>NW_027466081.1:3697500-3707500 GCF_046127955.1 Nelusetta ayraudi | reverse complement strand
TCATTTAGTTCAAAGTCTCATTGTATGGGATTGTAAGTCCTGTCATGGTAAGGAAGTGCCACTCGCTTCTACAATTTTGACACTCATTATTCATAAATAGAGCTGCAGCTATCAATTATATTTGTAATTGACTAATCTTATCGATTATTTTCTTCTATTGGATTTAACGCTTACTTGCATAACAGGAAAGAAATAGTCAAGATGTGAAAAAGACAAAATTAAATATGATAAACAACATTATTCCACAACCTGCTGAAGTGGCAGCTAAAAAAGTATACAAGGTAAAGGATGTGTGTAAATTATGTACGTCACACTAAAGCGTCCACTGGAAACGCAACAGCAGAACTAATGTTCAGCAGCAGCGAAGTAAACTAACAAATCTCTCCCATTGATTTTTAGTCATTTCATCATCTGAACTCTATTCGTGAACGTTTTATTTAGTCAAATGAAGTTACAGTGACTTTAACTCAAACATACATTTTCCATTCCATTTCATACCAGTGGATCTCTGTAAACAGAACACAAGGTGTCTTGAAGAACGCTAGTGAAAACTAATGATCAGAGTGTGTGGGATGCAGAAGCCGTTGAAGTGCGTGGAATTTCCCATGTGCACACTGTTCTTTTTTTGGCGTCTCTCTTTTTATACCATCTCACTGTCCTTCATTCTCTCTCGCTTTTGTCCCCACCCCCTCCCCATCTGCATGCCTAAGGTTGAGGTATGTGTGCCGTCTGTCGCACTTGTATGCTTGTGTTCTCTCATGAAAGCTTAATAATGGAATGAAGATTTCGCAGGAGCCGTTGTTGTTTAGCCCATAGTTGAGCTGAAGTATTGGTATAGGTATTGGTTGCCATAGAGAGTCTCCAACGTCAACTGAACATTATAGTGGAATGTGGAACTACCCGTTTGGAGCTTTCCACAAGGTTTTGTTCTCGCCGTCCGCTCAGAGTGAATCCTTGTCATCACCCCCCCTGCCCTCATGTTTGCACTCAGCTCTCTGACGTGTCTCGTCAAACGAAATGACGAGCGGTGCTTAAAATAAGACAGTGGAGTCAAACGTGTTCCAGTGACACCTGTACGTAAGAGGATTAGGGCCACAAGGATACACAATAGAAAAAATTAAGATAGAATTTTTTTATTGATTTTTTTTATTGTTGATTTTGTTGAAATTTCAAGAATAAATTTGACGTAACAAAGATGAAATTTTGTGAATAAAATTGAAATTTTGCAATTAATGTCAATGTGAAGTAAGTCAAAATGTCGAGAATAAAGTCAAAAGGCTCTGCCCGCAGGTCTAGTGGAGTACTTCCGTTTTGGCAAGTTTCCTGATTACTGTGGGTGAACCTTGTGGGATACACCTGTTTACTTTTAACTGGCTAACTGGGTTAAACCACCATCCATCCAGTCTACTCATCGGCCGTTTTTTTTACATCGACTTTATTCACGAAATTATGAATTTATTCACGAAATTTAGTCTTTTTTACATCGACTTTTTTCACGAAATTTTAAATTTATTCACGAAATGTAGTCTTTTTTTACCTCGACTTTTTTCAGGAAATGTTGAATTTAGTCACAAAATTTCAACTTAAAAATGAAATGAAATGAAAACTTTAATAAAAATCTCCTTTCTGTAACATTTTTTGACAGGGGTCACAGATGCGTCTAATGAATATTTTATATATATCATACATAAAATAATACATATTATGTATTTACAGTATATACACTCTACCAGTCAAAAGTTTGGACACACTATGAATTGAATGTCTTTTCTTTCATTCTCATGACTATTGACATTGCAGTTTCTCACTAAAGGCATCAAAACTACGTATGAACACGCATGGAATTATGTTGGAAACAATAAAAATGTGAAATTAACACATTTTATATTTAAATTCTTTAAAATAGCCACATTTCATGAAAAGCATATTTAGAGTTATTGAACGTGTTTTTCTTTGCTGCATAATTACATATATCTTGCTCATATATACATATAGATGTATACATATATCTTGCGGGATGTGTCACGCTCTTGCCTCTGCCCTCAGGCAGTGGAGACGCTGAAGACCTTTGAGAAGAAGGACAGCCGGGTGAAGAGCGCCGCCGCCACCAACCTCTCCTTCCTCTTCTACCTGGTAAAAACCTTCCCGTTAGTTCATCGAGATTGACGTAGCCTCCCGGGGGGGGGTCACCGAGGTCTATTCTTTGTCCTGCGACAGGAGAAGGACTACGACCAGGCCGACCGATACGCCGACCTGGCCATGAACGCCGACCGGTACAACCCGGCGGCGCTCAACAACAAGGGCAACACGGTGTTCAGCCGGCAGGACTACGAGAAGGCGGCCGAGTTCTACAAAGAGGCCCTGAGGAACGACTCGTCCTGCACGGAGGCACTTTACAACCTGGGTACTCCTCTCTTCTTTTGTCCGAGTGACGTGGAAACGGTTGTGATTTAAGCAGAACGAGTTTAAACGGTGTGAATCGATAACCATGGTCATAAAGCGAAACGACGCGACTCTGAAAGAGCACAATACAAGATCCGCCTCAAAGCAGCTTGTTCCAGTTATTCCAAGTCATCGAGTGGGAGGTATGTGATCGGTCTCATAACGTCAAGGCCAGCTGATTTCGCAATTGGCAAGATGGATGAGAGAAATTTCAGGGTGGAAATCTAAGCGATCCGGCTGCTGTGCGAGATAAAATGTGGAACTGTGGATTAAAAAAAGTGCTGGCGCTGTTCAGACAAAACAGCAGTTCCACAGAAATTGAGTCTGCAGTTACATAATGAGGAATTGGAATTGAATTTTTTTTTTTTCATCAACAGCTGGACATTGTTAAATGTCGCAGATAATCTGTTGAAATATGTGGATGACACAGAGCAATCCAACAAAAATAATCAATCTTTTTTTTTTTTTCCATTTCCCGAGACAGATTTGTATAAAGTGAATGAGCTAAGAGTTGCGAAGAGGTAACTAGCTTACCCTCTGCCCTTCTCCAGGACTGACCTATAAGAAACTGAATCGCCTGGAGGACTCGCTGGACTGCTTCCTCAAACTCCACGCCATCCTGAGGAACAGTGCCCAGGTCATGTACCAGCTGGCCAGCCTGTATCCTTCCCCACCACATGAAAGAAGTCTGTTGGAATCTCCTCATCTCAGTTTGATAGGATGATGATGATGATGGTGATGGTGATGATTACTAATATTTCTTGTGTTTTGTGTTACTTATTTAAAGATCCAGTGTGTAGAATTTGACCTGATTTATGTTTTTTCTGTTGGTTAAGTTTAATGTACTATGTACACGTAAAAATTAATTTTATATATATATATATACATACATATGTATATATGTATGTATGCATATATTTATATATGTATATATATATGCATGTATGCACATATATATGTATATGTATATATGTATACGCACGTGCATACATATGTTAATATGTACATACATACATAAATGTATGTGTATTTGTATATATGTGTGTAAATACATATATATGTATATATACATATCTATCTATCTGTCTATCTAGCTGTCAGTGTGTGCATACATGGGATAACTGGGTTAGTGTGCTCAGGCCACTGTAGTTCACTGTAAAGAGTGGGAGAGGGAGAGGTGAATGAAAAAGAGCTGCAATCTAAAATGTAACCACTTGATGTCGTAGTTTATTCTGAGGGTCTCCTCTCCTTTGCCGAGATGTGTTCCTCCTTGACCAGCTGGATCCAGGTACGAGCTGCTGGAGTATCCCCAGCAGGCCATCGAGTGGCTGATGCAGGTCATCAGCGTGACCCCCACCGACCCCCAGGCGCTGGCCAAACTGGGAGAGCTGTATGACAACGAGGGCGACAAATCGCAGGCCTTCCAGTACTACTATGAGGTAAAAGTGAAAAATGCGATCAGGTTTTTTTTTTTCACTTCAGTTTTTTTCTGGCTTTTTTTTTAGCAGCTGCTAATAATAATTTTACCAGGTATATATCCGTCACTCTTATTTTCTTCATCTAGGTTACACAAATACATTACTGTTCATCACATAGTAATCTCACATCTGAGCAATTTCAACAATGCAACATTTTCCAAAACTGTCTTATTTTAACACAATCCCAAAAGACGTAAGTGATTCACGGTCATTACTCCACTCTTTGCTTAACTGTTCACTTTTAACTCTAACTCCGTTTTCAACGCGTGGCTAAACGATTTAAAACTGGGTTCGCGCCGCCGCGCAGTCCTTCAGGTACTCCCCCTGCAACATCGACGTGATCGAGTGGCTCGGGGCCAACTACATCGAGACGCAGTTCTGCGAGAAGGCCATTCAGTACTTTGAGAGAGCCACGCTCATACAGTAAGTGGCCACCAGGGTTCCTCCGTCTGAAGCCTGAGATGCTGAGTGTGCTGCCTCTCACTCAGCGGGTTTCCCCTCTGCTGTGTCCCTCAGGCCGACTCAGGTCAAGTGGAAGCTGATGGTGGCGAGCTGCTACAGACGAAGCGGTAGGAACACTCCCGCCTTTCAAGTGCAACAACCACTTCAGGGCGCGTTCACACTGCCGGCCAAAATCCGATTTTCAGCCCATCCTGATTGAAACCGGATGGCTCTTATGTAGTCTGAACAGTCACAAATCGCATGAAATCCGATTTCTGCAAGACGGATTGAAACCACATTCGGGAGGTAGTTTCAAACCGCATTTGGACAGATGTGAACAGCTCCATAGACACCGATGGGTTTTTGACTGTCCGTGACGACACTCAACGCGATGCAAGACACAAATGCGCCACCAGAGAGCGCCATTCCAGGTGCGGAGCTGTAATGTAATGGAGCGGACAGAAGAAGTAGAAAACCCCAGTGCCTAGATTGGTCAATAATGTGGCCCAGTCTGAACAGAGCCAGATCCCATTTGGACACTTGCTAAAAAACAGTGTGGACAGTCAGCCCTGAAAATCGGATTTGAGAAGGAATCGGATTTGAATCAGATTCGCCTCCAGTCTGAACGGAGCCTCACACTGGGGGGAAAAAACAAAACAAAATTCAGTGCTGAAAAAAAAATTTGGATCAAATGAGGAAAAGGTCTGGGAATTGCAGTAACACTTTCTGCAACCAGTGACTAGCTGCGAGTTTTCATCGAGATGTCAACATTGATTATTTTTCCATTCCTCTTTCCTTTTTTTTTTCACAGGAAACTACCAGAAAGCCCTGGAGACGTATAAAGAGATTCACCGCAAGTTCCCAGAAAACGTTGAATGTAATTCAGATTCCTCGGCTCTTCCCACGTGACTTGCTATTGAATGTAGTTGAAAATAATGAAAGGCAATGCGTGCGCGCGCTTGTCTGCCCAGGCCTACGGTTCCTGGTGAGGCTGTGCACCGACATGGGGCTGAAGGAAGTCCAGGAGTACGCCACCAAGCTGAAGAAGGTGGAGAAGATGAAGGAGATCAGAGAGCAGGTTCGTCGTCTCCAGGCTTGAATTTAATAAAATAAAGTCCTTGGCCCCACGTTAAAAGTTACCGTGCCCGCTAACAATAATTGACAACAGACTTGACAGTGGATGAAAACGCTGACCTGCTTTATGAAACACCTGCAAGATTCCTTGGTTTAGTTTCACATCTGGGAAAGAGCCTAGAGGAGTAAAAACAAAAAAAAACAATAAACGGAATTTGTCAGATTGCAAGCTTGAGCTGTCGGTAAATCCTGCACGCACAGTCAGACAGCGTGCAAAGAGTCAACCGGGATGTTTATCATTGCACTCTGGCATTCAAATTAAAGGTCATGCCTGAGTAACAGACTGTGCTGGCCAGGTACACGGAGAAAACAGGATGTGAATCCGAAGGAACACTTTTCAACCTCAACTTTCTACCACTAGGGGTCTCTCAATTAATATTCAGTGTGCAGTGTGTGGAGAATTAGCAACTTTCTTATCCCAATGGGTTGAAATTGAACTCTTTGTCCTTGAGTTATTAGAAGGTGCTTCTCAATAAAGTTATTTTTTTCATTCATTTTATTATCATTATTATTATTATTATTATTATTATTATTATTAGTTACATGTAGTCTTGTCTAGTGGTTTTATCTACAGACATCAACTCATGATTCAGCATGTCGCCAGTGTTTTGTTTGACTCGAGTTTGCCTAATTTTCAATTGTGTGTCTTTTATTTCAATGTTTGTGCAGAGGGTGAAGTCGGGACGGGAGGGCAGCGCTCGAGGCCGCAGAGAGGGCAGCGCAGGGAGCGCTGGTGAGTGTGTGTGTGTGTGTGTGGGCGTGTGTGTGTGTGGGGTGGGAGGGTGGAGGGGGGGGGATCAGCACACATGGTCGATTGTTAGTTCAGTCAGTTGTTTTCTATTCTTGCCAAGTTGCCCTCATAACTTTTCTTTTTCTCTTGTCATCAAGCCTGTGAACCGTTTGCATTCATCTTCTTTCCTTCCTTCCTTCCTTCCTTCCTTCCTTTCCTGTCGCTCACGCATGCTTCAGCCGTCTCTACGCCTGTTCTCAGCCCACCTAGGAAGGCCGCCGTCATGGGTACATCTCCATACATCTTTTCACTGTTGAGTCCCCCACAGCAATACAGTCCAGCAGTTTATTGCCTCCTTGTGGCAGGCTGCAAAATGCATTTAAAAAAAAAAAAAAGTATTGACAGCTTTCTTAATCGTGTATACGGTAGATCATTTAAAATGCTGTATACATTTAAAACTCCTCTACAGGCATGTTTATCATTGTGATAGTTTGCGTTCCGTCAATGACCTAAAGTTCCCATATGATGAAATAAATTCCCTTTAAGAAATATTTTCAGCAGTGATCTGCCCCTCGGCGCTGTCACTGACTCCCCAGAGAAGAGAAAAGTCCGTCCTTGACTTCTTTTGCTCATTCCACTTTCCGGCGTGTGCCAAAAACACGAAGAGACCTAGATCTAGATCTAGATCTAGATCTAGCCGCCATGTTTTCTTGTCCTCCATATGTGCAGAAAGTCCAACGTAACAATAATAATGATGATAATAATCTTGCAGAAGGCTGTAAACAGAGGGCTAAGTATTTTTATTGAAGAAAAAAATTGATTACGTTGTATAATTAGTCATTCTAGACCCCCCCCCTCCCCATCCCCCCAACTGGTGTATGGAACAAAAACTAATGATCCTGAGACAGTGATCCAATATGAGACCTTCAGTTGCCATACAATGCGATGCTGCCTGGACGTGTTGGTGTCGCCTCGACTCCTCTGCATCAGTCGCTTCCTCTCCTCGGGTGACTGACTGACTTCTTGCTTCCTGACCACATTTCATGTGGAATGCTAACACGCTTTTGCCAGAAAAGTCTGTAAAACCGAAACACTGGGCGCTTAAAGGGACAGCAGACAATGTTGAAAGCAAACACCAATTCACTCCTCGACACACACACGCACGCACGCACGCATGCGCGCACACAGGCCAGACTCTGGGAATTTTGGACCGTTATCGGAATCCAAATACAATCCAGACAAACGGAGAGAGAGAGAGAGGTTCCAGAAAACTCGACAAGTTTCTGCTCTGCTCCGCTGCGTTCGTGGTCGAGTTAAATTTAGTCTGTACATTTCGTGAGCACTGACGGGCCCCTCCCAAGCTGGACTTTCCCCTCCGTCAGTGTCAAACTTGTTTGTTTTCGCTCGTAAGTCTTTCCCCCTCCTATAGCTTTCATTAGATCTGTAGCTCTCCAGAATCTCTCAACGTGTTAGTTCCTGTGTTCTATGATTGAATTTACCCAAAGTAACCCCTAAATTCCTTCTTTTCTTTTTTTTTTTTTTTTTTTGCTCTTTTACGGTCCATCAGAGGCAGATGTAAAACCAGGTGAGAAACAAAAGTTCACGGAAAAAAACCCAACACGTGGAACATTCCCCCCCCTCCCCTTTTCTGCCCCTCTGGCTTCCCTCTTGTTGTCTTCCTGCTCCGCTCTGCCCGCTTCATTTGTATTCTCTCTTTCTGCTTCCTCTCTCGCTGCCCCAGTATCCCAACTCGAGTCTAAACAACTCAGTCCACTGCTGGACTCGGGCAGAGGTAAGAGTCAGGATATTGAAATATCAGCCCTAGCACTGGATTTAGGCCTTGCGCCAGCTAGCTAGCTGTCCAAAACTGCATTACGTGATCCCATATGATGCAAAATGGTGTTTTCCATCTGATAACCCGCCTGTAGCCTGTTAACAAACTCCCAAGAAATGATAAAAGCCCATCCTTCTTCAATTCAATTCAATTCAATTCAAACTTTATTTTTTCCAGCACTTTTCATGCACGAAAAGTGCAACCCAAAGTGCTTCACAGATTAAAACAAAAAAGAAAATGCTGAAACCATGCAACAAAACCTTTCCTGCTCCCTGCTGCTTTTTCTTCCTCCACTTTTCAATTGTGTGCTATTAAACACACAGTTCTGAAAATCAGCCCTTTGTGATGTCACAAAGAGGATTAGATGCCTCTTCCAAGTGGGTGACACAAGCCTTGCCTTGGTTTTTTCCCACTTCCAAACCTGTGAAAAGGAAGCTAAACGCCTGCCGTTTTAGCGCAAGACTGCAAACACGGGGCTAAATACGCTGTTTTCTGGAAAAAACCAACCACGTGAGGGCGCTCCGCCAGAGTCTGGGATGGATTTTAGTTTTAGTTTAGTGAGACCAATCCCCCCCCGCCCCCCCCCGGCTCTGATGGCGGTCGGTTGTGCTCGCACCCAGCAGAGGTGGATATAAATCGCACAGTAGACAAACACGGCCGGAGCCCCTGAGTGCGAGGTATAAAGTTCTAGTCCAAGCCCCTGAAAGTGTTCCAGCTTGCTACTGGCTGGCTGACTGGCTGGCTGACTGGCTGGCTGGCTGACTGGCTGACTGGCTGACGGACGGCTGCGATGTCGGACCACCGCTGGCGGGCGGTGTGAGGGAGCGCTCGGTGAGGAAACCTCAAGCGAGAAGTTCCGGGAGATGTTTTTTTTCTTTCTTTCTGCGAAGCCTGCATACTTTCCGCTCTCTCATTCGCCCCAAAACCTCCGAGATATTTGTTTTGAAAACGCGGCTCCCCTCAGCTCCCGTCTTCTAATTAGCCCATCCAGCAAGTAAACAAGACGTAGCCGTGGGCTCGTGCTGCTGCTGCTGCTGCTGCTGCTGCTGCTGCTGACGTTTATGTTGTTTTTCCAAAATATCTGTCTGGGCTGAAAAAGAAGAAGAAGCGGGATTTTCCAAATTCCAAAGAATTTCCAAATGAAATTATGTTTATATTGATCATCATCGGGCCCTGGTCAGCATCACAAATTCAGCTTTTGGAAACAGTTGCACAACCGGTACAGAACCTGCTTGTGGCGTCTCGGTGAGTTGTGACGGCAAAAAAAAAAAAAAAAACGAAATGCAGAGAGACGATAAAATGGAAATGGGTCCAGTTTTCCAGCTGCGGTGGGACTCTGGCAGCGGCGTGTGAGGCCTCATGCGAGATGTTTGGGACGGCGAAGGAAGCCGCCGTGTCCTTCCTGTATTTTTTTTTCCAGCTCCAGTCGGTCTCCCCGGCTACCTGGCAGCCAGATGTTGGCTGCCGGTGTCCGTCCTTCCATCACAGGAGGCCACTGTGTGTCGAGCGATACCCGAGCCTGGCGCGCAAAGCAACTGAACGTCGCGAGCCAGTTTGTGTTGCGTCTAAAAAAAAAAAATCAGGTTCCTCGGGGATGAGAAGAAAATTATGCCATCGTTGAAAATTGCACGGCTGAGAGAACGTTTCCCGCAGATTTGGATTGATTTTGCCGTCCGACTGGGAGCGAGCGCAAGAGCCGATCAGGTCACGTTCAAGGGTCCAATCAGATTGGTCGGTTTTAGCGAGCGAATGCTCTGAGGCGCTCTTCCCGAAGTTGCTCCGCGGTAGATGGAAGCTTCCATCGCTGCTCCTGGCTCTCCTTCTGATGCAGGAGATGTCCCATTCTGGTCAAACTGACCACGTTTGCGACACTATCGGCCGCTCAGTGTTGTTGTTGGTGCTGTGTAGTTCCCGCCTCTTTCTTCTCAAACGATACGCTGG
>NW_027466081.1:3675000-3692500 GCF_046127955.1 Nelusetta ayraudi | reverse complement strand
AAGCTTTTCGCTTTTTTTTTATTTATTTATGTTATTTTTTTATTTTTTATTTTTTTTTTCACGCACACGTCACTGAGGGAAGGAAGCAAGCGGGGATAAAACTCCCCGAAGGCAACGTCTCGGCTGTTGTTAAAAGCGGCAGGTGTGTCGGACTCGTGCTTTCTGCACTTGTTTTTGTTTTTTTGTTTTGTTTTTTCAAACATTATTTATTATTTCTACATTAACTTTCGATCCGTTCTTCCTGGACACGCCGCGATCGCGTTGTGCCAGAATGTTTCCGCGGTTTCCCTGGCGGCGCGCCTCCGTCTCGGATTCCAAGTCGGGACTGAGAACTTCTTGTCCGCCGCCGACGGTCCGGGACTTCCCGGGTTCCTCCGGCTTGTAGCGCCGCGTCAGAGACGAGCTCGTCAAGTTTAAATGCCACCGTGAAGAAGGGAAGAGAGGAGAGGAGTAGGGGGGAAAGGCGCGACTGGAGTGTTTTTCCACATCTTTGGCACCGGGGAACTTTTACGCACAAGCGATGCCGCGCCGCACCCGCCGCCTGGTTGCGCTGCTGCTGCTGCTGCTGCTGCACCTGGCAGCCTGGGTGGCGGCGGTGGGCCGCCTGCGGAAGAAGAGCGCCAGGACGCGGCCGTGCCTGGACCTGCCGGAGGAGGTCCTGGAGCAGATGTTTGGCCGCCTGTCCGTGGGGGTGATGAGCGCCTTCCACCACGCCCTGCAGCTGGAGCCGCGGGAGAAGCTCAACGCCAGCTGCCCAATCGCCGCCCGGACTCTGGGCGACAGGAAGACCCGCCTCCCGGTCAACCTGCTCAGCGTGTCGCCCTGGGCGTACAGGTGAGCGTGGGCGGAGCGATGAGTTGGTTGGGGGGACCAGAACCTTCTGGGTTTGGCCAGAGAAGCTGAATTGAAAGGTTCATTGGGACTTCTAAACGATAGATAGATAGATAGATAGATAGATAGATATTAAGAATGCCACTCTTAATGTGTACTGTCGTAATAGAAATTACCTTTGGTTTGTAGTTGTGATGTCCAATATTGACTTTTCTTTTTTTACCGATATCCCGATATTGTCCAACTCCTAATTTCCAATACCGATACCAACCGATATCAACAGATGCTGATATATGCGGTGGTGGAATTAACACATTATGGCTAATTTTATATTGTGATGTCCCGCTGGATGCAGAGATTTTTGATGAATGTAACAACTTCAAGGTTTTCCAAATACAAATAGACGTGCTGGTCAAAATAATAATCGTCAGTTACGAACAAGCTATTTTGCTAGCAGCCAGCCACCACTGAAACCACTCTGCTGAAACGCGCGTCGCTTGCTGTTATGCTCCGATGCGGTTTGACGACGACATCAAGCGTAGTCAGACGAGTAAAGTATTGTTGATTACTATTTAGGAATACCAGGAAATTCCAGGGATTCATTCTTTGGCATGAGTACTAAATTCGGGAGAAATTTTAAAAAAGTCATATCTTTATGATATTCTTACCCGATATCAATGTTTTCCGATATCAATTTTTCATGCCTTTATCGGCCAATAATATTGGACTTCCCTAGTTTGTAGTCTAGAGGTCATGTGACAACAAAGCTACTGAGGAGGAAAAATACTTTCACCTAAAGGGGGGCATTTCTCATGTTGCAGAGGATCACAGAGTTGGAAAATGTTTCTGAATAAATGCGGATTGCTTATTGAAGCCTGTCAAAGCCAAACCTCACCACACTGGTAAGAATTGATCCGTCAAATGTTACACAATCAGGCAAACTCATCTGACTTTGACCTTGTCGATTTCCTCCCAGGCTTTCATACGACCCGACCAGGTACCCCCGCTACATCCCGGAGGCCTACTGCCTGTGTAAGGGCTGCCTGCTGGGGCGCGGCGGCGAGGAGAGCCAGCAGCACCGCAGCACTCCGGTCTACGCCCCGTCGGTCATCCTGAAGAGGACGGGCTCCTGCGTGGCCGGCCGCCACTCCTACACCGAGGTTTACGTCTCCGTCGCAGTGGGCTGCACTTGCGTGCCGCTGCTGGAGAGGGAGCGAGGCCAGCAGAGCGGGAACCGGAGCCTGGAGAGGGCGGGGCCGAGAGCCAGACCCAGGGCTGGGCGTCTCCCCAGGGCCAAAATGTGAAAGAGCCGATGAACGTTCACGAGCCTCCGTGGCAGGCGGTTGAACGCTTGTATATCCTCAACGTGTTTATAAGAGCTCTGAGGACAACGAGGACGACTTTGTGTGTTTTGGAGTTGACTGGAATGAATTTCTTGTTTGTTTGCTTTTGTTGGACAATGCGAAACGCGAAAAAATTTAAAGTGGTGTCTGTGTATATTTTAGAATAACAGGTCTGGAACCCTCGAGGAGATGGGGATGAAACCGTCTGCCCATGCAGACGTTTGAATTTTTTTCAAATATTTGGAAATATTCAGTTAGTCTGCAAGCTGCCGTGAATATGCCAGAATGCGTCTTGGTTGTAAGTCTGACTGGACCAACACGTGTAGGGGCCAGTGAGTGAGACTTTGAAGCGTTGGGTTTACACTCAGTATCCTAATTGTGCCGTAAAAATGAAAAGAAAAAGAAGAAACGAAAGGGATTTGCTTTTTCAGAAGCATATGTTATATGCGTAATTGTACACCCAAGCCAGCAGAGGGCAGTCATCTCAAGAATATCCAAGAAATCTTAAATTGACTCAGCATTCTTTTTCCCAGTAATTATTTGATCTTTCAAAGATCTTTGTTTATTTTGGTATCACACAAATAAACCTGTGAAACAAAAACTAAAAAAAACAGAATCACATCAATAACTTCCCCCTTTTCATGTCTTCTCCCATCTTGCCTTGCGTTTCTCTCCGTCAGAGTACTTTTCAATAAAGTTCCACTCCCCGTTGCGTCCCCACTGTCTTCACCAGCACCAGAGGTGGTGCGGAGCGCTCTGCTCCGAACCGTCTCCCTGATCTCCAGTCTCTTCCGTCTCCTGAAATCTGGGGCTGCTCAGCTGGACAGCAGCCGAGACGGATAGTTGACGAAGCAGCGGAAATCGTTGGACAAGTTCCTCTCGTGTTTCGGAAGAAAGCTGCACATTTTCAAACCAAGCAAGTCTTTGGCCAAGTTCTCCATGATGGCTCCTGTCAATTTAAAACCGGCAATAAATCAGTCATTTGATAAATAAACATGCACATGGAGCGACAAATAAATAAATCATGTTCTACCAAATACAAATCCTACCCACAAAAGCAGTAATTGAGGCTGCTTCTTAACACTTTGGAGTGTTAAGAAGCAAAAAAAGACTTATGGATGAATACAACTACTCAAAAAGTAGTTTGATTACAGTAGTGGAATACTCAGTAATAGATCACTGGCCAACACTGGCCCTCTCACCCGTGCACAGCAGCACCTTGCCCTTGCTCAGGTGCTTGATGGTTTGCGCCACCTTGCTCAGACACTCCTCCGAGAGGTACGGCGGGTCGGCCAGGACGATGTCGAAGCTCCGGGGCTCCACGCCGGCCTGGAAGGACACGGGCTCGTTGTAGTCGTAGTAGACGAAGTCCTCGCCGTAGGTGGCGAAGCGGCGGTCGTACTCCAGCACGGCGGCGGAGACGCGGTCTGAGCCGTCCACCACGCCCTGCTTCAGCTTCTGGTACACGCTGGGCGCGCTCACGCACGCTATCCTGAGTGGAGGGAAGCCCGGAAGAGCTCTCATTTGCTGCGCTGCCATCTGATTTTAAGGTTTAAGTGCCTGGGGTGGGGGGTCTTGGTACCTTCCGCCCTCGCCGGCTTCACGGACGACCTCCTCTGCCAGCCGCGTCGCCGTCTCGTCGCTGTACCAGAACTGGCTCATCCGCTGAGCAACGCAAAAATAAAAACAATTTGTTTAAAGACTCAGATTGTACCATTCACAATTTACCTCGTAAGAAATTCAAGCGATTTAAAATGTAAGTTTTCAAGCCCACTTCCCTTCAGAGAGCAAATATGTCCTGATATCACATTCATAAACATCATCAGCTCAAAGGCTTGTTTATTTACAAATATTTATTGATTTTCATACTGCAAACAAAGGACACTAACTGAAAAAACAAACAAACATATCAGCAGCTGGTTTATGACTTTAATGGCCTAATTTATGCAAACAAATGAATGCAATTATGCTCTATAACAGTTTTTATGAGATAATGTCAGGTGTAACATGAAAATAATCCAATTTCCCTTATTTGGTCTAAAAATGAATAACATTACATTGTGGAATGACTGTGCTTTAAAAAGAGTGTGAGATTATTTTCCTCCCTCAATTCCTCCAAGGATATCAGCTTTGTGTGCATCGAAACATCCCCAGATTCACATTGAGTGAGTTTTTAAGAAATTAAGAGACTATATTGCCATAATTAGGCAAGTAAGTGTCATTTTTTATATATATAATTTTGGTTAGTAGTGTGCAATGGGTTTTTTCAATGTGAGAAATGTGTTGTGGCTCAAAAAAGGTTGAAAAACTCTGCACTCATATTATATTGCCACTGTAAGATACAGCTACAAGTATCCCTAGCTGCATAAAATGGGAATTTTACACACTTGGGGCTTCAATTAAGAGCGGTTGGCTCACCCAGTCTTCCTCCAGGGCTCCAACTGAGAACTGGTCTGACGGCGTGCTGAGGGGGTCGCCCCTGGTCTCCTTGTAAAACTCCTGCAGGGCGGCCAGGGTGTGAGCGGACAGGGCGGGCACGTCGTCACCGTCGCTGTCACTCATGGCGACAGCGGCGTCCACACTAGGAGAGAATCATCACGAGTTTCAGAGATTTTCCCTCTCGACGAACTTGATGAGATTCAGTAGACAAATTAAAACGTGAATTACTTCTGGAGATCGATAAAGTATCTATGGAAACCATTGAACAAACATCAAACCAAAGGTTTGTTTCCACCGTGGCGCTCTGGTGCAGAAACAAGAGGACATAACAGGCGTAAGGCTGATCAAATGACAAAACATTATTAATGGGAAATTAATACAAAGAGGACCAGAAAACAAAGTACAAAGAAGAATTAGAACTGTATTATTTTTTTACAAAAATAAAATGAACCCTTGCCAAGGTTAGACTGACAACACTGAAATATGAAATTATTAATGTTAGTCTTTAGACATGTGTTTTTGGAGGTCGTTTCCCTGAATAAAACACAACAAATAATGGTAATTCAAACCCAGGAATGTCGAGATGCTACGGTATCGAGGTAAAGTAACGAATGTTTTTGCTTTGCTGTCTGATTGGTACAACATAAAGACAGTAGCAACTACTGTACTGAGCGGTGCCATTCACATGCACATCATGTTCTCGACAAGCAGTTCAGGTGTACTTGACGAAAAACAAACTCGAGAAGCTACGGAAGCGCGTTGCGGCCACCCTAGAAATAATAATGATAATAAAAAAATTTTTTTTTTTAAATCGTTGCTCACTCTGACATCATAACGTGAAACTATCAAGAACGTGATACTGAGTCCTGTGTTTCTTTTCTAGGGCGGCAGCAATGCGCTTCCGTTATACCCAACACATTTATTTAGCAACACTCCAAAGCAGGCAGCTCTTCTTTTGCTACGGACAATTCTAAGCGATCAAAACAGTGACAGACCAAAAACTTACACGATTGCTGAGAAAATCAGGAATCGCAAATGAGCCGAAGTTGACAAGCGTCGTGAACACGTGAACAGTCGCGTATCGATGACGTCAATGGCGACGCAAGAGCAAGCAGTGGCGGAGCCAGAACAGTTTCCTTGGGGTGGCAATAAATAGACACCTGAAAATGTCAACAGGACTGTGTTTGTATTTAGTCAATGTTTTTAGCGTGACCTTTTAACAGTCGATCTAAATAATTTTGAACAAACAAACAAAATCGTTGTCAAACCCAAAAGCACTCTGTAATGTTGACCTAAACCTAAAACCTTGAGCACCTTTGATGATTTCATTTAAGTTTCTTTTACCCTCCATGTTTTTGAAACGCCCCTCACCTAAAATTCTGTATTCTTTCATACGTGAGCATAGGTATGTGTATGTACTTTTTGTTAGCTAAAATACAAAAAACCCTTTGCTAGACTTTGGCAGGTGTGTTTCACACACTGAGAACCAAACATCTACTAACATTAATGCAGTGCTTTTGATTCTCAAACGCACGCCTGCCTGCAACATTACACTTAATGTGAGTTGTCATGCTAAAACAAACCTTTTTGGAACAACTGCTTGATAATTTATTGATCACGCATACACTTAAGGGTAGTTTTGCCAGGCTTTCAAAATGTGCAGACTTTCCGTTAAAGAGGACAGTTTGCTTCGGGTCGTTTTTAAGTTCACATCTTCAGTGACCCATTAATTGATGTGATAAAAAAATATGTAGCAATGCGAGCAAAGGTACCTGATGAACCAAGTTCCTGCTTGGGACAAAAACCAAGACATGAAAAGACATTAAAGGAAAAACTGCAGAGGCTGAAACATTTTTTTTTTTTTATACAATAACTTTATGTACACCTTTACACTTCATTAACAAAACAGGCATTCTACAATAACCACAATAGTGCTTGAAACCAGGAGGATTCCATCTCCAACGCTTCAGTCATCGCTCTGACCAGTGGCTCTGTTCCTTTAATTTTTTGGTTTTGTTATTACTCTCCTTCAAACAGTCTCGGCTTCAATCCAGTGTGTGATGTAGAGTGACGGGGTTGAATGTGCTGATTTAGAAAAATTAAAACAAAAAAAAACGAAACACTAAAAACCAATCTGCTAAACTTCAAAGGTCTCCTTTCCGGGGCTGCTCAGGCTGCAACATAATACTATAATTCCAACAGAAAGGAGAGAGAGAGAGAGAGAGAGAGAGAGAGAGAGAGAGAGAGAAAAAAAATTCAACTGCATCGGTCAACAAATTGCTCCCTCGTAGGCTGAATACAATGCTGAACTCTCGCAGCCATCTACTGGCATATAAAAACATCGCAGTTGTGCCTGGTTGCCTTTAACAAAACGTTTGTCATGATTTCTAATTCGATATTATACATTATATATATTTACATCTTGATGGGAAACAATCTGTTTTCAATCTTTTGCTTTTTTTTTTTTTTTCATGTCATCACGTGTGAACAAATGTCCTCCTGTGCTCCTTGGCTGGCCATGTAGCTCCGCTGTCATTCCGACAACTTGCGTGTGTGTGTGTGTGTGTCTATTTGAGTGTGAATGTGTGTACATCCCTTGCATTTAGGATGAGAGGCACAGTCATGATTTGCTGTCAATTGATGTATGACTCGAGGGACACACGCAGAACAATCAACAAAACAAAGGCACTCTGGAAATACTTGCGGGCAAGTGTGTGTGTGTGTGTGTGTGTGTGTGTGTCTATGGCAGCCGCTGAAGACTCGAGGGCCGGTCATCTACGAGATGAACTCGTCCTCCGTCTGCTCAGTCAACGGGGCAACAGCTCCGTCTGCTCTCTGCAGTTCTGTCGCCAAGCTCGTGATCGCCACCGTTGCCGTCCAGTCTGTCAATCACGCCCCGGAGGCGGGGCCAGGGGATGCAACAGGTGTGTGTGTGGGAGGGCGGCCGTGGAGAGTGACAAAGAAATATGGGGGGAGAAAAAAAAAAAAGACGACATTCAGGCATGAGATGGATTTTTTCCTCCCCACCGGCAGGCGGAGGAGAGAGAGCGAACATCCCGACTCTCTCCTCTACCCATAGTTCTTAGGGGCGGAGCAGGGATGGTTTTTTTTTTCTCTCTTTTTTTTTCCTTCCTCGGTTGCGTCCCACTGCGTCCTCCCGCCCCCCCCCTCCCCGGCGGTTATTTCACGCAGAGCAGGCCGCCCACGTTGGCCACAAACTCCTCCAGGCTCTTGAGGAAGGCCACCTTCTGCTTGCGGTCCATGGTGGGCGGCGTGCTGCTGGCCGTCAGCTTGTTGAAGGCGTCGGCCAGCCGCTGGTAGATGACGGCGTCCCTCTGCGACGACAGCAGAGTCTCCACAAGCTCCGAGTACTCCGCCTTGGCAGAGGGGGGGGAAGCAAAGAGGCAGGCTTTGAGCGAAACGGGGGAACGACTGGGATTCGTCCACTAGGGGGAACTGAAAGCCAGGAAAGATGCTGGCTTTTGTTTAATACGTTTAATAATACAGGGCATGCATTCAATGTAGGGATGCAAGGATACAAGCAATACCTGATACTTTTTTTTTTTTCTTTTTTTTTTTTAAAAAGAAGTTGTTCAAAAGTGTGTAAAGTTCTAGGTACATTATGACCATCACAGTGTCTACAGGTGCTCTTTCCTGCCACTACACTGTTACAATGACATTAACTACCCGTGTAAAAAATGTTCAATTAATTGTGACTAATTGAATTTAATCGATTAAATTCTTAATCGACAATTAATCGATAATCGAAAAATTGTTAACATCCCTAATCGGTATCAATGCCAGGGTTGAGTACTTGTTGAGTACCTACCAATACTACGACAGTTGTATACATATGTACATGACAATTTTGTGTTTGTATTGCAATGAAACTTGTGACAGTCACCCCATGTTCTAGAAAAACATCACAGAACACCTGTGGGAAAAAAAATAAATATATATATATATATAAATCAAGGTAATTGTGAATGTTTAATGGTTTTATTAAGAACTCAGTATTGTATTGGTGAGTACGGAAATGCAAGTACTTATAAAAAGTGGTACTGGTGCTTCTCTAATGCAGTGAGAGCATTTAACGGGACTGACTTAATATTAAGGAGGGCCATTGTATTCACTGAGTCATAAACTCTGTAACAGTATTACAAGCGTAGCCTTCAATAATAATAAGAAAGAAACGCAAACCAGGACGCTCACGCAATTCTGTGAATTATTTGATATGTTCCCATGATGATTACACTTTATTCTTCTATTTCTAAAACTTGACAAGGTTTTCTGACAGTGCAAATCCATTCACAGAGAGTGAAGATAAGGAAGTGGCAACAACAGTCATTGTACAAGTGGATCTTCGTTTTAATCCAGTGTATTGTGTTTTGGGATTCCCTCATTCCTTCACTACTGTTTATAGAGCCGAGTCAACTGCTGTATCACAAGCCGCCACTAGAGGGCAATGCCGCGTCTTTCTCAACGCCAAACTCTTCTCAATCAGCTTTGAGTTGAAAAGCTGCTCTCTCACAACACATCCGACACGGCAAACCACCTGGAGGACCAGCGGGACTTCGGGCTCTCCTCCAGGATACCCCACACAAGGCGTGAGCTCGTCGACTCACCTGGTGCAGGCACACAAGTGTGTAGAAAGCTTCTCCCGCCGCTACCGTCATCTCCGTGTTGTGTTTCTGCAGGACCAGCATGTCGAACACCAACTAGACGGACGAAATGAGGAGAAGCATTAACGACTTTAACTAACTTCTTATCTTGAAATGTGAAGGACCAGCATAGAAAAATGTACATCTCTGGAAAAACAAGACAGCAATGTCACCTCGCCCTCTGCGTGGCGCTGTTGTGTTGCTTCTGGGCAGCAGACTTTATTCTACGTTTTTTTTTTTTTTTTACATTTCTGTTGTACATGCAAGCTGCGTACCTTGAGGAAGTGGCGGGTGGCGACGAAGAGCGCCGTGTCCTTCTCCTGGTTTTTTGCACACTGCTCGGCCAGAGGCGACAGAGCCTCCAGACACAGCTGGCTGATCTCTGAACTCATCCTGGAGACAGACATTAAGGAGCACGACACCAATGGCCACAAAAGTAGCCAGATAGTTTTAACTGCAGGAAGTCATGACAAAAATAAATAAATAAATCGTGATGATAACTTAAAAAAACAAACAAACATGCGAGACAACTCCTGGAATCTGCTCACAAAATGTATAAAAAAATGAATTGATGTGAATGACAGGACAACTTGTTTGCAAAGCCTATTTAAACTTTACATTAAATAAGATTAAAATGAATGACTTCAAATTGGGAACATCTAAGTGGTTCCCTGTGACACTCATGCTCTGTGGCATCTGAGCAGCCCAGCTTTGGTAAGACTTCACGAAGCCATAAGACGAGAGAATGAAGAAAAAATGAATAGAAGTGAACAATGGACACTTTGGTCAATGGGAGGATACGATGTCATTCCCAGCTCCAAGGAAAACATAAGGCTTTTGAAGAGGTCTTCGGGCAGCTGTGGGATCTTCTCGGGGAAGATCTCGCAGATGAAGGTGATGAGCTTGTAATACTGGTTGCACAAAGAGGGGAACTGGGGGGGGGGGGGGGGGGACACACACACACCAGAGAGCAGCGTGTTAGCCCACAGAAGGAGAACACGAAGGGAAACGGAGAGGACGCAGCCACACGTCAAGACGCGTTTCACCTTGAGGAGGTCCTGAGACATGAGCGGGAGCACGATGTTGACGCCGTAGAGGACCACGTCTGCCGCCGACACCGTCCGACCGGAGGCCGGCGTCCCCTGGTCCTGGTTCCGGAACACCTCGTCTGCACGCACGAGATACACGAGACGCACGTCGTAAAGTCAGGAGTTTCCGTGACAGTTTTTCCACAAAACTACAAGGGATATTTCTGAAATTTCGACAAAGTACAATTTGCAGGCGTTTCCATTGAATGGTGTTAAGCGCAGAAGTCGTAATTCTCGTAAAATCTCACGTACGAAAATTACGACTGCTTTCGTTTGTTTGCTGTCAAGAATGGTTGTTATATTTTTCTCTTTGATTACTAATGCGAAAAAAGTGTTCCCATGACACTTTTGCGATACACCTCTATATCAATACGTCTGAAACACCACCTCATGAGAGTGTAAAAACCTTTTAGCCATATTTGAGAGGTTTTTTGAAGTTTCGGTGTTTCCATTACCAGTTTCTTATTTGCGATATTTAGGTTCTGCGCAATTCTAGGGGCAATGGAAATGCAGCACGTGAGAACGGGGACGGGCGGAGCACGGCGGGCTCACCGGTGTCGCTGAAGTCGATGAACTCCTTGGACAGCAGGTTGGTGAGCAGCTCCATGATGAGCAGCAGGTCCTGGTACTGGTCCTCCTCGGCCGAGGCGTCGCTCCGCTTGCGGCACTGGTTGTTCTTGGAGTAGACCTGCAGCAGCGTCAGGCACGCCTCGTACAGCTTCATGGACTTGGTCTGGATGAGGGGAGAATCAGGAATCAGGAATCTGGAATCAGTTCTCCAGCCATTTCGCAGCCAGTGGGAACGCACGGCGGTGGACTCACCTCTCCCAGGTAGCAGATCTGCTTGTGCGCCACCTCCACGAAGACCTCGATGATGAGGTTGATCGTCTCCGGCGTGTTGCTGTACACCTGAGGGACAGAAAAAGGCCACGGAGAGCCGACAATCAACGGTTCTGCCTCCTTTCTGATTCTCTCTCCTATAAGAAGCCCAACACCCAACCAAATTCTGCCCCCTAATAATCATGGACTAATGATTTCTAAATGGACAGCAGCAAAAACAGTCCACTATTACGCTTTTGAGTCTATTTAAACCCTAAAATAATTTTAGAAATAATTCTACACGAACATTACTTATTTATAAACACACAAGTCAAAGGTTTTGGGCTCACCGACTCATTTCTGCACTGGACTTCATTACAAGCAGCTTCATGAAATAATCTACTGGAATGTTCCCAGAACATTAACAGTGCAGGGAAATCAGTCAGGTTGGGCTGAACACATTATGGGATGGCTCTGACAGTTGTTGCCTTGAATGTCTAATTGAAGGTGATTTTAGAGTGTCAAGTGTGCATGAGACGGCCATTGTTACAGAAGTTGAAGATGCTTTAAAATTGCTAATTATTTTAAAGATTTTGTAAAACAAATCTTTATAGTATAATCACACTTAGTTGTGTGTGCTGAACCATAAAAGAGTAAACAAAGCATCATGATTTATATTTTAGGCTCCTTAAAACAACCGACTTGGTATTCACACAGGATTTTGCACACTTTCAATTTTTTCAATCACATTTAATTAGACATCGGAAATGATTTTCATGAAACACTAAAAAGTTCCTATACGCGTTAAGCACGTCTTGACCGATTTTAATGCACTCATAATGATCGCAGAGCTTTCGACATCATCATTTCACAAAACTGGTTAGAATGGAGTTCAATGCAGAAATGAGTCAAGTATTCATTAGTATTCATTATATCTATATAATGAGAGCTTTGCAAGTATCTGGCTGTTCACCCTGCAACTCACTCTGGCTTGTCTGCCACTCTACTTCTCTCTACCTTCTTTAATTTTCTGTTTCCTATCCGCCCCAACCGGGCCAAAGCAGATGAGCGCCCTCTGCTGGTTTTCTCTAGATCGTTTGAGAAATCTTTTGCTTGTAATTCAGCGCTTCACAAATAATAATTATCTATCGATCAACGGGGGCTCTGGATTAAACCCGCTTCTCCCGTGGCGAGCTCCTAACCTCCATGAGGCCGATGCAGCTGGACAGGAAGTCCATGAGGAAGGAGAAGAGCGACGCCACGTTGTCGATCTGCGTGGCCTCGGCGATGCCGCACAGGGCTTCCAGCGTGGCCACGATCTCCCGCTTGACCGCCTCCTCCTGGCTGATCTGCGCAAAGTTCTCCTGGTTGATGAGGTTGAGGAAGCGCTGCTGCAGCGGGTGAAGCACCTGGAGGTGAGGAGGACACACACACACACACACAAGTTGGAATTAATGCCGCTAATTGAAGGAATTCTACAGTTTTTCCAGAATCCTTTTTAAACTGCGAGGAGAAGATATTTCATTCCATGAAAAGAAACCGAGTTTCAAAGCCGAGTCGAGGCTGTACTGCTGCTAGCGACGCACAACAAAGAGTCGTCTTGTGTTGACCCCGTCCTGACATTTAACACGCTAGACATCTGGGAGGCATCAGGTACACAATGGCGAGGCCTCTTGTCTGGCGTCCCTGCGCAGTTTACGCAAACGGAGCCGCGGCCCTGATCTGGGGGCTTCTTGTTGTGGAGAGCAGGAAAAAAAAACCCATCAGAGACTTTCAAAAAACAAACAAATACACGTAGCAGGGGTTTCAGTGATGTGGCGCGAGATAGTCGAAACAATGGGAGATGAAAACATCGGTTGGTGGGTGGGTGGGTGGGTGGGGGAGGGAGGGAGGGAGGGGTGACGAGCGGACGGCGGAGCCGGCGATCGAATTATGGGCTACATCTGCCCTCTCCCTCCACACTGGCGGAGACGAAGCAGCTGCAGGAGCCAACAGCTGCCGTCTCCCCCCCTCCCCGTATAATTACTCTGGAGTCATTGTGGCTTTACACCCCCATTTACTACTGTCAGCCTATTAAGACAAAGGCCTCCAGGATCATGAAAAGGATCATGTTATACACAAGGGACAGAGACTTGACTGGAAGGGGGGGTGGGGGGAGTGGGGTGGTGGATGGGTGTGTGTGTGTGTGTGTGTGTGTGCGTGTGTGTCCTCCTCATCAGACGCGAGTGGAGTCGGTTCCTCGGGTCGTAACTCTGAACTGGACCTGCCACATTTTGCCGTGTTTGCATTGTAACGCTGAGATCTCCTGATCTCCTTGGACGATCCCAAAGGATTCATTAGCTGCTCAGTATTGTATTGCAGTGATATAACCAAGCAATGCAGACACATGAGTGTGTATGCAAGTTTAATAAGACGTACAGTAGTGTAGAAAATTGTGTTTGGACGCCCCTAAAATTCGATTCAGTTTGAAATTTTGTTATTGTCATTAAATACTTGAGAATTTTATTGTGCGTTTCAAAAGGTTTGAAACAAAAAACTGCATTCAAGGCTACAAACAAATGGCAATTATTGTTATTATTATTTTGTTGTTTCTCGTTAAGACAAAATCCGAAAACTAAATGTTATCTGCACGACAATAAACTGGAGCACTTGGGTCCAAAAAAAGTTTTCCTAGACACTTCTGTACTCGATAGTTAAATTCCTCCTTTGCTATTTTGATATTCTCCATAAACACAAACGTGATCTGTTTTGGAAAATACACTAGATGATAAAAATGAGCACAGAGAGAAACTTAAAATGGTCCAAGGACAGAACCTGAAAATAGAGCTGAACACTCCGTGTTGTCTCGTATCTTTGCCTGCGTTGCACATTTCCATGCTGATGTTACTAAGACTGAGATTCCTGCTCCGCAACCGAACTGAAGCTTAGAAATTGAAAACAAGATTGAATTCAATATTAAACGCACTGGTAGCTCGATGACATTTCGGGTTTTGCCCTTTTTTTTTTAAGGTCCAGTATGTAAGATTAAGGAAGCCCTGCCTGACAGCGCTCTTCATATTTAGGGCACTTAAAACATGGTGGCGCAAGATGGCAGCTAACTAGCTATGTATTCCCATGTAGAACCATTCTAATGGTAGGAAAACCAAAATATCTTTTATTGTACTGCAGGTACACAATTTTATTCATGCATTTCTGTGTAGTATGTTCAGCTTTTACCAATATAAAAAATCAAAAATCAAGCCAGATTTTACACACTGGACCTTTAATCGGCGACAGCAACCACGGCTGAGAACTCTGTCCTCTCTTTAGGGGAGGCCGGCGTGCGAAGGTTACCTCGGCCCAGTACTGCTGCTTGGCGTCTGCGTCCATGTGGGCGAAGCCGCCGAGGACCAGGGCCTTCATCAGGGATCGCTGCACCGAGCTGGACAGCAGGTGGAGCGGCGGGCTGCGGCTGGCGAACTGCTTGGCCAGGTTCCACCAGCTCTCGCACTGCACCACAATGTTCGCCCTGCGCACAGCGGTCGCTCAAACAGTCGGTCGGGGAGAAACAGACGGATGAACGAGAGAGAGCGGAAGAAGCCACCCTCACCTCTCCCTCTTCTCCACCAGCGTCACCAGCAGGTCCACGGTGTCGTTGGCCAGCTCGGCCTCCGAGCTCCACACCGACAGGTTGTTGATGACCTTCTCCAGCAGGTACCCCACGATCCACTGGGCCCCCTCCGTGTCGGCGCCGAACGCCGTGCTCAGCGGGATGCTGATCTGAGGGGAGACGAGGCGACGGGCCGTCAGCCTTTCTTGTGGGACGCGAGGGGCGAGTTTGCGCGCGGGCGAGGGTGAGGGCGAGAACTCACCTGCTCGTAGAGCTTCTCGTCCACCAGCAGGTAGGTCTTGGCCCACCGCCGGAGGAACCACACGATGTCTTTGCCCATCTGCGGGCTCAGCAGCTGCGTCAGGCTGGCTCTGGTCGCCCGCGACTCCACCTCCGACGTCCGCAGCACGGCAGACAACAACCTGGAAAACATGAAGACACACACACACACGCGCATATGTAAGTAACTATAACACAAAACGAAGATAAGCAACAGCGGGGGTTGGATTAGAGGAGGGGTGGGCAAACTTTTTGACAGGTGGATGGAGGGTTTTGGTGACCCCACCTCATAGGAGGACACAATATTTCATGGGCCATGTAGAAAACATGTGATTTCATGTCAATCGAAAATGAACCAAAGCAAAGTTGCAACAAAATCAGTGTCTTTGAAGGCCCACGGTAAATAAACTCTTTATTGAAATGACTGTTAAAACACGGATGAAATACAGCTGTTTTATGACTTACCAACTATTAATATCATTTAAAAAGCTTAATGGGCCGTATATGGAGCCCAGGCCGTAGTTTGCCCACCACTGGATTAGAGGCTGGCGTGCAAGAACAGACCTACAGTTCAACACTGTACGTGATATATCTTCGAGAAAATTCCACTGCGATATCAATAAATTAGGGATGCACGGATACCACTTTCTTACATAACAAGTACAGCACAAGTACTTGCATTTCAGTACTCCCCGATACTGATGCCGAGTACTTGCCAAGGCCATTGAACGTTATAGAATTACTTAACATATATACATATATAACTGGTAACGGTGTGGTATTGGCATTCATTTTACTCAAACGAGGTATCGGTACCGATACCCAAGGTTGGTATCGGTACTGCAAACTTACAGCAGCGACTCTAGAACGTCTGTGATTCCACACAGCTGAAAGGATGTTGTCCGCTGAAACACTAATTTGTGGAAGATCAGCACATGCTGGAGTCCCAGATGAGTTGATTTGCATTATTACAATGGCAGACCTTTATATTAGTGAGGGAACCTGATCAGCAGAAGCATATTTTGAAATCCTCTTAAGGTCAAAAAATTCACTTCTACTCCAAAATTATTACAGACTGAAGCACACGAGGACACGTCTCCGTCTCCCGCGTATGCCAGGACTCGGCTCTGGCGAGTCCACTTTTCGCGCACACACACACGCATTATATAAAAGGACAGGGAGAGACAAAGGGCTTAAGGCGGCTTAGGGGTCTGTCCTCAGCTGAGGACGGTGCGAGGTTTCATATTGTTTGCGGGGAAACAAAGCCGCCGCTGACATTTACGCGGGCCGGGGTCGTCGGCACGCCGCTCGGAAACTCGACGCTCCTCGGCCACTTGTCTCCGCAATCCTCTGTCATTGCGATCATCTCACACACACACACACACACACACACACACACACACACACACACACACACACACTCTAGGAAAAAAAAAAAAAACAGGCGCTCAATGACCTTCAATGAACAATGTTGCTGGCTGCGTTGACCACCTATTGTTGTCACTCTGATTATGCGCATACACTCACACACACACACGGACGCCCAGTTTGCCCACAACCTGAGTCCTGAACTCCATCCGACAGTCACTAAAAAAACACATAAACCCCATTTGACAACACTTGGCAGATAATTGGCTTTGTTGAGGCTCTCGGGCCAAGAGCTCCATTGGTTTTGGCCCTTGAAAAGTTTCTATTTCAGCGGCTCGCAATCTTTTCCCCCTGACGTAGGCGCGTACGCTCGGCGCCTAAACTAACAGGGCGGCGGGTGCAAGCCGAGATGATGAAGAAATAATTGAACAACGAGCACAACCTCGGCGACGGCACGTGCGGACGCGCGGCACCGTCACGTGGCGGCCGCCGCAATTTCCGAATTACGCCGAGCGGCAGGTAAGGATGCGAGCGGAGATTAACGAGGCCGCAGGGCGGGAAGCGGATCATTCCTATGTGCTGATTAACGTACGTCCATGACTTCAGTCGCTGCCATTTCTTTTCTTTCTTTTTCTTTTTTTTTCTTCTCACTGGCGCAGTGTTTAAGAGTGAACTTGGAGGAGTTCGCGTCTCCCTCGGCTTTATGGGACAATAAACTGTGACAACACTCGGAGAAGTCCGACTATCCCCCGACGGGAAGGAAGTCTATTTTGGGAGAGTTTTATAGGGGGAGGGGATCAGGCCGGACAACAGGGTCAACGCCGCACAACTAGTCGGTGCCAAACTTCCGAGCGCGACGCGACTCAGCGAAGGAGCCGCTCCTGCGTCAGAGGGACCATCCAGTATTCCAATACACAAACAAATGCTTTCTTTCTTTCTTTGGAAGAGGAAAAAACAAACAAACGTCACAGATGTAAATTATTTGATTGAAGACTCACTCGCACTAGACACTGAATTTTTCCCATCCCGAAGAAATAATTTTAAATTCAATGCATTTTAATCAGTGGACACCATTGGATTAAT
>NW_027466081.1:3370000-3670000 GCF_046127955.1 Nelusetta ayraudi | reverse complement strand
TCTTCCTCATCACTCAGAGGAGGAGCAGATGAGAGCGAGCACCTATGGCCGTGACGCCCACTCAGCCGTCGTATCAGCCGCTCGTACTGGAAAGCCAGACGCCCAGGTTGAGCCCTCGGTTTTTCTCACACGTTGGAAAGCAGGAAAAAAAACAAAAACTTGCTTGCAACTTAAAGAAAATCATCAATCCTAGAAAAAAAAAAAAAAAAAAAAAAAATGCTCGCGGACACTCAAGTGCCAATATGTCAAAAAAAGAAGAAAACTTTCGAGAATTCCTCCCCGCTTGGAGTGGCTTCTCAGCTGGATCAGTTTGAACCGAGATGAAACAGAAATGTCAAAATTCAATCTGCGAGAAGGACATTAAAAGGAAGGGAGCGCTGGGAAAGCCTTCCAGATGAATAATAAAATCAAGAACAAATGCATCCAGAATGAAGTAAAAGCAGACTGTAAAGTCTTGGGATTTGACGGACAAAAAAAAAAAAGAAGAAGAAGAAGAAAAAAAAAAGCTTGTGCGTAGCTCGCTGCGGGGCAACGCCACAAATAACCACAACTTTTTCCATGAATACATGAAACAAACCTTTGACGAGGAAACTTGACAATGTAGTATCCCAAGGATCGCAAGCGAGATTAGAGCTTTCGGTTTGAGGAAAAACAAAGTTTGCCCTTGCTCTCAGGTGATTGGACGACGACGCAGAGAAAAGCCTAAAGGTTTCTGTTGACAAACTGGATTCTGATTTACGGGCAAAACTTATTCTCTGGAAACGACTCGTTTTTGCAGTTGCGAGAGAACGATGGGGCGATTAAGCCTATCGCGATGCAAGAGGTGTCAATGTCAGAGAGCCTTTGCTGCTTTTCAAAAGTCGCAAAATAAATGCAACAGTGCAGAGGAAGAAATCCTCGGGCTTAAAAAAAAAAATGCTGTTAATTTAAGCCTTTTTTTTTTGTTTTGTGTGGCGGCAAAAGAGCAACAAAAAAACAGAAAAAAGAAAAAAGAAAAAAAAAAACAACTCGTGTTTGAACCCATGAACCTCTTTCACCGGCTGCGCACCCCTCGGAGAGTGCGACGCTGCGCTGCGCGAGCGAGCGGCCAAGCTAACCCCTATCAGATGGAGTTAAATTGCGAGCAGAACTGTTCAATCATTGTACACATTTGGCCGTCCCTGCCCGCATGGTTTTCCGATGAGGCAATAGGAAAAAAGCTCCAAGAATAGGTGATTACAGGCAGAGCGGGGGAGGGGGGCGCGGCCGAGAGGGGGGTAGAGGGGAAGAGCGACGGACCCCCAACTCGTGAATCACGTGTGATTTTGGAGAGTGTGTGTCGCTCTCGGTTATTTATACACGTACATGTGGCTCCCTAATTCAGATCAGATCCACCCCGACTGCGGACACACCCACCAATAAACAGAAAATACTTCTTCCGGACCGAAGGGCCCTTAATAAGCGCTCTCTCTCTCTCTCTCTCTCTCTCTCTCTCTCAGTTTTTCTGAACAATTCCTGCTGCTATCCTCTCTTTTTAAATTTTCATTTCGTCAACCAAAGCCATCAATTAATAACTATAAGGAGAGAGCAAAACAAAGATCGCTAATTGTAATAACTCATTTCTGTTTTATCAGCTCTACACCAAATACTATTTGTATAGAATGGTATTATATCACACATTTGTAAGATTTATTTATTTTCATTCCCAGGCTCCAGTGAAGTAGTTTTAGGCCATGAATTCTCTACAAAATTCTCCAGACCTCCAGAAATCAGTGTGTAGCTGCGTTTCCACTACTCCTAAAATTGCAAAAACCTAAATATCGCAATAGAAAATTGGTATTGGTACTAACTTCGAAAAACCTCTGAAAAATCGCTAAAAGGTTTTGACGCTCTCTTGAGGTGGTTTTTCCAGACGTATCGATATAGAGGTAAAAACTGTAATGGAAACACTTTTTTTTCGCATTTACACGTCAGCGGACGTGACGTACGGGGGGGGGGGGGTCAGTTCACTTCTACCGCGCGTTACGTCTGGACGGAGAAGGAGACTAAATACTTTTTTACAAGTAATCAAAGAGAAAAATATAACAACCATTCTTGACAGCTAACAAACGAAAACAAACAAAAGCTAACGTAATTCTCGCAAGTCTCGCAGGACTTGGCAGCAAACAACATCGAAATGCAGATTTATACAAGAATTTTTGTACGTCCATCCTCCTCAAAGTGGGATCTCGCAGGAAGAGATTTTACGAGAATTACGGCTAATGCGCTTCCCACCATTCAATGGAAACACCTGCGAATCGCAATTGTACTTTGTCTCATTTTTAAAAATATCGCTTTTATTTTGCGAAAAACTGTAATGGAAACGCAGCTTATGCAACCCTCTGTTTAGACTGGCTTTTGGCTTCCTGTTGTAACTGATGCTTTTGCTGGGCCCTTTCACAAGTTTGGAAGGAGACAAACACATATTGTTCTCAGAGGGCAGGGCCAACACCTGGCTTGGGGGGCGTGGTCACTAACCTGGGAGAGGTTCCAATGGTTTCCAGAATGTCTCAAAAGTGCAGCAGGCTAAAGTAAAGGGCGGGCATTTCTCAGAACTAGTAAGTCCTCTAACAGACGAGATGTGATGAATAAGAGGAAAAGAATAAGAAAGTTTGGTACCTTTGTAAAGGTCGAGAAAGAACTGATTCAGAACTATTGATGCACAGAAAGTTTAAAATAGCCACGAGTAGGAGGATGGATTGATAAAAAAATAAAATCATATGGCACATCAGCTAATTAGTTCAACTGTGAGAAGAAAGGGCCTTTGTCGTTATTCATGGTTGAAGTTAATTCAATAGATGATATACTTAAATGTACATATTATAAGGCAATTAGCACTCATCACATCAGTTGCATTAAAAAGGCTGTGAGGTCGGGGGAGGTGGGGGGGGGGGCACCCTATAATCTGATCTTTTTTCAAAAATAAAAAAAAGTTTGCTTTGAAAAGTGGGAAACTTAAGCTCCTGTTTATTTCCATTTGATACTGAACTGAACTCAGATCTGGTCCTCCTTCAGCTACTTTCCCACAGTGCACAGATGCCCAAGTGCAAGGCCATTAAAAAAAAAAAACAGACTCAACAAGCAATTACTTCCTGTAAATAAAGGCAGCGATGGCAAAGAATGACTCATGAGTCAAGCTGACGTTTTGCCATCGCTTGTTGAGTCTCCAAATTTGAGAAACATGACATCCTTGAAGCTGCGTTTGACTGGGAATGTAGCCAGGGTCAGACTACAGATACCGTGCTACTTCCTCGACGTGCAAGAACGGGTTTCACATAAGGATGCAAATTATCGATTAATTCATTCATCGCTAGTGGATTGACCATATCAATCGATTAATGATTAATTGATAAGTGGCGACTTTTCCTGAGAACCTAAAATTTCAATGAAAAATTTATAAGGAACACATTATTTAATCCTTAAATAACGTTGAGGGTCCAATGTGACCAATTTTTACATTAGAGAACAGTCAAAAAAAAAAACCTAAACATTTATCCTCTGACTTTAAGTTGACTTCTAATGGGTCACATTTCAACTTTTTTTTTTATATATATTGTTTAAAAGTAACTTGTTCTGGGTATACAGGTATACACCACGGCATCTAACAAAAAAAATAAAATAATTGTGGCTAATTTAATTTATTCAATTAAATTCTTAATCGACAATTAATGGATTCATTGTTAACATCCCTAGTTTAACAGATTTCAAATTACGTTTTTTGGTTTAAAGCAGTAAACACTTCCTGACCTGAGAGGGCTTCTCTTTTGAAACAACTCTGTCATTCTAATAAACCATAAATAATGTGACGAACTAAAAAAAAAAAGATAATAATTTTACCTCTTCTTGCTCACTGTCAAGTACAACTCACCGTAGCCAGAAAAGGTGAAAACAATTTCGTACTTTATATTCATGTTATTCTTTTGCTGAGAATGTCATTTCTTTTTAACACCACCCTGCATAATGACGTTCATTTCACAAAGAGAAATTCAATTTATTAGACGGAAGTGCAGCCATGTATCGGTGTATGCGCGCACAATGTGTGTGTGTGTGTGTGTGTGTGTGGGCGTAGGGGATAATAATAACACCTGCATCCCTCAGGGGGATTTCTTTCAATAAGCAGATCTGAATTAGCTCCATCTGTTTGTCTCCAAAGCCTGGTGGAAACGACTCCAGCGGGTTTGCAGAAAGTCACAACGTGAAAATCAATGAAAACATAAAAAAAAATGCATGAAAGAAATCAGGCTGATTTCCGTCCACTGTAAAAACCAAGGGGGAGAGGGGCGTCTCATCACAGGAGATGTGGATGGAAAACACTTTTTACGACTGTTATGTCAACATCTCAGACGCTGCCAAGTTCCAGCAGGCACACGGAGCATCAAATTAGACGTCATCATTCATCCCGTTATCCCGCAGTAGGACAAAATCTACAAACCAATATAACGATCAGTCGCCTGCGGTAAATAATCATTTGCATCCAAATGCTAAAAGCTCAGCATTGACATCACCGCTCAATAACGATATACTGTGAGGACGACGACGAGCTGATGTCAGGCACATTTACATCATCCACTTTCTTAATCTCACATCTGTGCTGGTAAATCGAGGAGCTTGATAGGAGTCAGGCCTGTGACATCACCGACATGCACACAATAAAGATTTTGGGGTATAACCATCACCATAGACCCATTGGATGATACTTTTATATCCAGAAACGTCAAGAAATTGATGAATTAATCTGGATTTTTTCACTATAATTCAATTTCGACCAATACAGTATTCTACAAGTGCCACATAAAAGGCAATTACTTTCCTCTGCAATTTAACTAATGCCGTGCAGTCATCACAACGGTTCCAGTCGCAAACCACGACCGTGAAAGAACAAAGCGTTGATCATCTACAAAACACCCATTCGTTTCCAAGCACTGACCCGTTGATCATGCCGAGCAGACCCTCCACCAGGTGTGCCAGGTAAGACACCTGGGCGCTCTCGTCGGGGAAGACGGGCCCGTGCATGGAGGCGAGCTGGGCCAGGCACTGCAGTGAGTCCTGGGCCATGTCCGAGTCCTCCCGGATCTTCCTGTGTACCTGGAGGCCAAAAGAGGAGATGCGTCTCAGTTTCCATGTGGCGGCAGGGGGACGGAAAAACATCCGAGTACAATGGGAAGGAAGCTCCGACAGAAATAAATCAAATAACTCTGGGAAAAGGACAGATGCGTCAAAACAAGGCAAATATGTAGAACACAAAAACAGGCGGAGACAAAGATTAGGACAATGAAAAAAAAATCAAAGAAGGTGCCATTGTAGGAGAATCATTTCTTAATAATGGTGAGCAAACACCTTCTGACATGCAAAACTCTTTCTGTTCCAGAGCAATAAAATAAAAAATAAAAAAATAAAACGAGCGCCACATTTCCGAGGAGGTTGATGCACAGGGCTCTGGTGTATTTATAAGTGTAATAGATGGTTTAATTACACTTAGTGTCCAAAGTAACAGCTTCAGAAATACATTTAAACAGGCTTTTGAGTGTGAAAAAGAGAACTCTGGGTGGCACTAAGTAATAACCACTTCCATGATGGAAACCTTGTATAAGTCTGGGCATTAAAGTGATAAATGCTCAGTTAGCTTTACTCTAGAATAAGCAGCTGTCTGTTGGTGCGAAGAAAATGCCGCTAAAATGATTCAATAGCCGACGAGCGTTTGAACTCGCTATTGTCCAAGTTGGCGTAAAACCGTGAAACTTTTAAGTACTGCGCTTAAAAATCAGACTCAACAAACCAGACAAAAAAAAATAAATAAAAAAAAAATCAAAGACTCTGCGTAAATTAAATTGAAATCCGAGTAAATACGGCTTAGCAAGTTGCACTTCAAAGCTTGAATCAACTTTGCTTCCAAACGCAATTTCACATCGCCGGAGCAAAGTTGGCGTAGATCGAGAGTCCCGGAGAAATCTCGCGAAAAACTGCCCTGATTTTATCTCCGCGCATAAAAAGAGTGACGTGAACATGAACCTGTCACGTTCCTCTGCCACTGCCGCTCCGACAAACAGATCAGCTGATCCCCCTTCAGGCTTAATACTCACTGGTTGGAAGCTGTGATCCGGTGGTATTGCAGGAGGGGTGGCGGCGGCGGGGAGGCGAAAAAATGAAAAAGCAATCGATTTTCAACACGACTGTCTGCAGACACTGTGACCCTGGTCACAAACAAACAATAGCCGAGCCGGTCGCGCGCCCGCAGACAGCCTCAATCAAGCCACGAGAGGAAGGATCTGGCTCCCAGTGGAAAAGATCGTCTTCCCTCAGTCCCATCTCACTTGTGAACCTCGCTTTTCGCTCTCGGGGGGGTTTGGAGATTTGTCAGAGCGCCGCTGTCACACTTCCATGAGACACGAGGGCATTGCTGGTTTCAATTTCCTAGCCGGACGGGCGCGCGCGCACACACACACACACACGCGCGCGCACGCAAACACCGCGGTGGCAGCGGCTCCGCGAGTCATAACAGCGTCTGAGCAACGCGGGGTTTCCAACGATGGCGAGGCGTCGCGTCAGGAGCGCCGCTCCCGCTCTCCCGCGAGAGCTCCTCTCCGCCAGTCGGAGCCCCTCGTTTGAACCGTCATCCTCTCGAGTCCCGAGCGAAGGGTTTCATCACCGGCTGCGCGCCATATGCCAGCGCAGTTGCACGGCCCCGGCGCAGGAGCGATCGAAACTTTTAACCTCCGCCTCCTTGTTGCTTCTTCTTCTTCTTCTTCTTCTTCTTCTTTCTTCTCCACCTCCACTCAAAAGCTCTCCCTTCCTCCTCCCCGCGAATTCTTCCCTGTGCTGCCGCCGCCACTCACTCCTACTCTCTAACCGTTCCCCCCCGCCCCCGCCGCCGGGCTGCCCAGCCGTCGCAGCGCAGCCACGCTGGTGGGAAGAAATCTCAGATGCTAACGTGGTGTAGCCACCCAGGTCTTGGCTGCCGCCGCTGCCCTCTTCCAGAGCATGAAGTCATTCGCTGGAAGAGCAATGGTAACAGGAGGGGAAAGGAGGAGGAGGGGGGTGGGGGGAGGGATGCCGGTTGAGTGAGGAAGAGATGGAGAGAGAGAGAGAGAGAGAGAGAGAGAGAGTGAGAGAGAGAGGGAGGGGTGGGGGTGATGGGAGAGGTAGTGTAATTCCAAAAGATTGAAGAGCGTGAGCTCTGAAAAAGCAGCTGCACCAGCGAACGATCCAGGCGATGCCAGTAATGTCAGTTGCCTTGAGTCTGAATATAGTCAGCAATACACAACCAGTGCGAGAGAGAGAGAGAGGGGAGAGAGAGAGAGGGAGTGAGTGAGTGTGCGATCATGTGAGCGTTGGTATATGGAAAGCGGATGCGGATGCAAGAAGAAGGAAAAATATACACTAGTGGAATCACTTGGGATTCAGTTCAGATGAAGAAAGACTGCTGCAGTCTGATTAGTAATAATAATAATAATAATAATAAGGAGAAGGAGAAGAAGGAGGAGAAGAAGAAGAAGAAGAAGAAGAAGAAGAAGACAACTTTGGTCCCAGTGACTAAGAAGTTAAGGTTCTTGTCATTTTGATAGACATTATGTTTAGCAAGGCATGGAAGTGTTGGTGGTTTAATTTACCACATTCAATCCCATTTGAATTCATTTTCATGAAATGTGAAGAATAACTTTAAACATGACGCAAGGCAAAATTTGTTTTGTTCCTTTTTTCAATGGCTAAAAGTTACTTCCACGGAAACTAAGTGCAAGTATAAAGATTCTTTAATCAAAAGATTTCTGCATTTGGTTGCTTTTCTCTTCGCATCAAATCTACAGACAGTGAATCTGTCTGCAAGCAGTAAATCAAGGCCTACTTCTGGTATTTGATGCACGATAAGCTGCAGACGAAACAACTTCTGGAGCCACAAATCTTTACAAGCCTCGATTGTCAGCAAAAATAAATAAATAAATAAATAAATAAATAAAAAGCCAAAACAAATATGAATAGCGACAAATGATATAAATGTTATACTGTGTGTTTAAGGAGAAAAAGAGTCTATGGCAATCTATGCCCACAGGTGGGCCGCGCTTCTCTTTCAGGGAAACAATTATGCTGATTGTATCCGTTTCAATTTCAGAAGGATCCCCAAGTTAAACTTCAAATTATAGTGGCTCGTGAAAAAAAAAACAGGATCACACTGAATCCACTTCGGCCACTTTTCTAATTTAGTTTCTCTTCAATTTGTGAACACTTACATCGAAACTCAAAACTGCAGAGTGCACGGCATCCGGTGGCAAACAAAAGAATGATTTCACTGCAGATTGAAAAGGATGCTATTCAGCTGACTATTTCTTTTTTTCCCCTGTTACAATAAACCCTAATCTCATTGTGGAGCACAGTGCACAAGTATGAAGAGTTGAACGTGTATTGTACTCTGCCAGAAGAGAATTAGCAGGGTGGTTACAGCGTCAGAAAAGAAGAAGGGAGAGAGACGGTGAGAGAAAATGTGATAAAAATGCGAGATCTGACGGCAGGGAGGCAAAGTCGACAACTGGATGCGGCGGAAGGCCACCGGGGCGAAGGAGAACAAGAGCGAGACGGCTAGGAGGGGTGCGAAACGGAGGGTGAGGAGAGAGTGGGCAAAGAGAATGGAAGGGAGAAGAGGGGAAGGATATTTATAGACGCGGAGACAAAGCCGGGTGTCTGTTTCCTCGGGGCGCTCCGAGGCTCGTCTTTCTGTTTTTTCAAATCGACGTCGAGCCTCAACTTATTGTCTTTTGCTTGCTCTCTGCCACCACCATCACTCCCTCCCTCAGTCCCTCCCTCCATCCATCCCTCCCCGCCGCCGCAGATTGAGTTACTGTCTGCCTGCGGGCCAGAGGGGAGGATGAGCCTCCGTTGTCTGTGCTCGGCACTGATTGCATTTATTAAATGCGAAATGTCATGTGGCCCCCCTGCGCTTCGGCGAGGACGAGGGGCGCGCTTCGCTCGCATATCGCCGCTTGCAGAATATACGACAAACGTGTGGATTTTTTTCCTAAATTCCACTGACTATAAACTGGCAAAATAGAAATTATTATTGCATAAGTGTTTTTGATACATTTTGATATTACCTGACAGATTAAATGGTAAATGGACCTATACTTATACCTTTACGGTACCCCAAGGCACTTTACAATGGCCTCTCATTCACCCATTCACACTCATACACCAATGGATGGCTGCTGCCATGCAAGGCACTGCCAGCCCCATTGGGAACAATTTAGGGGTTAGTGTCTTGCCCAAGGACACTACAAACATGTGGAGAGTTGAAGCCAAGATTTGAACCACCAACCCTTCGATCGTCAATTCGCGGCCCGCTCGACCAACTGAGCCACAGCTTTAAACCAAAATACTCGGACAAAGTGTCCCTCGTTTTAGCGTACTTATCTGGAGTTAGAATTTGACTTGATTGGATTTAAATCAAGTTCAAAGTTCAAGGTTTCCCAGAAGCGGACGGACATGGAATTGGGCTTGCCGGGAGAGGACAGGACCACTTCCTCGTCTTTGTAGATATTTCGGTTGCTAGCACTCTTGCGGTTGCAACGCTGCCATCTCATGGACTAATTTATCACTGCGTTGTGTTCCAATTGTACGTAGAACTTTGGCGAGAGAAAACATTTTTTTTTTTTTTTTTTTACTGATTGTTTCCGTAATCGTTTCCAGTAGCTGCACGTGCATTTTGGAATTACATGCTGGCATTCGCGAGCAGAGTCTTCCTCGTTCAACGACCACTCACTATCGCTTCAACGTCTTGAAATACCAGCCCATCGGTTCAACTCGTATGGAACATACGCGAAAAAGAAAAGTGGCGCGCGTGTGTGTGTGTGTGTTTGCGCGTCCGTAGTGCGACTGTCGTAGGTGCGGGTACATGCCTAGCTGACACGGCCAGATAAAAACCAGCCGCTGAAATTTGCCTTGGAAATGTTTTGCGCGGGGGTACACACGCTCTGTCGCCACCCTCTAATCGCTCAGAGATTCATTTGAAGACACAAACAGACCAAAAACAAACAGCCCAAGCCAAAATTATAGACGCTCCAAAACGTGTACATTTGTTTGTAGCCCGTCCTTTCTACCCGCTCTCCCTCTCTTTTTTTTTTTTTTTTTGGAGGAGTGGGGAGGTGTGCAGCGCAGTCACAAGGAGTCCGATCAACAAAAGTGAAGTGGGTTTATTCTGAGATAGGGCGACAATTGCCGGCTCCTCCGTCCTCTCCTAATCTACCGCGGGCCATTTATCTCTGGACCCTTTCCACTTTCCTGAAAATTGCCTTCACAATTCGCTTCCCGAATTGTTCTCTCTCTCTCTCTCTCTCTCTCTCTCCCTCTGTCTCTCTTTCTCCCCCCATCTCTCTCCTTCCCTCCCCCTCCTCCCCCTCTCTCCCTCCCTCCCTCCATTACTTCTCTGCCTCCTCCTCTTTCCGCACTCCTTGTTTCGCAGCAACCTTTCTTTGTGCCATTGCTCCGTCCCTGTTAATCTGTCCTTGAATCTTAGAACCAAGGCTTTCTTCGCTCGAGAGAAGAAAACCTGTCACTTTGAAGCGTTGCCAAATGTACTTTAAAAACAACAAAAAAAAATAAATCTGCAGATTTAGTGCACACATGGGCGGAACGACGGGGAATACAAAGGCAAAGCAAAAGCCGGATAAATACTGAGTTAAATAAATCATCATTATAGTTGGATAGTAAAATTAAAGCTTCGTTCTAACTCCGCATTGCAAACAGCTCTTTGTTGTCATAAATTCAGCTAAGTGCATTTTTCACATAAATACTTCTCAATACTTATTTAAAGCTGAGCAGAGCAGTAAATGTTTGGAATTCCCCGTGTGTATCGTTTTATCCCGAACGCACAAAGTCCTGATTTATACTCAACACCAAGTCAAAAGGGGGTGTGGCTAAACCCTTAACACCGGCCCGAAGTCCCCTTTACCCGCAAACAGAATGAAGAGCCCGGACACGCGTGACGGCTCGTGTCCGACCGCCCGCGTCTGACAGGAGGATCAAGGGATCCATCAGGACCCCCGATGAATGAAGGAACCCTGGAGCCAGTTAATGGGACACTGACGGACACTGACAGACCCCCCCCCCCCCCACCGAGAGCCGGAGACTCCCTGGAGACCCTCAACAAGAGTGTGTGCGTTAGGGTGCGTGCGTGCATGCGTGTGTGGTGGGTGGGTCGGCCTGGTTGTTAACAGGGGCCCCTAATCCTGGGGCCGCGCTCTAATCCTGCCACTGGTCTGTCGTGGACTGTGACCCTGGTGGCGCGTGTCTCTGAGTGGCCACTCCACACACACACACACAAACACACACACACACACACACACAGCTGAGGACACAGCAGCTGAGGACACAGCAAAGGACCCCCCCTGCTTAAATTAAAATACACAAAAAAAACACGCACAAGGCTGGGCCACCGTCACAAAGGCACGCGTACACGGAAACAAAGATCCACATGCAGAAAAAAACCCTCACACACTGACAAAATCACACACGCACATACTCGCGAGACGCAATCTGTATCTGTGAGGATTTTGTTGTTATTTGGGGAGACAAACTAAAACGTCCCGACAACAACGGCAACCTGTCAACGGTCGGCTCACGCAAGAATAGAAAGAAAAGCGCGCGGGCGCACACTCGCACACACACACACTCACTCACAGAGAGACAGCTGGCAGTGGCACAGCAGTCTTACAACAACAAACAGTTGAGCTACTAGAAATACCAGGGAGCAGAATGAGACGGAGGCCTGCAAACTGAAACCAACACCAAGCGCATCAAACGGCGCGACGGGAGCGACGGAAACACGACAAACATTTTAATAAACGTGGAGAAACCCGGAGCTGCCAATCAAAGTGTGCGACTGGGCCTTGATGTTTTGAATCGGAGGGCTGTGGTTGCGTCTGCGTGCAAGTCAGTCAGTCAGTCAGTCAGTGACACTTACTTTTGGAATTAAAAAACAAAGTGGTGGCTTTTTTTTTTTTTGCAGATCAACAACTTGAACGCAGCAACAGAAAAAGCGCTAATAGACACGACATTAGCAAGACTGTGGTCGGACACTTTAAGAAAAATCGAAAGAAATATCTCCTCTCAAAGTACACTAATGTGTTATTAATGGACAGCTAATACGAAGCTGAATACCCATATCTGAGGGTTTGATGTCATCCATCTTTCTGCTTGGATCTAACTTGATTAGAAGAAATGTCATTTGGTTTTATTTATTTACCTCCTTTTTTTTTTGACTCAGGGTTACTAATGGATGCTGGAATCGCCCTTTATTTCTTCGACTCTGAAATGACTGTTGTGAGATTTTCTCTGGGACTATGGTGTGTTGTATTGCTCGTTGTTTGTGTATCTGTGTTATTACTTGTTACATTTCTGGGGACCCTCTTACAAACTTTAATTGGCTTCTCTGGGGTGAGCCCATTTCACATATCCTTTTTATATCCGACTCCTCATCATTTTTTCCTCTATATTCTGAACAAACTTGTAATGAATTGTAGTACTTTTTTTCTTACAGTCTGATTATTTGCCAGTTGCCAGTTTCTGGTTTTAAAACATTTTTAACGAACGTCTTCTTTGTGTATCGGCCCATCTATAAACGAGGGAGAGAGAAATTAAAACCGCATTGTTTTGTGTGACTTTATCCTTTTGCTGCGAGGTCATATTATTATTTAGCATTTTTAAAAGCAGAAATTGTTATTCTGACAAGTATCGACCTGACCCTGAACTCACAGCAAGCCGGGTGTAGTGAGCAGCAAAGAACCAAAATTGCGCTACATCATTTCGATGCCTGATTAAAACGTTCCTCTGCAACTACGAGCACGTTAGCAACCTTGACAACGACGTTAAACTCAAAATGGACCCATCGAACATTACCGACAGCGTCCATCTGCAATCAATTTATTTATTTTGGTGTCACTAAAGGTTTATGCTGCTATTGTTTGCAACGTGCTGCTTGTCTAATGGGTGACGTGTCTTATGCCGAACTCCACTCTTGCTGTTTTTTTTTTTTTGCGTGAACAGAAGCCTAACGCAACATTTTCACATAGTTGGCTCAAACACCGGGCACTTACACACTTAGCGTGAGAGCACTTAGTTGAGAAATATGCAATTTTTCCTCCCCCCCAAAAATGGCTATTAAGAGGGTTGACGATGCTAAATGTCATCCTGCAACCAGTGTTTACGGAGTGAAAGGGAGCTAAAGTGAGGGGTCCGGTATTTAGCAGTGGTGCGCATTTGGTTCTTAGCGAGCTGGTGACCGCTGCGGCGGTGGAGCAGCACGTGGCAGCAGGCAGCGCAGGAGCTCCGGAGCCGTGATAACGGGGTCAGCGAGTGGCGGCAGACGCTGCGAGAGCAACGTGTGGCAGCAGGAGGAGTTATTGGGATGCTGAGTGGAAGTGGACGAGGCGGTGATGACGGGATTGTTCCACGACGTCCTCTCTCTCTCTCTCTCTCTCGCTCTCCCAGCCAGCGTGGGCCGGCCTCTTGAGATGGCGCGAGTCAGTGGACAAAAATAAACTTGGCCGCGCCGGTTTCGTGCGGACGGTAACGCGTTAGCGCGGCGGCGGCGACGCGAAGGAAGCCGTAAATTCACCCGGGTTAAAAAAAAAGAGGCAGGGGGAATAAAAGAAGGCGTGCGAGCACAGGGACGCGGTCCGGCGCGTGACGACCGGGCCCGACGGAGATTGAAAAACTAGCGGGACAAAAAAAAATATGAAAATACGAAAAGCTGAAGTGGTGGATGTGAAAGCGGGAGACTGAAAATAGCGAACATTCATAGGACAGGTCAACAAGTGGTCAAGAGATGCAGAAATGTGAAGCAACATGAGTAAAAAAAAAACAAAAAACAAACAAACAAAAAACTTTCCAATTTGCAACAAAGGCCGAAAAGAAAAAAAAAAAAAAATACACAACAAGCATGAAACCAAAAAAATGACAGATAACAAACATACATAAGGACATGTTCAGAGGAGCGTCTGACAATAAAGGCACGTGGGCGGGGGAGGGGTACGGCGGCGCGGCGGGTCACTCACAGTGAAGAAGAGGTCCATGACGCGGGTGTCCAGCAGCGCTTCCCTCCAGCTCTCCGTGGGCTTGAGCATGACGTTCTGCGTGGCCTCGAACATGGCGATGTAGTGGCGCCCCAGTGACCCGCTGACAGTCAAGGCCAACAGCAGCATGTGGAGAAGCGGCGGCGGGGGGGGCGGAGGAGGGAGGGAGGGAGGGAGGGAAGAAGATAGCAGGAGGAGGAGGAACGGCAACACTTGAAAAAGGGCGGCGAGCGTCAGCTGATCTCCCCCCCCCCTCGACACGTACTCTGGCCTGAGTGGCTGCCTGCTTGCGGAGCTCCGGTGGCGGCTTGTGGCGCCTCTGCCGGCCTTCAACTTCCTGCCGAATGTAAACCTCGGTCCAACTTCCCCGTTCTTCTTCTCCTCTTTCACCCTCTAACTCGCCTCACACCCTCTCTGCTCCTTGTCCCCGTCTTCACCTCTCCTTCTACCGGCTCTCCCCGCCTTGCTCTCTCACACACTCAAATTTCTCTCCCATTCGCTTCCTCAAGACTCCCGCAGCCAATCCCGACTTGGCCTCCTTGGTCCCCCCCCCCGCGCCGGCCCCCTCCCTCTCCAAGACATCCCGGAGACTCCAGAGACGCCCGGACACGCCTCCTCCCCCACCCGCCCCCCCAAATTCTCAGCCAATCACCTTCCCCCTCCGCCCGACTGCCATCCAAGACCGGAGTTGGACTCCGTCTTTGCCCTATAACACAAACTATTCCCTCAAAGCTGCCATTACAGATGTTGCTCTCCACATTTTTCAAGTATCCTTCCTTCTTCTTTTTCCTTTTCTAACAGCGTGTCGCCTCCTTTTTGCCCTCGCCGCGGCACTTTCGCCCGCTTTCAACCTAAACCTGAACACAATTAGACGCTATTCAAAGGCCCTTCAAGTGTTTTTTTTTTTTTTTTTATGCGAATAGCTCTCTAAATGTCCTCCTTGAACCACGAAGCCCACAACACACGCAGAGTTCTCCCTATTAAAGAATTACACGCGACCACAACTTACGATTCCTCCTCACACGACCGCAGACCGAGTCTCTCGCAAAGGAACCCACGAGACGCTTTTCCTGCCGGCCGCCTCGGAACCAGTCTTACCGCCCGGACCAACATCCTACCAACAAACATCTCTTCGCATACCAGCCAACATTTGAGATATTTAGCTTCCAGTTAAAGGGGTCTGGCTCACTTCTGGAAAACCCTTTTGGTCTGTTGGTGCAAGACAAAGCCCTGATATTTCCCAGTCTTTCATCTCTGTCCCTGATTGGATTGCTGACTTGTTTTTTCTATTCGTTTGTTCAGGCCGATGCTAACACAGTTCGCGGGAGTTCCATTCTTCATCTTTTTAGCCACTTGGAACACTACAAGTGTGAAAAATAAAGTCTTAACAACAGCTGCGTTTCCATTACAGTTTTTTTTTTCTCGCAAAAATAAGAGCGCTATTTCTGAAATTTTTGACAAAGCACAATCGCGATTTACAGGTGTTTCCATTGAACGGTGAGAAGCGCGTAAGCCGTAATTCTCGTATAAAATCTCGTCCTGCCAGATCTACGAGAATTACGTTTGCGTTTGTTTGTTCACGTTTGTTAGCTGTCAAGAATGGTTGTTATATTTTTCTCTTTGATTACTTGTAAAAAAATATTCTGTCTCTTCCTCTGTGCAAACGTAACGCGCCATTTTCACTTGAAGTGAACTGGTCACGTGACCCCTGTATGTGACTTACGGTGATGCGTAAATTGAAAAAAGTGTTTCCATGACACTTTTGCAACACACCTCTATATCGATACGTCTGAAAAACCACCTCATGAGATCGTAAAAACTTTTTTAGCGATATTTGAAAGTGTCCCCCCCCGAAGTTTAGGTGTTTCCATTTTTATTGCGATATTTAGGTTTTGCGAAATTCTAGGGGTAATGGAAACGCAGCTGATGACAGAAGTGTTGAAAAACAAAACTCTATGACCATAATTTACCCGCCAAAAGACTCAATTATGCCCGATGACTCTGAAATAAATGTACCTTTGCAACACCACCTACTGCGTTCCTACTTTTGTAAAAACATACATTTATTGCGTTTATATTTCAAGCCTCCTTTAAAATGATCTCACGATCTAGCAGCTCAACATATCGTCTGCATTTTTCGGGTTCCACTCCGGCAACAAACCATCTGCTTTCCTCCTTTTTCCATTCTTTTGAAATATGCAAAAATTGTAACATAAGGGAATCTCAGCCTGCTCTGCACACGCATCGCACGCACGCACGCGCACGCACAACAGTATCAGTGGCCTGCAGCTCTGTGGCAGCCGGAGGAGGAAACTTCCTGGAGAATGTTCGATCAAAGCCAAACGGCGGCGCAGGCCGACGAGGTCACGCATTCCACTGACACCAGTCCAGTCCCTCCCGGAGCACACGCCCCACCACAACACACCACACGGTTCGCCACAAACGTTGGCACCTGTCTGAGGGGCTCTGGGACCGAGTATGCGTGTGTGTGTGTGTGTTTGTGTGTTCAATGTTTGGCTTTCAGGCCTTGTTAAAAATAGTTGTGGCGAAGCAGAAGACCTCTGACTGAACCATTCTGGAGGAGAATGTACTGAGGAAAAGGTTGGGACAAATGTATTTATGCATATACTCTAGACATACAAAAAAAAAGGCCATCTTTGATCAGATAATTTTTAGATATTTAATTAATTTCCTTTCAGTTTTCCTGAAGGTATTTTAAAAGCTCTGTGGGTAAGAAAATGACCTTCATGACAAAACTCAGCAAAGCTCGGGCAAAGCTCAATGCTAGGGGACGGGGTGGAGTTGGCCCCGCGCTGCATCCCAAAACTGGCCTCGAGACAAGGACCACCACGGTGACAGAGGTTGTACAAACCCTCCTAAAGATCAGTTGACTGAGACAAAACTCACAAGAGACCTCAGGAATGCTAACTACACGGCTACACAGCTGAAGAGAGACGTGAACTGCGCGAATTGTGCCTGACAGCTCAGGACACCACAAAGATCGGGGGATGGGGGGTGAGACCCAAACTATGGGATCTCTATAACTTTCAAAAATATGTGGGGGGGAAAGAAGATGGCGAGATTAATTTTGACATTTGTAATATTTTATCAGACAACTTGGAAGGCAGAGGGTCGAATATCTTATATACTGTTAACAAATTGGTGTTCGGAACAGCAGGCTGCTGAAAAATTACATGAATATAGAAGTACATCTAAATAAAAAAAGTATTTAAAGCTTTATTGTAGTCCGCATGGAAGAACTGAGCCTTCAAAATAAATGACTAATGACGCTGCAAGAATGCATGCAGGTGACATAAAGTACGCAGTTTAATCCAGTTTAAATGAAGGGTTCAGAAACTGAACTTCTTCTTCCTCAGTCCAAGTTTCATCCAAAATGCCTATAAAGGCAATTTAAAAAAAAAAAGTTTTTTCTTCACACATTTGTTCAAGAAAGTGTTTAGAGGGGAAAGTTGAAAACACCTTCCCTGACTCTGAAGTGCTCACTGAACTCCAGCTCTTGATTTACGGGCGAAATATTCCCGCTGAGTTGTCAAGCAAATTTACAACTTCAACCACGCTATCCTCTCTACTTAAAAGCGGATGGACTGCATGTGTGTGTGCCTGTGTGTGCGTAGATGCTTCCAGGATGACTAATGCACGCAGAGTGATGCGGACATGTGTGCGGTGGTGGCGGCGGCAGTGGCGTGGTGGGTTTTTAAAAGACATCACCTGCTACCGTCTCGACCCCTTCCAAAAGCGAGCTCCGGAATAACCGACGTGACACTGCGATTTTCCACTGCGGAAGATAAGTCCGAGTGACAGATCGATGAGCGCGCGTGCGTGCGCGCGCATACACACACACACACACACACACACACACACACAGCACCGGTGGCGGTGGCGGCGGCCACCAGAGCGAGTGAACTGCCGACCAGAGGAGTCTAAATCAAAGGCGAGCGGGGAGATTCACGCGGCCGCGTCTTGTCGGTCTGTTGCCACATTTGCAGGCAGACACATTGAGGCGCAGCGCCGGAGCTCTAATTCACACCAGGCACGCAGCTGCGTGACAAAAAAAAAAGAAGAAAAAAAAAAGAAAGAAAAGAAAAGAAACAGCCGAGTGGCTGAGAAATGGTTTCATTTTCTGGACCCCGACTCCGACTTCTGTAACTGGAGAACATGGTTCCCAACGAACACCTAGGCCATATGCGGCCCGTCAAGCTGTCATCCATCCATTTATACAATATATTTATATTGTTTTAAGAGTCATTTCAATAAAGAGCTAAACACCGTAGGGCTTCGAAGACACAGATTTTGTTGCTCTTGTACATTTTCAACAAACATTAAAGCACATGTTGTACGTATCCCATGATATATTTTTTTCTCCTATGAGGTGGGTCACCAAAACGCTCCATCCATCTGCTCCAGGTCTGGCCCCACCAGTCAAGTTTGCCCACTTCTGATCTGGCCGCTAAGAATCTACGGTGGTTCGCTCAGAAACTGCAGACCTGGCCGTGAGTGTTTCTATACTGCGCGCATGTGAAAACAGAGCACAAAAGTACTAACAAGTAAATGTGGGCTAATTACAATACACAAAGCTAATTCGTGAAATGCCACGTTAGCATTGACTCATAGTTCTGTTCTTAAAAAAACCCCACCGATAAATAAATAAATAAAATAAAACATTAACATAGAAGTCTGGGAATCTTTGGCGCACTTTTGTCGGCACCTCAACAGATTTGATTTGTCACGCTGTCACCACTCTATTGTCAGCAGCACCAAAGGCTGCGCGGCGACGCTAAATACACCGTGCGCTAAATGCCAGCGTCGGCGTGTTAACGCGCACACAATGGCAATAAAAATCTCTGTGGCGTTTTCGCCGCGACAAAGTTTGCCGCGTTCACTGCTTTGTGTGTGCGGCCAGCTGAACTCATCCGACTGGGACGTAAACGTCCAACACGTTAACAATTGGATTGTCACTATGGTCGTTAGGCATGTTTTCGCATTTATCCTTCCGGGTGAGACTGATGATTTGGAGACGGGAAAAGACGGTGGTGTCAGAGGGCGTAGCCAGCGCTTTCTGAAAAGTTGAGAAAGCAACCACCAGGAGAGCTTCTTCTCTTTTATTCGATTTACCCACTGACTAGAGGCACACGTATTTCTGTAAGTAGACAGAAGTATAGTGTATAGTACAGGACACTGAATTTCTGTTCCATCAATAAAGTTTTGTAGGATTTTAACAAACGCAGTATTTCTTTTTTTAAAGTATTCTTCGGTATTTCTATCTCTCCAACCAATATTTTAATTTGTATTGATGAAACAGAAACAATACCAAAAGATATTTCCAATTCTTGCTCGAATTTGCATACTACTACGATACTTGCCAAGTATCATAGCTGAATACGATTAGGACTAAATCACATTCAAAATCTTCATCTCATCTCGGATCAGCAGCTGGTTGGCCTCCTACAATGTAATGATCCGTTCAATCGTCGTTTCATGACAAATTAAAGCTGACAATCTCAACAATGCGGGCAGCCTGCAGGCCCGGGCAGCCTCCGGTGCCTGACGGTTATGGATTATCGCGATTCTCCTATATCCTCTATTCATTATTGCTGATCCCGGCCCGGAGGACGGCGGCGCTGCGCAGGAAGACGGTCCGAGCATCTGCCAAGCGACCCTGAGCGTGGCGCTATGCTACGGCGCGTGCTCGGGTTTAAGTGGTATATCCCACCTTAAGACTTCCATACTGTCTGGAGCATGTGAAATAACAGTCCAGAAATACTTCCTCAAGGACCCTCTCCAATTTTACCCCCCTCCTTAACACCGTTTGGGCCCCACTCATCTGTTATGACAGCAGCTGCCATTAATTATCCACCAACTGATTTTTAAATCAACACTGAAATATTTCAGTCAGCAGGAATGGCCATGTTAAACTTTTTGTACATAAATAAATCAGTAAAATGCATTATTTTCTTTGTATGTAACTAAGAAAAACATATTTTGAAATGAAGTCGCTGAACGTCCATCAGCCAGGAATCTGCGTCTATATTCCCTCCTGGCTGTGTTTAGACAGCAGCGGCTAAGGATTCTCCAAACAGGTCAGGGTCAAGGAAAACATTCCAGCATCGGCTTACACACTCCAAATCCTGACCTTAACCCCAGGGCCAAAAAGACTATGGATTGACTGACCCTTGAACAGCAAATGAAAAAAACAAAACAAAAAAAAACCCAAGACTGACAGTAAGAAGAAGCGTCAATCAGGGGACTTTAACGCGTTGCTACTGCACTTCTGGTGGTGATGACCAACCTCCTCGAAGGTGAGCTCAATAAAAAGAGTCAAGAAGGAGAAAAACCTTCAAAGTTGAGTTGTACGACAAGGGGTGGACAAAATACGGCCTGGGGGCCATATGTGGCCCGTCAAGCTTTTTAATCTAGAAGAATTTATATTAATAATAATAAGTAAAATAGCTGCATTTCATCCATTTATTTAGTGTTTTCAGAGTCAGGAGGTCAATAAAGAGCTAAATACTGAGATTGCAACCCTATTGATCATTTTCAACTGACATTGAAGCACGTTTTCTACGTATCCCATGGTACATTTTTTCCTCCTATGAGGTGGGTCACCAAGACACTGCATCCATCTGCTGCTGCTCCGAGGCCGCCTCTGTCAAACTTTAGAACCCACTGTGGCCCTCGAGTCCAAAAGGTTTGCCCACCCCTGCCGTACGACCTCCTGTTGCAGGCGGGAGCGAATCGATGATCAACGCGAGCCTTTCAGACCGGCGCGATGCCGACCACCCAACGCATCTCGACGACATAAACGCGCGGGACGGCAGAGTGGAGCCCCCGTGCGCTAGCCGGGGGGGCCGGGGGAGGGGCCGAGGGCGACGGCTCGATCCCGTCTGTCAGCCCCGACAGCCATTTACAGCACCTGACTGCCGCCGCCGCCGCCACCAGCGGAGCCCGAGCGCTACAGCCCGTCTGGAGCGTAGCCCCGGTGCCGAGTGACACGGTGTCGCAAGCAACGCCCGCGGAGCGTGCCTCCGACAGACGACACCAGAGTGGGGGAAGGTTGGAGGGGTGGGGGGTGGGGGGTCAGGGAGGGGATCAGACAGCAGCAAGGACAGATGACACGCATGCCGCTCCTAAAGACCGGGGGGTGGAGTGGAGGGAGGGAGGCGGGCGGCTGGTCGAGGAGTTTGTGTGTGTGTGTGTGTGTGTGTGTCAGCTAGGTAATTAAGGAGCCCCTACTCCCCCACGCACCACCCCCACCCCCACCCCCACCCCGGCACACAGCAGCGCATCCCGCAGGCGTGTCGCGACAATTGCGGGCCTCTCGGGCTCCCAGCGGTCGTCATCAATCTGTTCCCCCTTTTCATCAAAGCGCCACACACTTGCAGGGCCGACATGCGCTGGGGTTTCAAAGAGCCGCACCGCACACGAGACACCGCAACACTCCCGGGTGACAACTCCCACGTTGAAATTGCCTTCTGCGGCGGACCGACAATGTTTGTTTTTGACTGAAAGTTTTTTGGGACACCCTGGAATTTGTTGTTGTTTGTTAACAAGTTTGTTTGTTTGTTGTCGTTTGTTCAAACCTACCTGTTTTGCCCGAGTCTTTGACTGTCCCTACTCCCCAACTCCCTGACACTCCTCTCTGTACTGTTGTTTGTATGTTGTGGTATTGTTGTTTTGCGTGCTCTGGTCTGTATCCTGTACCTTATGTGTTGTTATATTCAGTAAAGCGACTTTGGGGTTATTATTCTTTTTATTATTGTTATTATTTACTTCTTGTACTCTGGATATAGTGCGAGGGACAAAGTCGTCTTGTTGAAACATCCAATTCTGAGCGGTGCACGTGGGTTAATGTCAGTGACTGCATTGACATAAACCTGGATGCTTATGACCGATTCTTAGCACAACACACTTTTTTACTACCCCTGTGCAAAACTTCCATTTGTTTTTATTATTGTGTGCCTCTGATGCAGCCAAAACCTTATGAAACACACACATACACACACACACACACACACACACACACACACACACACACACACACACACACACACACACACACACACACACACACACACACACACACACACACACACAAAAATATCTGGCAAATATTTCATGTCAATAATCGGGATTGAATAAAAAATTTAAGGGTGTCCTAAAGCTATTTTCCATTGCCGTGTAAATAAAAAGTTAACAATGTTAAAAAACGGACTAACTGAATTTTGTTCTGTGGCAGACCAGCTCCTTATATAAACATAAAAACCTACTCTAAGCAAAACAAAGCATACATTTGTTACAGCCTTTATGTACCAAGAAACCTATTTATTGTCGACCACATTTTATGACAACGAATAAAAATAAAATCCCAATTTTGTTCCTCTGAAAACTCTTTTTTTGTTTGTTGGTAAAACTACAAAAGACAATGGAATAAATTTCAAATATTTTATTTTTAAAGAAAAATAGCAAACAAAGGTCCCTATTGCAAATGAAGTGCAACTGAAAGATGAAGTGTCAATGCTCCTTGGGTTTAGTGAAGTGAGAACATTTACAGTCTTCTTGACCAAACAAAGATGAATCCCTTAGTTGGGATTAATGAAGTGAGAATTTCACTTTCACCAAAGTTCCCTTGAAAACGAGCAGGTTCTACATAAACAGAGATGAAGTTCCCTTGTTTGGGAATAAAGGACAACCTTAGCTGTCTTTCACCAAACATCACTTTCAAAATAAAAGGTTTTTCTATCATCTTGAACAACGACGAATGAATAAAGTGCAAAACGTTCACATCTTGCCAGAGGCGCACAGCCGGGAAGCAAGCGAGAGGAAAATCGATTTTAAGATTTCCCCTTTTTTCTTTTCTTTTTTTTTTATTGTCTTGACTGGTAAATCCGATTTCGATTGAAAATCGATTAATCGCACAGCCCTACGAGAGAGTTGTGGAAGTGAACAAGATCAGTTGTAAGGTCACGGGAGGGTGACAACATCTTGTGGTTTTTCATTTCAGACTTCAAAGCCTGTGCGCACTTCATTCAAGCTAAACTACCTTCAAAGGAACCCAACGGGCCCGACTGACAAACGTCTCCGAAAGCGAGTCGGTGCCGGCTGACCCGGCGGGAGCAAACATCCAACAAATCCGGGTTTTATCATTGCATTAATGCGATGATAGATGCGGCATGGCTCCGTGCGTAATTGCCGCAAAGTGGCCGCCGCACTCGCCGCGTGTCAACGAGGGTCCAAAATGGCCCCGGCGACACTTTTTGGAGGAACGCGCGCACGCATCAAAGCGAGAGTGCCAGGCATACCGAGGGGAGCCTCGACGAGCCGAGGCGGTGCTACTGGAATGGGACGGAGGAGATGGACTTGCAGACACCTCTTTGAAAGTGATACATGGCCCTGGCTGGCAGGGAAGCGCCACTCCAGATCCCCCTCAGACGGGGGGGGGGGGTGCCAGGCTGCCGGGATTTAGGCCGTAATGAACCCCCCCCCCCCCCCCCCAACCCCCGGCTCTCCGTCTCCCCGACAGGAAAGTGCACACACACTCACACACGAGCCGAGGGTTCACTTAGCTATGTCGGCAACTGCGGAGATAACATGAGTGTGTGCACAAGAGATGAAGTACAAAGCGGGAGGAGCGGGCGGACACGCATTCCTGGGTGTCGCGTGTTTGTACAGTCACGCAGCATGCATGCACGCACACACACGTGAGCACGCGCATGCACGTTATATGCGGACAATGTGCATTATTGCTGTTTGACATTAGATTTGTTTTAATTGTTGTCAAGATAGTTTTTGTGCAGTTTCTTTTATGTATGAACATTAGTATATTTGTATTATACTCAGTATATTTTTGCTTATAATACATGTTAATGTAATATATATACATTTCTATATATATATATATATATATATATATATATATATATATATATATATATATATGTGTTAATGTTAATTTCTGATCCACTTTTATGTGACACAAGGTTTTGAGATCACCTACATAAAATAACAAAAATCAATAAAAAAAAAAATCAATAAAAAAAAAATCTATTTTACTATTTTTCAAATTGTTTCTCTTTTTCTCCCCAAAATTTACTTTTAAATTCTAATATATATTTTTAATATCTTCCACACCAAACTAGAACAACTCACTCCGCAATAACAAGCTCAGACCACCACCACCACAACAAAGACGACAGGCGATAACACAGGTAAGAGGGACGTACCTGCTTTTAAAGTCACGCGTCACGCGACCGGATCAAGAAATGAGCCTACTTTTCACTGGAACGTGAGAAAGGATATAGTTTGGGGGCAGGAAGTTCCAGCTCAGGACCTGATTGGCCAGTGCGAGGTAGCGCTGGAAAACGGACGACATCTGAGCGTTGAGGTTTTCCCTGCGGCTGAACTCCTGCAGCACCTCCATGGTCAACACGAAGATCTGACGCAGGCCGTCCTCCTGGTGAGGATGAAGACGGTTGCGTTTCAGAAACGTCATGCATGCAGTCGTGGTAAACAGAACAATAATTTGGAATGAGTAAAATTTTAAGGGTAAACCTGAGGGTGAAACTGTTTTGCACAACAGCACAAATAAAAATTTCATAAAATTAAAAAAAGTGGCTAACTTTTGCACATTTGTATTAAATCTAAAATTAAAACTACAACCATAAGAGTTGCCGTCACATGTGCACCGCCTTTAAGTTTAACCATTGAACAGCCAACAGAACAGACGGCGAGAAATCTTAATTGAAATACATGACTGCACAGACCAGGTGGGAGATAGATGAAAGTGAACGTACCTGGAAAAGTCGCTTGCAGCTGCCGTGAAACTCCATGCTGAGGCCGATGCTGCTGGTCTTGCTGGAGCTGGAGAACTCGCTCAGCAGGGCGGTGAGGATGGAGCAGGCCAGCGTTTGCTGCAGCAGAGAGGCTCACGTGATCACAAAGGGTTCAGTGCTGATCTTATACTGCCATTATATTTCGCGATGAGGGGCACGGGTGTGATTTAGGTGCAGCTTGCAAAAAAATGGAAAGACTGAAGGACCAAATGTGTAATAATTAAGAGTGTTACAAAGCCAGTGAAAATAAACAAGGGTTCCTGTGTTCATCTGTGTCCGCCCCAAAGCGTAAATCAGCAAAATCGATTGATTGGTAAAGGGAAATTCCAGCGTTCAAGTGGAACTGGGCTGCGCTCTAGCCACGCCACAAAAAACATATGAAACACTGCACTCTGCTGGTTGGAGGGGCGCACTGCAGTTTGATCGCTTAAAATACTTTTGTTCAAATATGTAATGAGGCATCGTTCGAACACAATAGTTATTCGGGCTTCATGAAGAGAAGGCACAGCAGTCGTTACTTTTCGGACTCAACATTTCCATTTCAACATTTTACGACGTTAAAACAGAAAAAAAAAGTATGTTTTTTTTTCCCTACACAATTTCGATTTGAGTCTGGGAAACAACAAAAATAGGCACGAGATTTCCAACTTTCCACTGACCACAGGAACACGCCTGGAGCTTTTTCCAACACGGCCTTTTGTGCTGTATTTTATTTTCACACTGAGCTCTTTTTAATCCGAGCCAGATTCCAGGCGGGGAGGCCGTAACCGGGACACAACTGCGGTTCATCGAGGTGCAGATATAATAAATACCATCAAAGCTTCGACACGCTTACATCTGGCGCTTTGAGTGTATCTAAAATACAATTATATACAAGTTGGAGAGCATTTATAGCCTGTAGATTCCAAAGAGGATTAGAAAACAGGCAGCGTGTGGGACTAATTAGGTTTTATTTATACCATAGCACTTGTTTAAATATGTGTCAGAGCTAAACAGTCAAAATTAAAGGCTACACGTCCCTTGAGTAAACTTTAATCTATTTAATATGTGATGTGGCCATGTGATCATATCAACCCTTAAATTGTTGAGTGGACAGGATGAATGAATGAATGAAATAAAAAGCTTTAAAAAATAGAAAGAAATTGAAAAAGTTTAGTTTCCAAATTTATTCAAAAGACTGAATGTATCAGACTTAGAGATGCAAATTATCGATTTAATTCATCAATCGTTAGCTGATTGAACTTATCGATCGGTTAACGATTAATTTGGCTGCGATTTTTCCTGAGAACCTAAATTTCACAATGAAAAATGTATTATATATTATTTAACCCTTAAATAATGTTGAGTGTCCAATGTGACCCCTTTTTACATTATTGAACAGTAAAAACTCCATAAACATTTATCCTCTGACTTTAAGTTGACTTCTAACATATTTTTTTAAATAAAAAAAGTTGTTTAAAAGTAACTTGTTCTAGGTATATTATGACCATTACAGTATCTATATCTATCATTATAATGATATAACCTACCCGTGTAAAAAGTTCAATTAATTGCGACAAATTTAATTTATTCAATTAAATTCTTAATCGACAATTAATCGATAATCAATAAATTGTTAACATCCCTGATCAGACTGAAGCTTCTTCTGAAAGAAAATTAGATTTAGAAAAAAAAAAAAGTCATGGAACAAAAAAAAAAAAAAAATGTTAACTGAAAATAATTTTAAGCTATTTGTCTTGTAATTTGTAGTCTTTAACTCAAACGCATTGACTGAAGTGATTGGCCACCATGCCAAGCTCACACGAGCGCGGCCCTCTTACCACTGTGGGGTTGCCGCTGCTGATGAGCTGTCCCACCTCGTGAAAGATGCTTTTACAGTTAATGCTTTTGTCGAGGGAGCCTCGCTTCACAATGACCGCCACCGCCAGCAGGATCTGCTCGCGAACGTACTTCTGGAGGCTGCAGGGGAGAGGGTGAAAGACAAGAGGAGCGCGCAGTCAAAGACCTGAGAAGCTGAGAGCAGGCACCTCAGAGGTTAACTGAGTGCAGAGCGGCGAGAGTGAAAACTGAGGTGTCGTCGTAATCAGAGGGCAAAGTCACAGCTGCGGCTTGTTTTCTTTGGCCTGCATCGCACGCAGAACTTTTCCTCACGGCTTTTTTTTTTTTCACACTGTACATCGCGGGCTCTAATTAAACACAGGCAACATGTTTGTTTTTTGTTTTTTGTTCACCAGAGTCAGAGAGCTAGAATGTGCCGTTTGAAGCAAACATTAAAGCTCCTGAAAATTCTTAGAAGCATTGAAACCGTCTCTGTGTTCACGGTTCACTGAGGTGAATTCCGAGAGCTGCAATCAAGCAAAACTGGCTGATTTGACTCCTTTGTCGCAACAGCAGGACTCTGCGCTGTTCCTGACATGGGTGTGGCTCATTGACCAGAGAAACACAAAAGGTGGCCAACTTGACCACGGCGCCACGGCGCCCCGCAGACGGTGTCCCGTCACTGGCTTCTTTTACTGGCCTTTGCGCGGGAGTGAACATAATGCAGGATGTCCCACAGACGGTGTCTGACATTACTGAGGCTCCCCGCTCATATTTTCCAACTTTTGCCAGTGTTATGGCTGGAGCATCGGCGTCACCGTGCTCACAGCAGCTCCGGTCTTTTAATGACATCAGCAGTGAGCTGACCTCAGGGTGACTTTCATCACTTAGTATTAGTATTACTTTTTAGCCGCGTTCAGACTGGCAGCCAAAATCTGATTTTTAGCCCATCCACATTGAAACCGGATGGCTCTTTTGTAGTCTGACCCGTTACAAATCGCATGAAATCCGGTCTTTGCAAAATGGATTGAAAAAAAACCTTCGGGAGGTAGTTTCGATTGCATTTGGACAGATGGGTCTCAGTGTGAACAGCTCCAAACACGCCGGTGTGGGGAGATACAATATCTCCATTCAAGCCAAGCTCCAGGGCCTGTATCACAACAAGTGCCGCTGTCACAATGATGTGACGTCACACACCACACGCTATGCTGGGCGACGCCTCCGCAACGACATCGTTGCTGCAGCAAGCAACCTGTCAGATGGGTCAATAATGTGGCCCAGTCTGAACAGTTGGACACTAAACATTTTGGACACTTGCTAAAAAACAGTGTGGACAGTCAGCCCTGAAAATCAGATTTGAGAAGGAATCTGATTCGAATCAGATTCGCCTGCAGTCTGAACGCAGCCTTTTAGAGCCCAAATAACGCCACCTGTTGGTGCAAATCGTGAATCACACCACTCGCTGGCGAGCGACGTGCAGATTGACCGAGCCCTCTGTTCTTACTTTGGTCTCTGTAAGACGTAGGTGAGGAGAAAGGCCCGCAGAGACTCGATACTGGTCTTTTCCAGAAGGATCCACTCGCGCACCACAGACTCCATGAGTGCCGTGGCTGCCTGGAACAGCACATAGTCCACTTTACTGGTCTCTGCGGGGGGAAGAGAGAGGAGGTAAAGTTAGGCGAGGGATTCCAAACAGCAGCATGTGTCTACGGCCACGCCTGCTGTTCCATCAAACTTAGGTTCACTAAAACGAAAACCAGAAAGTGGAAACTCTGTCAAGGCTGCCAGTTATTAATATGTCGTTAGTTACCAAGGTGAAGTAATTAAAAAGATATTCAAAAACCCTAATCTTTCCCATCATACAGGTCCTGCAACATGAGCCTCCTCCCCAGTAAGAACAAGAATCCCACACAATCAACACACACGTTAATATTACATATGTTCATACACTGCTTACAAAAAATAACTGATTGTAATCAATGGACAAAGGCTCTTTGCCATCACCGTCATACCATGAAACTTGGGCTCGGTTTTCTGATACGATTCCAGATTCAATACCGGTTCCAAAACAACTCTTTTTTTTTTTTTTTTTCCATTACAGCACAAAACTTATTTTCCATTTAATTGGTGACTCAAATCTGGGTTTTCCCCAAATGTAGTGTGTTGTATTTCCGTCTTTTGCCCCTACTTTTTCTGGCACGGATATTACATTTGCTTTATTTTGATCCACCTTAATGAAGTGGAGCCGCACTTAAGGCTCTTTTGACATGACACCAATTTTGCCTCATAACATAAACAAGTTTGTAAGTGTCTTTAGTTTACGGCTCTATAATGTGAGAGCGAATCGGCAGCCGCTTAAAATCTTGACACAAATAATTATTGGCACGCAGACGCTAAGGTTTACTTTCCAGGATATTGGAATTTGGCACCAAAAGATGAATGATTTTTTTTTTTTTTCTCCCCACACACGCACACATGCTAAAAATCACACTTTCAGGATCTCAAACTGGCTGCAGCCTAATGTGGTCTAAAAAATCAAGTCCTTAATTACCGAGGATGTGCTTGCAGATGGCAAATGGGGACTTGGATTTCCTGAAGGAGAGGAAGATGTGTTCAGCATGTTGCCTCTGTTCTGTGCTCACCATGGACGGCGGCGCCTGTGAACAAACAAACAAAAAGAACCAAAAAAGAAAAAGATTAACATGATCGCTGAGGACCGTCTTTGGATTATGTCTCATAAATGTATCCGCAAAGAACCAACCCCAAAAGAGTAGGCACTTGTAGTTTACTGGAGTCAGTGCAGTCTAAGTTAGCATACAGACAACCTTATGGAAGGATGCAGTTAACAGAGGATATGCACGCGCAGACAGACACATCACCGCCAATATGACACTCTAGCGAAAAGCTCTGAGGCTATTTCAGTACAGAGCTGAAATAAAGAGGCCTTTATCGCCGTAGACTTCAGGTCTCATAATATACATCCATGACGCAGTGGGGACATAACACAGCACCACTTATATGCGAGTCAAGAACGAGCAATTAGCCTAAAAACAGGAAACAAACAGACACAGATTTCATACAGTCTCAACGACTGCACTTTCAACCACAACAGAGCAGAGAGCAGCTCCATTACAAATGCTACAGTTTCACTGTTCACCAAAACAAAACACTTAGACAAAGCAGTCAGCTTTGAGTAAGTAAGTCACTTTGTGCAAGCAACTGGAAACTGTGATATGTCAAGTGTTACGTTTGACAAAAAGTCTGTGCCATAAAAATGTATATACTCGTACGAGTGTAGCTATTATTTAAACAACTCAGCTGAGACTACACAAAATCAAGGTTATGTACCTTCATACATGCAATCGGCATACTCATAAGTACATTAGAAAATAAACATTACTGCAAACAATATTAAGTTAAATTTAAAACATGAACCGCTTTATATTGGTGATGTCGCTACATTAACAAGTCAATGAATAACCAGAGTGAATCTCTAAGTGCATTTATATGGGGGAATCATTAATGTATTAGCTACTATTAACAAAATACTAATTTTAATCTGAAGTGATTAAAATTCAACCTGAAAGGAGATTGTTACCAATTGTTAAAAACACATCATATATCTAAATTCAGTATTAAAATAAATATAACTGTCCAGTTCTTTGATTAGAGTTTATACCTTTCCTCTGAATCACTGACTGTCCACTGCAGGGAAATAGAAATGAGGGGAAAGCAAAAGCAGAATTTAAACGATTAAAAGTAGCCTAAGAAGTTTCGAATTTAAAACAACAACACTGCTTTATATTTAAACCACTAATTCTGAAAGTGCGCTTGTTTTGAACAATAGTTAAACGTTACTACGTAAAAACAGAAGTCAAAGGTGTGGTGCGACATATTGTGTGAGGCTGTACTAAGTCTGACAAGTTAAATTCGGATACAATGGGGCGAATGTGTGGAGACTCCTGGAAATCTAAGCAAAAATACTCTTGCCATAACACACCTGCTAGCTAACGTGTGAAGGTACAGCACCTCGGTGGTGGTTGTTGTGGTGTTCACATGAAGCACCTCATTCTGGAAAACTGACACTGCAGTAGTATCGAATAGTGGTTTATTTCACGGCGTGGTTATGCTAGCTGTTCTTACACATGATAAGGGAGGGCAAAATGGTAGATGTGGGGGGGAACAAGCTCTTGCTAGCTAGAGCTAATTGATGATATTGACAGAGCCACTGGATGCACATGGTTAGCCACTGGCTCCTAGCTGCAGTTTTATTAAGTCCCCGTTTCGTTGAAAATAAGCTAACGAAAGGTTCATCGTATACGAATGTTTTGTGGAATTTGACGTTTCAGTGAGCTTAAGACGAGCTAACGGTTAACACTGAGTAACCAATAAGGGGATAAAAAGGCAAAAATCCCACAACTTCAAGATGCTTGCGGTGTTCTCAATGGGAGCAGCCAAAACTTGATGTAAACGTTAGCCGCGGAGAGCCGCGACACGAGCCGCTCAAGTTTCCAGAGGAGCGGAGTCACGCTTGGAAAGTGTCCGAACGTGGACTTTCACATTTCGGGGCTGCGTTCATTCATTCATTTACTTGTCGTGATCAGCGTGGGCTAGACGTGAGGCGTGTTTGAGAATTCCAAATATTTGATTTGGCTGGGATGGAGATCGGCGAGGCAGGCAGGCAGGCAGGCGCAGGCAGGCAGACAGGCAGGGCGCCACGCACCGCTCACACACACACACACACACACACACACACACACACACACACACACACACACACACACACACACACACACACACACACCGTCTCTCCGGGCACCCGCGAAGCAGCGAAAACCGGGAAGAAACGACCGACCGCGTCCGTCTCCTGCCGCCAAACTCCGCCCCGGGCGTTTGGGATCGCGTTTGCGTACCTCCTGCCCTCTGGCTACGGACAACAACGACGGTTATCTCACCATTAAAACTTTGGCAGCGCTTTCCAGCTGTGTGATCACTTCTGGTGCACCGACCGCCGCCATCATCGTCCCTCTCCAATGACGCGCCATGCGCTCTGCATTGTGGGATTACAGCGCCGCTGCCCGCCCGCCGGGGTTCAGCAGCAGCCCATCCGCCGCTGCAGTGTGTGTGTGTGTGTGTGTGTGTGTGTGTGTGGAGCCGGCGGGTTATGTAACTCTGCCAAGAGATGTGCATTGTCAACTCAGCCGAAACAAAGACCCCCGTCCCGCCTCGCCCAGCCTCCTAACCCCCCCTAAACGATGGTGTTTCAGAGACAAAATATGAGACCCGTTTTTTATAGATTATCAAAGATCTCTCACAGTGATTTGGGAAAGTTTTTGACTGGTGGGGCCACAGTGGATTCTGAAATTTGGCAGAGGGCCCCGACCAGGAGCAGATGGATTGGGGAACTTGGTGACACCACCTCACCTCACAAGAGGAAAAATATATCATGGGAGATGTTAACGTCAATTAAAAGTGAACAAAGCAAAGTTACAATAAAATTAGTGTCTTTGAAGCCCCCACAACATTTAGCTCTTTATTGAAGTGACTCTTAAACACAGAAGAAAATGGATACAATAAAGCTATTTTATGACTTACTGACTATTAATATCATATTTTTCCAAGTGCATTAGGCTGCATTTAAAAGCTGAACTGGCCACATATGGCCCCCCCTGACCACAGTTTGCCCATGCCTAGTCTGCCAATGTAATCCCCAGAAATGAGAAAAGTCCATCTTTTACTGCTTTTGTTAGCTCCACCTCAGCAAGATCTTCCAAAAAAAAATATAATAATAATAATCCAACCTACTTGTGAAGTCATGAAGGACAGCCGTACATTTTGGTATCTTGTTCAGCTTACTGGTAGAAGTAAGACACATTGTTTTACAGGTGGCGGTAAACAGAGGGCGAAGCAGATGTGTCAAAAGTATTCACATTCTGTACTTGAGTAAAAGTTTTAGAAGTTGCAGTAAAATATACTAAAAATTAAATTAAAAGTACCTATTCAATTAATTCGCTATAGTAAAAGCAAGAAAGTATATGTTTTGAAATGTACTTCAGTAAACAGTAGTAGTCGATTCCTTTCTTTGTTTGTCTCTTACTGTACCATGCTGCTAATGATGAATTGTTTTGCTTTGTTTTTGTTTGACCTCGGGTGGATCATAATAATGGGATAATAAATGTGGTTAATATTCGACTCCAAAGAGAGACTAGGATACTTTCTAGTTTGGGATATAATCAGGCTCGTTCATTACCTTCTGTTCACTGAATGAAAGTAAACCACAAGTTCAAGTTGGTTAATTTAATTCATACATACATTTTACACACAGACTGTGAAAGCATTTTTTTTTTTTTTTTTTTTTTTTTTTTTTTACAAATGTTCAGACATAAAAATGTAAAAAAAAAAAAAAAAAGTGAGCGATAGAGATAGCCGTCCACATTACATCAACTATAATACTGCATATGGACTGAATTTGAAAACATTAGAACAAAGGAAGGGGGGTTGAAAAAAAGGAGGGGGAAAGATACAAAAAATATGTATATTTGTATAAATATAAATTCGAGAGTAACAGACTTGCATCATACATTAAGGAGCGTCAAAGGCATTAAGAGGCTCCATAGAACAAAGATAGAAAAAAAAAAGTAAGCTGTGTGTAGAAATCAGATGGAAGGACAACAACTCAGATTGTCAGTCATCAAGGTGTAACCTAGGGGGTAGGGGGGGGGGACCCTCACATGCACACGCACACAAGCACACAAGCACACCATGGAACTCACACGCTAAGCAAAAAAAAAAAAAGGTCAAAGCTCTTCTTGTAAAGCTCCCCACCCCCCTCCGCATAGCAGTCAAAGAGAGGTTGGGAGACGTTGAAGGTGTGTCTGGATGGAGGCGACTGAGATGACGTTTTCCACAAGGCACTTCATCCTTCTCTAATCCAGCTGGGGCTGCTTCATGTTGGACAGCTGGCAACAAGTACTTATTAAAAAGTGACTGTTTCCCAACTTGGATATCTGACCTTTGAACTCTCACTGAATGGGAAAAGCCCACCCTTTACGCCTTTTTGCTCGCTTTACTTTTTTTTTTTTTTTTTTAGAAAGTGTGCGCTCTTAACAATCTTTCTCTTCAATCTCAGGTCCACAAGGTTGAATCTTCTCAGAGCAGGTAAAGGAGGCCGGTGTGAGGAGCAGAGCGCTCGGTCAGCTTCTCAACAAACAGGGAGAGGGCGAACGATGACGACGAGAGTCTCAAAGCACTTCAAACGTAAATGCATATCCATAGACAAAGCCGAAGAGGTGAAACCCGAAACAAAAAACACCTTCCGTGACAAATCCCATTCATTGTTTTTTTCCCCCACCATTGTTATGCCAGCTGTATACAAATCGCCTGTGTCAGCCAGTCGAAACAGAATGCTGTTGGAAGAGTCGCTCGCAGTGAGAACCGCTTACTGATTGTCAAAAAAGCAAAAAAAAAAAAAAAAAAAAAAAAAAAAAGAGTTAAAGGATGACAGCGTCGTCAACGCAGGGCAGCAGAACACGGCTGAAGTGAAGTGTCTCAAGTGAAAGGCGCAGTCATGTGACACGTGTGTGTGGTATTTTTTTTTTTTAAATTGATAAGGTACCAAACAGCAACTCTTTGTATAAATGTTTTGTAAAATAGAGGGGCAAAAAAAAAATAAAAAAAAATAAAAGCATTTTCAATACATATTTTTTTCAAATCACATTTCCTGAATCCAACCTGCCTTTTGCTCGTCCTGCTCTTGCATCTTATTGCCTTTTTTCCTCAATCACTTCCTGATCTGGACCCCAGGACCACCTGCACTCAGGACCAGCCTGACTGCCGCAGGCCGGGAGTCTTCCATCAAAACTGGGCATTAACAAACAAAATTAAAACAAAGCAAAAAAAAATAAACACTATTCAATGTTTTTTTTTCCCCCTCCCCAACTCTCGTCCCGTTCCCCTTGCAAGCTCTGACATTCAATTGGAAAAGGCACATAACAGCTCATGACTTTCAAAACCTCCAGGCACACCCGCGGATAAAACCAACACTTTGTTAAACCATGAGATAAAAACACAAAAACAGTAAAAAACAAAAAAAGGTACGCATATAACACTTATATAATAAAGTAAATAATATTAACCACAATATTAAGCAGCATGTTGTAAGTGAAAAGGGAAAAAAATATATATATAAAGCAATATATTTGTACACTTTCAGTACTAAACATTCAAAAGGAGAGTAAGTGTTTAGAAAACTATATATATAATGTATTTTTTTTTGTATTGCACTTAACCATACTATCACATGTTTGCTGCTGTAGGAAAACATTGCTTTATTTATGCTCCAGACGGAGGACAAGGCTGCTTGAAGTGTTGCTCCTTTGTAAAGTTGCGGTTAAAAGTAAAGTAGGCTCCTTGCTGAAAACGTGTCGGTGCGCGCGCGTGTTTGACCTGAATGGTTTATTTCCTTAAAATTCATTTGGTTTCAGTCTTTTTTTTTATTTTTTATTTTTTTATTTTTTTAAATAGATTATTTTTCTTCGCCTAAACTTCTGCAATTGATTCTCTCAATCCATCAATCTCCGATTGGGCTAAACCACATCTGGCAACTTAGCTGAGACTCTTTTAAGGCCTTGTTTTCAGGACCCGAAATATACGTATTACGGCATTTAGAGCTGCGCCAGTATTTTTAAATTAAATTGTGTCAATAAACTGTCACCGAACTCAATCCTTTATATTAAAAAAAAAAAGTTTTCCTTTTGCTTGTGCCACTTTTTTAGAAAGTGGGTGTTAAACATACAATTCTATTTAACAGCCCTTTGTGATCTCACACCTCTCCGAGATTTTTTTGGGGAGGATGACTTGTGCAAGGCCACTCTGGTATATCGGTAAAACTGGGACCTTATGGGGAGAAGAATCAGTGAGCATGTACACATTTACGAATACAAGGAAGGTGTAACAGAAATGTCTCAGGTTACAGGGATGAGGCACCACGCTGAAAAAACAAACAAAAACCATCACCCTGAATGATAGTGATACAATACAGATGATGGAATGAAAGTGTTCCATTATTGTTGTTTTGTTTTTTTTTAAATGACACGCATCATTCTTAGCCAACTTTAAGCACCAATGACACTGTAAGTGAAACATGTCAGTAAGCGACGTCTTTATTTCCGTCGCGACTAAGCTGCGGTTCTAATGGATGAAGGCGCGCGCACGCATCTGTGTGTGTGTGTGTCCAAGTGTGTGTGCACGTGACGTGCATACATGCGTCTTTGTAGCTTATTATGCAGCAGCTGTCAAGGAGCCTCCCCCCCCCCCTCCCCCCCCCCCCCAAACTCCCTCACCTCGACCCCCCTTCCCCCTGCAATCGACGGGTCAACCGGTTGCGCTCTTTGCGCCGCTGCGTCCGATTACTTGAGTGTAAGAAGCAGCTCGTGCGGAACCGGGGAAGTCCCAACTGCGTCGGGAGGAGGCTGCCGAGGTGTTTCAAGTCCTCTGTAAGACCAACAGGGGTGGAAGGAATGGGATGAGGAAAAAAAAAACAAAAAACTCTCGCCTCCGCGGTTCAGACATCCTCGCAATTCCCGAAAAACAAAAAACAAAAAAACAAAACGTCGACTCCCTCCGGGGTCTCGGGGTCAAGTCCCGCCGAGAGGAGACGCATCGGCGCCGACGCGTTCAGAATGTCGCTCCTTGGTCCCAGATCGGTTGGGGGTGGGGGGGGAGTCGGTGTTCGAAGTCAGTAATGGATGCACTCTAGATTCCACTGGGTGGCGACGTTCGTCACTCCTGCTCCTACAGCCCAATAATCACACATGCCAGATATGCATAAATACACGCAGCATGCACACCTCCGCATACATACAAACAGAAGTGGGTGAAGGGGGCGGGGGGGGGGGAGGTGCCTCACACATACACCGGCTCGCACCCCTCCCCCTGCTCCCCTTCCATGTCCTCATCGTCCTCCTCCTGCTCCCCCTGCTCGCCCTCCTCGTCCGGGCCCATGCACGCGGCCCCCGGGAGGCCCGACGGCACCTCGGGGGGCTTGGGGTATCGGAAGGGGCAGCCGTTGTCGTCGAAGAACCTGCGGAAGGTGAACTCGTAGAAGGCATGCTCCGGGTGCTTCCCGTTGGGCGAGCAGAGCAAGTCCAGCGCCCGCGTGCTGTCCTCGCTGTCGCTCCACGCGCCGGGGCCGCCCTCCTCCTCCACGGGGTCGAAGTTGGACGTGTCCATCGGATGGGCGATCTTGGGCTTGTAGGGCGCCGGCTGCTGCCGCAGGTTGCTGGAGAAGTCCAGCGGCGTGAAGAAGGGGTGGGCTTTGATCTCGCCGGCGCCGTTAGAGCCCAGGCGGTCCTCGGCGGAACAGCAGAGGCGGCCGATGATGTCGACGGACTCTGGGTTGAGTTTGACCTGGGGAGGCACCTGCAGTGTGCTCTCCCAGTTAATGACCTGCAGAGTGGGGGAGGGGTCAGGCTTTATTATGTAATAATCAAAATTTCATTGGTTGCAGGTTTGGTAACAAGTCCACAGTACAGTCTCTAGTGCAATGATAAAAACTACAAATGCAGACTTGAAATAAAATACAGTCCACTTATTGGACAAAGACTGATCTTTGAACACTCTGCAGGGTCTCCTAGTAGCCACTTTAGCTCTACTGCTAGATTGACAGAACCTTGCAGAATGTAGAGGACATTGGGCATGGATTGGGCCAAGGCAAACTGCAACTCTCACTTGAATCCACTTTACTGAGATTGGAAAAATAAACAATCAAAACAAACAACAAACTAAATACCAACAAAAATTAAAAGGTCATTAAAAAAGAAAAGATATTCATCCCATCCCATCCAACCATCTTGGTTTTCCTGGTCCATCAGGTTGTCATACGTAGGCTATAAGCAATATCCAGATTTGAACGTTGAATTCAGCCACAAAAACAGCCACCTTTACTGGTTCAGTACAGCAGAGGGCAGTACCACATCAAACGGAAGCTGGTCCAAAGGGGACTTTTCCTTTTTTAGTGTATGCATTGTTCTATAGTGATGCCCCAGTGATTTCTGACGAGCACACCGAAATAAGTCTTTCCTCCTTGTTACTGCATACTCACCCTATCTTACAACACTTCCTCTTAACATTGAGAGAGATAAAAAAAAAAAAAAAAAAAGACCTGTCCTGATATCTTTTTGCTGTCAAGGCAGGTTTGAGGCAAAGTAAAGAGTGTCCACTTCTTTACCAACCTTGATCTGGGTCTCGGTGGGTGTGGCGGCCAGGAAGGGTGGTTGTCCTACCAACATCTCGAACAGGATCACTCCCACGCTCCACCAGTCGCACAGCTGAGTGTAACCTGCGCACAAGAGACCTTTCTTCAGAGGAACTTTCAACCACTGTATGTTCAGTCACAGAGAAGAATTCATCTGAACGTTGGTCTTGGGTCCAGAATGTTGTTGTTGTGTGTCCAATATATAGCATGTTAATGCAGTGAGCACGTGCATCACATTTTCACCCACCTTTACGCAGCAGCACCTCGGGGGCAATGTAGTTTGGCGTTCCCACCAGTGAGTGAGCCAGGCAGCGCTGATGCTGTCGGTTGGCCCGCTGCTCCAGTGTCATCAGCCTGTCGCCACAGCGGCAGTTGGACACGTCGTCCCAGAAGTCACTGGGCTCCATGCTGTCCTGTCTAATGTGGCTCCCTGGAGAAAGAGGGGAGGGAAAGATGCAACTCAAGTCCACTCTCAGCATGATTTGTTTTTTAAACGCTGCATTTCATACCAATTAATCTCATATTTTGAAATTAATTAATCTAGATTAATCACGATTAAAAGTTTGCTTTTAATTTTTTTATAAAAATGAATGTGTGTATTATTTATGAATGTGTGTTTATATGGGTTTTGTTATTACCCTAGCCTAGTCATAGAATGTTTACTTGCAAACAGTAGCCCCGAAACTGTGTTCCATGAAGTGATTTGCATTATGGTGGTAACTCAATGTTGAACTGCTTCGGTGCAGGATGAATTCAACTTTGTAAATTTTGCAGTAAAAATTTGTTTCATGCAATGGTTCCATCACTCAGCTTCTCAAACCAAAACTTTCTCTCCAACAGTCTCTCAAGTGAAGGAATGACTAATAATTACTGTAAGTCAACAGACACATCGTAAGAAAAAAAAATGGTAATGTGAATTTTATGCAGCATGGGAACTTTGAATGGAGTCCGAGACTTCAAACCAAAGAAACACAGTAGTTCCCGGTCTAATCACCATTACCTTTCTGGTAGTACTTGGAGTTGTGCGTCCAGCGAAAGCCTGTGCAGAGGCCAAAGTCCGTCAGCTTGATGTGTCCGTCCTGGTCAATGAGGATGTTGTCAGGCTTGATGTCGCGGTGGATGAAGCCCATTTTGTGGACGCTCTCAACAGCCAGTGTGAGCTCGGCCACATAGAAGCGGGCCAGGTTTTCAGGAAAGACGCCCATTCTGATGAGCAGGCTCATCATGTCTCCTCCAGGGATGTAATCCATGACAAAGTAAAGGCTCTCACGGTCCTGGAAGGAGTAGTAGAGACGTACCACCCACTCGTTGTCCGCCTCTGCCAGGATGTCTCGCTCTGCTTTCACATGAGCCACCTGGACAGCAGAAAGTGTTTGTTTAATCCAGTCTGCATGAGAAATTCTTCAACTTCAACAGTGTATTGCCGAAAAGTTACCTGGTTACGGTTGAGAACATCTTTCTTGCGCAATGTTTTCATGGCGTACAGTCCACCTGTGTCCACCTTACGAGTAAGACACACTTCCCCAAAGGCACCGATGCCCAGCGTTTTGATTTTGACGAACATGGACTTCTCCATTTTGGCACGACGCTGTCGGTTGTAGTTGGACTCTTTCTGGTTCAGCATCTTCCTCATCTGTTCTTGCTCTGCTTCTGATAGGCCCGCCTAGAGGGAGAAAGGAGAGGTGTTAAGTGGATGATCTCCCTCTCTTCTTTTAAAAATCAGTCTTGCTTATATTATAAGAGACGGAGACAGTAATTTCAATCTTCCTCAACCTTTCAATCACTTTGAAAACATAGATAATAGTTTATGGCAAGCTCTTGTAAATGGAAGACTGATAAGCCTGACTTTTCATCCCAGGATATGGGGCTAGAAGTATATTATAATTTAAAAGTACTGCAAGACCACCCTCTAAGATCTTCAGATTGTCTAAGATTGTCAAAATGTGTGGCCTCAGTGAAATGTCTTGTATTTTTCAGATGGGCAGGACTATTGGGCAAAAGGTTTTCCAGCAGCAATAAAGCAAAGCATGTCCATCATCTCGCTCAGTCTTATGAATCTTACGATTCATAAATCAACATAAAGGTGGGCTTAACCATGAGGTAATTATGACTTCCAACAATTTCACACTGCATTCTGTAAAAGCGAGCGTTTCACCTTGGACATCTCCTGTTCCAGCTGAAGCCTACGATTCAGCTTTTGCTGGTGGATCTTCATCACATTCTCTATGTGCTGCTCCATGTAGAACTTGAAGGCGAAAGGCGAGTACGTCTTGATGCGCGACTCTCTCTTCTCCTCATCGCGTCCGTTCTTCCTCACCGGCACAGGGGATGTCTGAATCTGCTTTTTGTCCTTCACACTTTTATCACCCTTGGCCATCTTGGTCTTCTCCTTAACTTGCTGGCCGTCTTCAGCCTTCCCACTCCCTCCACTGCCCCCGTGTGTGCCTCTGCCTACTGTGCTGCTGAGCTCCTGAGGCACGCACAGGGCGCCGGCTCCTTCCATGGCTCCCGGTTCACCAGATGTCCCCGGCATGAGCAGGTTTTTGGGGTAAGGAGGTGGTGGGCAGCGTGGCTCCTGGGCAGGCTCTAGAGGGTAGGGTTCCTCCGCCATGTAGGGCAGTGGCTCGCCTGCATCCTGGGCCTGAGCACTCATCCAACTGGGGTGGCATGGCCCAACGGCCGTCTTGGGCTCTGGCCTCATGACACGTATACTCTTGACTGGCTGCTGGATGGGTGGCGAGGTCACAGCTGTGATCGTGTTTGGTGGGCCCATAGAGGGGTCCTGTTTGCCACCCGTAGGCGGTGCCGCCATGGTGGGACGGACACCGTTGGGAACAGCAGAGCGACTGTTGAAGGAGTTGGTTCTGCTTGGGACGCGCACCTCGCCCCTAAATGGACCCTGTGGCTGGGGCTGCCTTGGCGGGGGCCCCCCCTCCGGACCTGGGGGTCCTGCCCAGTGGTGCTCATAGATGTCCAAGTTGAGGCTGGCCCTAGATGGCGTTAACAATCCCTGGGGAATATCGGGGAAGTCAGGGCCAATGGTTCCCACACCTCCAGGGGAACGGGACATTATGTGGACTTGGTGGGACGTGGGGCTGGCCTGCCGTGGGTGGGAATGAGGGGCCAGGTACAAGTTGGCGGGATAACCTCCCCCTCCTGCTCCAGGACCATTCTGGCCCATGGCACCCTTGCCCTGCATGTTGACGTAGTTGTCTTGGGGTGCCATTGGAGGTGGTGCCATCTTGTTCTGAAAGGAGGCAGTCCTCTTTACTCCATAGCCTGCAGGCTCCATCATGTGTGGCCTTGGATGGCCGTAGTCATAGTGGGGACCTGGGACGGGGCCCCCTGGTGGCTGAGGCTGGAGCTGCAGAGGCTGGCCAGGGACGTTGTAGCTCATCATGGGCCCATGCTGTTCCAGACCGCCTGGATATCCCTTCTGCTGGGCTCCAGGTGGGTACATAGTGTTGGCTGGGTTGCCCTGGGGGGCCATGACGGGTGGATAGGAGCCCATACTGGGAGGGCGACCCATTGGATTCCCCATGGCAGGACCTTGTGGTGCACCGGACGGGGACATCATGTAGTTCATGACAGGCGGAGAGCTCATGTAGGGCCTGGGTATTTCACCATCCGGACCATAACCAGTTGGTCCCTCATACATTGGAGCCCCCATCTGGTGGTATGGAGGCATGGCACCTGCCTCCCCTGAGGCCTCCATGGCAGGTCGGTGGTCCATTGAGTTTGGCATGCCAGCTTTTCCTAGAGAAACATGATGGATATTAAGCACACTAGGCATATCTTTTTGAGCCAAGGAGTGGTACTGGTTGTACACAAAATAAGAGCATGAAGAACTGAGGACATAATTAATATCTGCTTGACAAGTTTATGTCTTGAGGTTCTAAGTACCTGGGGAAGTCTGCTTGATAACGCGGACGATGAGCTCATTGCGAGGATCAAGGTAACCCATTTTGCTGATGTAGTCCAAGGCCGCTTCAATGTTCCTACTTCCTGTCTGCTTCAGTGCCCTTACAGCCATCTCCTGTAAAGCATTCACAAAAATAGAGGCCAAGGTTAGTTTATTGTTATTTAAGTTAGAACACAAGTGGCTGCAAAAGTACTTGCTAAACATAAAGAATCCCAAAAGTACAGACCTAGAAACATAACAAAGGTATATGACTGCTGGTGTTTAACCCCCAATTGTTATAAAAGCAACATGCCTGTGTTTTTGGGGTTATATACATCTCAAAAGAAAAAAAATAACAAATTAAAGAAGCAAAACATTAGGTGCTTGAGCACCTGCATCCTGTCCACATTGGGTCACATACCAAAGCTTCCTGTGCTTGTCACAAAAACCCACATAAAACTTACCACTTAACCCAGGTCAAATGATAAGTGGACCATGAATGTTTCTTTTTTGAAGAGGCTAGTAATATTTTGAATAGAACCATTACTGATTCGGCACCCAAATGTGTCAACTATGTCAAATAGTTTAAGTTTGATGACGATGCAATAGAAATGTTTCTTGGGGATCTTTGAGTCCCAGTCATTTTTTTTTTTCTATTTTCCATCACATAAATATTTGCACAGACTTTTTTCCGTCTTGACTCACACATGGGGTTAGGGTTAGCTCATCCCTGGCTCCAACAGGTGGAGCACTGTAAAAGGCTGAAGGTATGTAGGTCACCTATCTTAAAAAATGCCGGTTAACCACTTTGGTGTCTTTCATTCAATAGCGCCATGTAATTTATGGCTTAAAAAAGCAAGAAAATGTGGAAGAAATTAGATTAGGTTGTTACTCTTTTCTTAATATAAAGCAGGCAGATTTTAAACTGGCGCCAAACACTAAGGCTTCTTATTAAAAAGTGCAACAAAAGACAAATGACAGTTTCATGGAATGCAATCATAACAGATTGTCATGGGAAATTATAAAAATAGGTCATTGACGGAAAATAGCATGGACTGTAATTAACCGTGGCAAATCAGGGAATATTGAGTTTTATGATGAACACAGACAATGTTTTGTTCCATGTTGAACATTTCTGCAATTACTGCAATTTGTGAAATATTTGTCTTGCTTGGAAAAAGCCACACACACACATACATTTATATGAAAAATATGTTAAATATATGTAGCTTAAGAAAATGTCTTTACAAATGGGAAAAAACACATTACTGCAAAGAAAAATACAACTGTAAAAAAATAATAATAACCTGCCGTCGCCACCCCAACTGAGTGACCCACACATAGCTGAGGAAATCCCCTCAAATGGCAAATGACCTCAGTGTAAAGACACTTGAGCTGAAGACCTCTGGCCAGCCTCTCCGACGGAGCCAGCATTCAGGTGCCCTGTTGGCCATACGCAGTATCGCAACCACGTTTGAAATTCTTCTACTTTATGGCGATGACAATATATGGATTTCAGTCTGTACTGCTGTGTATTCCGACTGATGTTGTAACACTGATTGAAAATGGAACCTGGAAGACACATCAAACTTAAATGTACCGAAACTTCAGTTCAGGGAGAAACCCTATTTCGTTTTTGTTTGAATTCCATTTCACAAATGGTCAGTGTTTTGGTATTATTTTTCCATTCTGTGGACATTCACATACAAATTCGTAAGTCCCTTAAATTTCTTTTTCAAACTTACTTGTTTTTTCTGGTTATGTTTTATTGATGGTTTACTCTTAAGATATTTAAAATGATTGATTATTTCAAAAATGTATCTTAGGAATTAAGTTAAATAAAATGTCAGTTTTACTTTACTTTGCTATGTCATGGATGCTTTGAATAAGATTTCCACCATAAGAACCTCTGAAAATGTCAAACGTTCCCTTTAATAGCAAATATAACAAATCCATGCACTTGTATACTTAGAGTCAATCAATTTTGTGAAATCCCACCTTTCATCAACAGAATGAACAGCTTTATTTGCTTTCAGGAAACCAAGTCCAACACAAATGGTCTAAAAGTAGGGCGACATTTCAGCCGTAGGCACAGCGAGGTCGAAAAAACCAGGAAATGCCAAGGCCACACATTTTCTATGCCTCCTGCAATCACTGTGTATCTGTGTGTCCATCACAGTGTGTCCTTCCCACTGCAGCTCAACTACTCTCTCTCTCTCGCACACACACACACACACACACACACACACACACACACACACACACACACACACACACACACACACACACACACACACACACACACACACACACACACACACACACACACACACTTAAACACTAGTGTTTATACTTTCTTTCCTGTGTGTTCATGCATGTGTGTATTTGTTGCATTCCTCTGTAGCCAGGGGTGTGTGTTGCCTGCCAGAGACGCCCAGTAAAGTCACAATGTGTCCTTCTCTGACTCGCTCCATGTCCAAAAGGCAGCTGCGCACAAAAAAAAAAAAATGACCCAAGAAGCACTCTGGATCTCCAGAAAACGCTACGTTCATCGCTCTGTTTACAACCTCCTAGTTGAATTGATGCTTTGTGGGACCTTCCACAAGCTTGGAATGGGGAAAAAAGATAAGGCAGCTGGAAAAAACATGTCCGTTGTGACATCCCAAAGTTGATAGGGAATGGCATATTTTTAGGACATATACCGTAAAATGCAGATCAAACAAAAAAAAATGGATGGACTTTTCAAATTTCTTTTTATTGGCAGGCTAGAAACACTGGTTACACTGTTTAGAGACCACTGATGAAATGAAAGCGGTTCAATATGAGATCTTTAACACAAGGGACTGAATTAAAGCGCTGCAAAACAATCTAATTTCTCTTCTCATTTCGCTCTTCTGTTGAACTTGTCTGTTGTGTGCTGAGGCGGGCCCTGGTTACCGCAGCTGTCATGGCGACAGATGTTCCTTTGCTCACATTCCTCAAGTCAGGAAGCAGGAATTTGAGTTATTCGTATGCTGGATGATCTTTTTCTCTCCATCTCCACCATTCCCCCCCCCCCCCCCCCCCAAAAAAAAAAAAAATATCATCACCTGACCACACATACGCAGGTTTTTGCGAAATCGCTCGTCTCGTTGACCCACTTCTGCAACACATTCCAACATGGGACCCTACAAATCAAAGCCACATGCAGGATGCTCTTCACCAGATGGGTGGACATGCCAATGGGGGAACGTCCACGCGTCATTTACGCACGGAGAGAGAGCCACAAAACCCGCTCTAGATCTCCTCCGTCGCCTTCGGCTTAAATCCGAAGATCCAGCGGAGGTGGACGGCGCGGTGTCGACCAAAAAGAAGGACGGCAGCACGAGGCGGAGACAGCTGCGTCCTCTGCCCGAAAAACACAAACCCGCCGCCTTCCAAACTATGTCCTGTTGGCGTAACGGTTACGTAAACAGCAGCAGTTTGCCTGCTCACACTCAGAAAAGCCCTTAATATGCAAAGCATGCTCCAGTTTCCGGCCTGGTCACAAGTTTTGTGCGTACAGTGGACGGCCTGTGAGGAATGGCGGGGGATTTTAGAAAAAGGAAACTGTAGGCCGCGCCCCTCCTTTCCCTTCCCCTCCCGCCCCCTGCCATCTCGATGCACGGCATGCCACCTACCCAGAGCGCTCCCACCCTCCCCTCCCTGAAACATTTCCTCCTTCAGGAAAAAAAAACAAAAAAAACAACAAAAAAAATGGATTACATAAGAGGCCACATTGCTCAGTAATTTGCATCTGGGGAAGATGGGACAGATGAAAAGGAAGCGATAAAAATAGTTGATAAGGAGGAGAAGGAGAAGGTCGGGTTCCAGAAAGACGCAAAGCAGTGACCTTCAGTTTGAATTCTCACACATCCGTCCATTATAGGATACATGATGCGTTGTTGGAAACAAAGGGTTGAAATGACAAAAGTGACGTGGATGGGGAAGATGAGGCCACAAGTCGGTGATAAGGAGGCCAATGTGATTTCAGAGCTTCCCAAGAGGGTGAGGTCATGCACTGACCCAGCTCGAGAGGTGTTCAATCTTGAGCAGGATTGAGTTCAATTTATTTTTTGAACTTGTGATGCTCTCACTGCAGCACTGTCACACTGCACATGGTGGCCAAGGTGCTGAAACAGTCATGCACGACGTTTGACATTCAGCCTTTTGACACGATTTGTATCTTCGAGTTGGGCTTGAAGTGTCAAAGGAAAGAAATCAAACCATGACAAGGAGCATTTTCGGGATACAAAGGGTTTTTCAAAAACCACTTCCTCTCCGTGTGAGATCAGTTACACAACATTTAACCTGGGCAATTTGTGTGTAAATTCCTCGTAACGTACCTACTGCGACACGCTATACTGCTCCGCCACCATCCAACCCGTAATTAAACGCAATCTCGCTGTGTTGTTGACGTGCATCAAAACAATCACTGTGCATTCCTGGCAAGAATGGAGCAAAACACAAAGAGGGACAAAGACGCCGCGGTGGAGTCCGATGGCGGCACAGCCGGGAGACATGCCGGCAGAAGGAACTGTTCCACCCTGCAGTCATTGAATGTTCTTTTCCTGTTTGTATTGACTCGGCCCTCAACTGCTCCAATCGCCCCACAACGGTTGGCGGGAGGAAAAAGAGCGAAACTGAGCATTCCTGCCAACTGGATTATCACGGTTTTCACTGTTAACAGATGTCGGAGCCGTTGAAAGGTCTCATGTTATGCAAAATCCACTTAACCAATATTTGTAATTTAATAATCTCTAAAGAGAAATGAGGAAAGTCCATAACTAAATTGTATTTTCTTGATCCAGTCCTCAGAAGGGGCTGCATGCGTTAGAAACATGCAGCCCCCTCTGTGATATCACAGAGGGGGCAATCATACCTCTGCCAGGTAAGTGACACCCACAGCCGTACTTGATATATCTGTAAAACCTGTTAATGAAGGGCTAAACACACCGTTCTATATGGATCTATATAGGGTTTTTCTTTTGTATTCATCATGTCAGGCTGCTCCACAAAGTCGGGGGGAAGGGGGGGGGGGGTAACCTGTACATTCAACACTGTGCAGAATAATGGACTCTGCCTGTGATGAATTATGATTCAATTAGACAAGTAATCAGTGTTGGCGAGTAGTCTATTGCTAAGTAATCTACTACTGTAATTGAACTACTTTTTTTTTAGTAACGGAGTAACGTAACGGGTTCACTGTGGAAAAACTGGTAATTATGTCATAATTACTTTATCACGTAACGATTCCATTACTTTTCCGAAATATTTTGCAAGCTAAAAATGTCTCATTATCCACAAAATGTCTGAAATTTAGAAAAACAACCGAAAGCAATGATTGCGTTTGTTGCTGGAAGTACAAACATTTGAGTTCATCTCGTCTAATTGAGTAATAGTAATTACTTATGAAACAAAGTAGTTGAAGAAGTAATTAAATTACTTTTTAAAGGAGTAATCTGTAGTTGGATTACTTTTATGGAGTAATCCCAACAACATTGCAAGTAACATACAGTACATGGATGACTGGCCAAGCAGAACTCTACAGTCACAGGCTGTTTCTCAACAAACATTTGAAGCATCCATCATGTGATGGTTTGGTCTAAAGAGTGAACGGATGCGGGGGGGAAACCGGAACAACAGGGTTGGCGACAAAAATCTGAATTCACAATTTGTCGAATGATTTGAGCTGAGGCTCTAGCACAAATTCGCTGCACTCTTCTGGTACAACCTCGTGCCACAGACACATTCAAAGAGAACTTCAGAATGAGATTCACAGACATGAAAGTGAACAAAAAACCACAACTGCCTGAAATCTTGTGAAATAAAAAGAAGCGACACACAGAAAAAATCCCACCGATAACGGCGGTGAAAATAGAGCAAAGGTTGCGTTATCAGCGGACCTGGGCTGTGATCAGTTAAAAATCAATTTGGCTCAGGCCCACACCTCCTCTCAGCAGGAGCAGCCTCATAACTTCGCTGGAGGGGGGGGGGAAGATTCCCCCCCCTCCCCCTCCCCTCCTTTTCTTCCTTTTTTTTCCTTGGCCGCGGCTTGAGCCGAGCATTCTCCGCATGCCAAGTTCCATCCTGGGGCCTGCCCTCCACAACTTTAACTTCTGCCGTGCCAAAAATCTAACCAGGTCAAGCTGCAATTTGATTTGGGATCAATCCCATTTACGGTTCCAATATTGAGTTTCTAAAGAAACCATGAGTAACCTTTAATCGTGCAATACTGCAAATGACATTTTTCCGCTGAAACAACAAATAAATATAAATAACATCATTAACAAGGAAAAGATTATTTGTGGGCCGGTTTGATTTTGGCTGCAAATACTGTACAGTGAGAGTGGATGTGGTCTAGGGATGTGAACAATTAATCGATTCACGATTAATTGTCGATTAAGAATATAATCGATTAAATTAAATTAGTCGCGATTAATTGAACTTTTTTTTTACACGGGTAGTTAATATCATTATGAAAAGAGCAATTCACCTGTAGATACGGTGATGGTCATAATATACCGAGAACAAGTTACTTTTAAACTACCTTAAAAAATTTTTTTTTAAACGTGACCCATTAGAAGTCACCTAAAAGTCAGAGGATAAATGTTTAGCGTGTTTTTACTGTTCTCTAATGTAGAATTGGGTCATATTAGACCCTCAACATTATTTGAGGGTTAAATAATGTGTTCCTTACACATTTCTCATTGTGTAATTTAGATTCTCGCCGCTGATCAATTAATCGTTAACCGATCGGTCAATCAACTAACGATTAATGAATTAATCGATAATTTGCATCCCTCACGTGATCCAAAAAAACACAGCCTTTCCTATTCATCCTCAGTGAGTGCTGCACCAGGATGAGGCTCCACATGGTGCTTCAGGAATTCACGTTTTCAAACTGAACTTCCTGGTTCTGATGACTATCATACTTTGACATCAGGCTTTCCAAAGAATTCTTATGCCCCTATTGTTTACAGGTACACTCTCTTATTGCCTAATGCGTTGAAGACTTGAGCATTGGGTAACGACTACCGGGGCCTCCTCAAAGTTGCGCTTTTGATCTTGAGATCAACGGTCCTTCAGCATCCGCTAGCGCCGCCAACCCCGCGTGAAAGGACCCACGTATCACCTTCAGGCCGCAAAACCTCCGGTTCCCCACAGGAAGCCCCGTCCCTCCTCGCTCGTCTTCAGGGATGTTTGGCGGCGCTCTCGCATTCCTCCGGCAGGACAAGGTTGAGGCGAGCGCCAAGCGGCGCAGTTGAGAAACCCACCTGATATTTCGACATTTCAGCCCTTATGTAACCGCGGCGCTACACACTTTGGCAGGAGGCACTTGCATTGTATTGTGTTGCATCTCGGGGTTTTAACGGCACTCACTCTCTCTGCTGCTCTCATTAAAGAATCTAAATGAAGGAGGCAGAGGAGCTGCAAAAACAACCTCCGAGTGAAGTGGCTTTTGCCTTTTTTTTGCCCTTTTTTTTTTTTTTTACTGCAGCAGTCTAGAAACAACAGCAATTTAGTCGCGCAGCCAAAAACGATGACGTCTGTGTGCTCCAGTGTCCAACACATACGTGCACTACACTGTCCTATATAACAATTCTATTCTGTGAATTATGAACACACTAAACCCTCGAAAAGATTTGATAGTTCGTTCATCTATTTGGAAGGGAAAGTAGCTTTTGTGGGGGAAAAAAGTCCAACGAACTGCAGTCTCCATTCAAAAAAGGTTGGTCGCTTTTAACGTGCATGAGAACACAAAACATCTGTGTCTGTATTCAACCACAAATTGAAAGCAAAAACATTCAAGTCTCCGACACTCAATCCTAAGCACCGTTTTGCAACTATCCTCTAATAAATAAACCGGATAGTCGGAATAAATAATAGATACATCTTGTATTAAATTATGGCATCTACTTCAGAATAATGCATTTCCACAAGCCAAAGAAATTTAGGTGTTTATATGTCCCTTAAATGTTGGATTTGTATTTTGTATTGCTGTAATTTCTAGATTCCTACAATTTGTTTTATGCCTACATATATATGTATATATATATATATATGTATATATATATATATATATATATATATGTATATATATATATATATATATGTATATATATATATATATATATATATATATATATATATATATATATATATATATATATATATATATATATGTATACACATATATATACATATATATATACATATATATATATATATATATATATATATTGTACATACGTTGTATTGTTTACGTGCTGAGAGGTTTTCTTTCCCTTTTTTAATTTCACATCCATTTTACAACTGCGGGGCGGGGGGTAAATTCCTTGTATCTGCCACATATGCCATACATAATTCATTCTGATTTTGAGAAAGGCAGGAAGAATGCCACAGAATTTAGGAAACTCTTTTGGGAAATACTTTTGAGAAATTCCTTTGGCTCCCCCCCCTCCCCCCTTCAGGGGCCTTCGCGACTAATTGATTGGAGGGTTCAGCGTGGCAGAGGTTTCTACGTCGGATAGCCCTGTATTCATCCGGGCTTGGAGAACGGATGAATACGAGAGTAGGAGGGGCCCAGGGGCCGTCCTCTCGAGGTTAAATCTTTGGTATGACCTGGCCAGAAGACTGAACCCAGGTAGCCCAGTCGCAATGCGGACGCTCAACGATTGTCACACAATCCAAAACCAGATCTTGGTTCTGCTATGACAGCGTTTCTCAATTGGTGGGCTTTGTGGGCAGTTTCACAAAATTTTAACATATTTAAATATTTATGAGAAAATTTGGATGATTTATTTAGCAGGACACAATTAAAATCAATCACTTCAATAATTCATTTACTAGACATGATAATGGGCTAGAAAGTGGGCTAGCAAGTGAGCTAGCATTTTTATTTTTCGTGTAATTAATTTGGGTCGCGACTTCAATATGAGGAAAAAAATGTGGGCCCTCCTGAAACTCCACCAGTTGAGGACCACTGTCCTATAAGATCTGCGTCTTACCTGGTCACAGCCGGCATTGACCAGCTCCTGGAGCATCTGCCGGTTGACCTCCCCGGCCCCGGCGGGAATGGCCGACGAGCCCGAGGACGGGCCCGACTCGTTGGCGAAGGGCATGAGGGACCTGCGAATCTCGCGCAGGGCATTCTGGTAGTTGTTGAACTTCTGCGGGGGCCGGAGCTGCTGCTGCCGGCTGGCCGCGTCCTTGCTGCTCTTGCAGTCGGCCCCCCGGCTGCCCTCGGCGCGGGAGCTGCCCCCGTGCAGGGCCTGGCTCACCAGCTTGGCCGGCTGCTTCAGGCCCTCCTTGATCTCCTGGAGCCTCTGGCGCGTGTTGCCCACGTACGGGGCAGCGGGGAAAGTCTTGGGCCTCATGGCCTCGGTGCCCAGCGCAGGCGCCTACGCCGGCGGATGGAAGAAAGGCGCTGGCGAGCGCGCAGGTCGCTCCAGTGCGCGGGGCCGGAAGATGACTTTGGAGCCGGCTGACCTGAGTAGACAACTGGGCTCCAGGATCACCGACCAGAGGGCGGATGGAAGAGGCTTGGGCGAGTCCTCCTCTTTGTGTTTTCGTATTTTCGGATTCCTGCCGCCGGTGGGGTGCTGGATGGAGGTGAAGTGCGGAACTACAGGCATTCCATGGTGTGACTCTCAGGGCTCGGGTTCCAGCTTATTCCAGGAAATGTAGCCAGTCATGAGGGCACCGCCGAGCCAAACCATGATGCAGCCAGCGTTTGCCTGTGGACGAAGGGATGGAGACTGTGGTCACGCATAGTGTTCATGTTTTGTTTTGTTTTTCTTATCTGCTAAATTTAAAGCGGGCGGAGGGTGGGTTGCATCTTATGTCCGAGAGGACGGACGCTTTGCAACGATTTTGGAAATTTCATCCATTTTCTGCTTACCGTTATCGCTGCAGGAGGCTATGGAAACATTTTCTAATGGGCAAAACTGTTCAGGAATTTAACAGAGGGAAAGAATTCTGCATATTACCAGTGCAATGGGAGACCACTGTGGTTCGGTGTGGTGTGGTGTGGTGCGGGTGCAACTGTATGTGTGTTTGTTCGGGTAAAAAAACATAAAACAAAATGTCTCCAAACCTGCAACTGTGATCATGTTAAGTTTGGTTACTGTACATTTTATAACCGGCAAAGGGTGAAAAGTGTTTCCTTCTGTAAAAAATGTTCTACCCCTTCAATCGTCCAAACACGTGCAAATAAATTAGAGATGTTTAGTTATCGGTATCGATATGATGTCAAATATTCTGTTTGGATTCAAAATACAGATTTGCCAATCTCAGATCTTGCCAAGAGCCAATCTCAAGCCAAACCGTGGTTTGCATTTTTATTGGGAATGCTGTCAGAAAACTGCAGCAGCTCGGATTAGGAGTCAGTGAGATCAGCTCCTCCTCAAAACCTCACTATATTTTTGTTTTAACCTTAAATTTTTTTTTTTTTTTTTAAATCGAAGCGGTTCCAGAAATCTTTACGACACAGTCACATTGCATAGCGGTGCTAATCAGTGGTAGCTGCATAGCTAATGCATCATTCAGGAATGCTGCGGGTCATAAAACACCACCTACCCTCCCACCCCGGTGCCCCATGGATGCATAGCTGCGGTAACAAAAGTCAGCTCCAGTCACTGCATACTTGCAGTGCATGGTCATCGGTAAACACCCCGGGCCGGAGCGCCGAGCTCCAGTGTGGGGGTCACAACAAGTCAGCGGGTCCCTCCCTTGCCTGCGATAGTCCGGCCCCTGTGATCGCAGTCTCTCCGGTGCGACAAAATAAAAGCATCGGCCCTTCAGATCAGATGGGGACATTTTTGCGTGCACAATCGTTGCACACGGCCTCTGTAACTGGCTTTGGGTCGGTAGTGCGGAATAACCACAAAACTGGACGTTTCGGACGCTCAGAAAGCGTTTGCCCGCCTGCTGCATTGTCGCAAGCACTGGGCCACGGACGACAGGATTCCACCGCTGCCTCGCTTCATCTCATTTATCAAACGTTCATTCCTGAACGGTGTGACAGAAATAACAACTCCTTAACAGGTCCCTATGAGAATTAAAGCATTTTAAGAATGCAAAGAATGCTAAAGGCAATCTGAAACGAGCACACCAGCTCCGTCTGTCCGCGGTCCGTTTGTCTGACGTGTCCTTCGTTCGGGTTCGCGCCGGTGCGAAGAACGAGCGCAAACTGAGGTCGAAAGTGATCCAATCAAAGGCCTTGTGTCTAAACTAATCCCAGAGGAAGAATCAACAACAAAGATTCTTGGAATCATTATTTTTTAGTGTGTGTGTGACATATCCGTTTGGCTTGTAGCCAGTCTAGTTTCCAGTTATCAAGCCGGTTATGCTGCTTAACTGGAAGCAGTTTATTATGACTTACACAAGAAGTCAAGTATTCCACTAAAATCATGACAGCAATTGTTTTTTTCTGTACAGACATAAAAATGCTGGCTGCAGGTTTGGAAATGTGCTGAATGCCTTTTGCAAATGATGACTTTTGGGTTTGGACTCTTGTTTGGAAACAACTTGCAACAACCTGAAGACTCAGAAATTTTGAGGCACTTTTTTTTTTTTTTTTTTTTTTTTGGATAGTTCCGACATTGACTTCAATGCTGAAGGAGCTCATATTGCGCAAAGTCCACTATGCCAGTGTTTTCCCCAACAACAGTACGTGTCTCCAGACCGATATCAGTATCTAGTGTTTTTTCTGACACCTCACTAATATACAGTACTTCCCAGCTCAAACCCAGTGTTTTCCAGTGGTGGATGTAACGGAGGACCAAGTATATCCTGAGATCTGTCAAATGTTGGGGGATAATCAATGGTGTGAGGCTGCTCCACTTGAGTCTGGGATGAAATAAACAACATTTACAACATTTACCCCGACTTTTTCTGACAAATACAACGAATCAAAGCGAAGAAGCTCATAAAAGTTCATGATTCACACGTTTCCCGGGAACCCCCCCCCCGGTTGCCTTTTTTACAGACCACCGTGGGGGCGCCGCTGAGCGGAGAACATTCAAACTGGGCTTGACTTTCAATGCGGTATGTTCTGCATCGTAGGTATCGAAAATGGGCTCTAAATATTGCCCCGATGATCTCAACCACGTCGCCAGGAGACATTTTCCAGTGCGTGCAGTACATAACTGGGATCAAGGCATTCTCGCCAAAATAGCCTAGCATAAGACGCCGCTAAAGTGACACCCCCCCGCCCAGCCGCCCACCCACCGCCCCCATACTTCTTCCCTTTGGGCCATTTCTGAGGCAGACACAGCCCTCACTGTTTCGACAATTTGCTTGGACAAAAACATGTTTGTTTTTTTTGTTGTTGTTGTTGTTGTTTTTTTCTTACATTGCAGGGCGGCGGGGGTGAGGAGGGGCCGTGTGTGCCAGGCTGCATAAATGTTTCCCCATCTCTGGGATCTCTCGCCTCCATTCCTGCAATGCTTCAGGCGCCTGCTTCGACCAATGAGGATTCCATTCCACAAGTAACTACAAGTAAAACTCATGCCACTGTTGAATCATGGGACAGTCTACGCTAACCAAAAATAAACCGGAAAAAAAAAAAACAAACCCAAGAAGAATTATGGATGATCTCTGTCTGGAAATAGGCTTTAGGGGCAAGTCCTAAAAATATGCAAAGACACTGAACCACAAGTCAGACAGACAGCAACAAAATACACAGGGCTTTTAAATAGTTGTCTGGAGTGTCATCAGTATGCAACAGATCCTTAATTCCATTTGAGTCCACTTGAGTCTCAACCCTTCTAAGTTGTAACTTAAGTGAAATACCCTCGGCCAAATACTGCATATGCATAAATATTTGCAAACAACTTTGAACTGGAAAAAAATACAAGAAAGAGTCGACCTTTCAACAGCTACACACTTGTCATATTTGAGGTCACACGAATCTCTGCAAACCAGAAGAGCAATTCAATTTTAACCATTTTAATTAAAACAGATTTGAGGCATTTTAAACAAAACAGAGAGAAAAAATGGAACTTCTAAAACTCAAACAAGAAAAAATAAAAAAATAAAAAAATAAAAAAAATAAAACATTTTTTTTATGTAATTTAGTGACTGTGGGAAAACACCCTGCTGTGGTTTTAAGATGTGGGGTGATAACTACAAACTGTCTCTGAGGAAAATGCCTTTAAGATTACAAAAACGAATTTTTCATTCAAGTAGTTGCACATTTAAGAAGGTCCCACATGCAAAAGCCACTTTATCAATTATTTATTACAATAACGTGTATCCCTCAAGCCCGTTAGTAAGGTCCACAGAAATGGGAGGCATCCATTCTTTACTTGTTTTATTTGCTCAAATGTAGACTAAAACACGCAGTTGTGGAAATCAAACCCCTGTGATATCACAAAGGGCATCAGTACCTCTCCGCTGTTGGCGTCAACATCCCCCAGCTATGTGCTGCTTCCTTCCCCTTCCTTCCCCGCACTAAGCTAAAACTCAACATTTTTACACTAAAGTGAGAGCTAAATGCACTCATTTCTAGAGATGAACAAGGGTTTCTGAATACTTGATGACGCGAGGCTGCTTCGCTGGAGTCTCCAAACAAAAAAAAAAATCAAAAGTGAAGATGGCGTACTATGGGACCTTTAAACAGCTCAAAGAAAAATAACTGCATGCATACCTGCAAGGGGGATGGGTGGATGATAAACACACCTTTTTTCATCTTGCTTAGCTCATTTCGAAAGGTTTGAAAGGTTTGTGTTCCTGATTTTAAAAACTGTTGTGCAGTCAAGAGTCCCACACAAAATAAACCCCCCACCCCCGCACCCCCCCAAAAAAAAAAAAAAAACGACATCTGCCAGCATTTGTCTGGACCCTTTCCATCCCTGACAGCACTGTCTGACAATATGAAATCCTGCCGTCACCCGACACCACGGTGTTGTGAAAATATGAAAAGTTAAAAAACACCTTTCACAGCAGGGACGGAAATGCTTAAGAATCCACTGTTGACATCATCTGGTCGACTCCAGTCTGATGATCAGTTGCCCACTCTAGTCACACACCTGAGCTCACTGGACCACAAACTACTGATTATTAGAAATGTGCCGAACAAAGAAAAACAGAGAAAGTGTTTGTGTGTACGTGTGTGTGTGTGTGTGTGTGTGTGTGTTTGTGAGCTTCGTAGTAGCACACATGAACAAACCACATGGTTACATCAGTGCCAAGCTATGCGGGCCTTTAGGCTTAGCGTGTGTACAGGAATTATGTGTGAGAATCCTTTTATTTACACATTTTAAGGCTTCTCCATTTTATAATCCGGCACAAGTATAAGCTGGTTTTCCTCCTGCATTGCCATGTGAAGAAAAACATATGACTGTGCAAATATACACAGATGAAGCTGTACTTACCATATTGGTAAAAAAACAAACAAACAAACAAAAAAAACAAAAACAAAAAACAACTCCAAATAATAAAATTCAAATGTTGAAATTAAAATTAGCAGTGGAAGGCTCTGGGGTCCCTAAAGCTCAGGGCCCCTAAACATCTCCTTGCAATAATATACGAGTATGTACACAACTACAAGTATCTCCAAAGACAGTTCACATGAGTACTAGAGATTTTAAAACTCGTAGGTATGCAGCATTAAACTGAAGCCTGAGTGGATGCCACTGCTTGTCGAGGGCCCCCCCCTCGGAACGCGAACGCATTCGGAAACTTCGGTTTCAGCGTCCGGTGGCCTTCACACTGTAAACCTCGGAGTTGAGGCTGTGAGAAGGAGGAGGTGGTGGTGGTGGAGCGGAGCCCCGACACGAACATTCCTCTGCAGGTAGACCCCGGTTCTTGTGTTCTCCGCGGAGAACTTCAGACCGCTTCATTTTCCGACCAACACCAAGTTGAACAGAGACCCCCCTTTCCCCGTCACCAGTCGTGGAAACAACTTCCACTAGTCCCAGCAGCAGCAGCACCACCACCACCACTCCCCTTCCCCAAAAAAAGAGTCAAGTCTCAACTTACCATGTGATAGAAGTGAGGAGAAAAGCTCAAAACCGGATAGTAATTCCCGACGAGCGAATGCTTTCAGCAAACCGCCGAGTGGAAACGGCTCGGCAGCCGCGCGACTACGGCCGAAGTGCGGGTAAATATGATGAAATGAGCCTCCATTTTCTCCCCAGACTCCGGGCAGGATAAGAAATGCAGCACAAAGTTGGACACTCGCTGCATTGTTAACATTCCACAGGTCACGTGAGGGACCAACGTACGTCAGCAACGGGCACATAGATCGTCTATTGGGGACATGCGCTCCTCCGCCTAGCCTAGCATTAGCTGTTCTTTGTTTATATGGCTAGAAATTCGAATAAGCGTAATACAACAACAACAACAACAACAACAACAACAATTACTACTACTACTACTACTACTACTACTACTACTACTAATGGTAATAATGATAATATTAATATACAAATCTAAAAATATTAAAAGTAGCCTATTTTCTCAATAATTAAGAACCTTTCTGAAAATAACAAACGTCTCAAAACATTGAAAAACACTATTGTAGAAAAGTGTTTATTTGATCTGACAGTGGTGAATGTGGGTTCCTGTTAAGAAACCTACATTCCTGTAGTGTAGTCCTGCTGTAGGACTACATAGTATTCATGAAATCACCCATCCATCAATACATCCAGCTTCTCCTGCATGGGTGTTCAAGGCTATCCTAAAAATGTCTCTCAAGCTGGACCAGTCAGCGCTTCACCGCAGGCCCACGTAGAAAGACAACAACCACTTACATACCCACCTATAAACAATTTAAATTCTCCGGTTTGCCAAATGTGCAACGAGGAAGCCAGAAAGAACCCACACAGACACAAGGAGAACATGCAAATTCCACAAGGAAGGCCACTGTCCCAGGAATCTAACTCGCAACCTTCTAGCTGAGGTGGCAGTTTTAAACATAACACCACTGTTTCCCATCCTAGAAATTATCCTGAACATAAACATTGAAACGTCTGCAATTGTATCTCCCCTTGATAAGCGTTTGCTGTTGAGGAACGTCGCTTTCATTAGGTAGCCCATGTTGAGGGAGGGGGGAAAGTCTGCAGAGTGAGATCTCCTCTTTCTTTCAACTCTCTGATCGTACATATTCAAGGAGGAGCCTCGGCCAACGCAACTCTCTCCTTGGTATACCAAAAAATATGTGCAGCACTTCTCAGTCCCTCCTCTCACTTCTTTAGACTTAAACTTCACCAGTGTGTTTGACGTGATGAATCAGAATAAACAGCCATTAAGGATGCTTCACTGATTTATCTTGTTAGTAATATTATTCATACTGGGCAGCCTTTGTAGCAAACACACCGACACAGTTAATGGCATTAGAAAAACAAAAACAAAGTAGCAGCAAAGTGTTTTGTTTGCAAAACTTTAATTCTCCTTGGTCCCATGGGACATATTGGGGTGAGGATGGTGAGGACTGTCCAAGAATGAACCCTTTGGACATGTTCCAGAATGAAAGACAAAATAATGATAACAACAATAATAATAATAATAATAATAATAATAACAATAATCAATGTACATTCAATTCACAGGGCTCTTGGTTTATTTCACGACAGGGACCAATAAAAGAAGGACCTCCATTTCATTGGCTGCCCAGTGAAGGTCAAATGTCAACGTGCCTTCGTTGCTGAAAAGATCCGGAACAGAAATTCTATTTGCCGATCATCAACAACACCCTTTGGTGCCCCACTCTACATTTTTTTTGTATTGTTTTCTTTTCCTGTAAATTACAATTAAGTATGTTAAAGTACGTAAGCAGGTTATTTTACTGTTTGCATGAGTTGTGCCCTTTTGCTGCTATCTGTTGTTCACTGGCACAGTCTCAATAGCGTGGGGTGTTGACGGTTCTGACGGGAAGGGGAGAGAGCAGCTTCACAATCAGTGCAGCCGGCCTGTCCAGTAAACAAGGAGCAGGAGAATGACACAGAGGGCGCTGTGTTGTCACTTTCTAATGTCAGTATCTTGAGTCTGAGAGTTCTGTGAATGACATGAACTCTAATAAGATGAATATTGCATATAGCTCCTCATAAAAAAACAAAAAAAGAAATGCCACCTCACCCACAAAAAAGTAGTTGAACTGACAGAGAGACAGTTTGTACTTTGGGCAACTGTGGGTGCACATTCCTGTTGCAAGTCAGCAACACTATCAGACACACACACACACACACGCACGCACGTCTCTGTTGCTGCTAGTAACGAGAATCCCAGAATATAACAAACCTTCCCAAATTTATTCGGTCCTCAGCCAAAGCACAAGAAACACTGAACGGAAACTTGTAATACAGACAAAGACAACATTATCTATGCATTATGAACTGACATCATTTGGAGTTGGTACACAGCAAGTGCTTGTAGGTGATGAATACAAAATATAAATATGCATGGAGACATTTCTTACTTACCATACGTATGCACAACATTTACGCCAGTTCTTATGGTGCTTATTATTATTATTATTAATGTTATTATTACTTTTTTTTTGCAAGTGGTTACAAGCCAAACAAAACGGAAACAGGTTCTGAAGCATGTTATATGACGCGCAAACACATAGTCGTGGGTTAAACCAGCAGATCTTTATAAGCGGCACACACCAGCTTTACGAACTAAGGCACAAGCAGAGGAGGACGACAAAAGATGTCTCAGTAAGCAGCCCCCCCCCCACCCCCGAATAATAATCAGATGCTCTCTAACGCCTGCTTACATGCGAGTCCATCATTGAACTTCTACAAAACATTCAAACATTAAATGCCCGTGTATGGGACATCTTTTTTTTCCGGGGGAACAGCCTCATGCCTGGTACTGCGACTAACAGAAACGTTTTACATAGTATTTAAAACACTGTGCAGGCATTTGCAAAAACACACGCAGGAAATCGTCCAAGAATCGCGCCGTCACGAGTGCGTTGGTAACACGCTGACGGACTCAGCTGAGCAGAATGTTTAGTAAACCCTGTCAACCCCTCTTGAGTGTTTTCCGTGAGAAAAAAAAAAAAAGACGCTTTGCCTTCGGAGAACTTTTTCATTATATAATGCACCTCTTTCCATCACATGTAACGATCTGCTAATTGCGCATGGCTGTGAAGAATTGGCGGGAGTATAAAGAAAAAAGGGAACTGTGCTTGAATTCGGCGCACAAATCTGCGGCTTAAATTCGAGACGCTTTCGGTCATGTCATGTTCGACTAAGGCATTCTTTTAACGTTTTAACCTGGGAAACCTGTAGGATCGGCGTTGACCGTTGCCTCGGAACTTTCACCTGCCCATCGCAAACCCCAAGCGAGAAGGCATTGTGGCTCGGTGGGGTAAAGAAACGGCGATATATGTATAAAGGGGACCTGCAGGGACGTCAACACCTGCGTGGTAGAGACTGACATCAATGTTACTCACACAGCCTGTCGCAGAACCGCAGAGTGGAATCCAACCGGGCAAAACATTCCTCAAGTCATCCATTATAGTTACTCCTGACAGTCACCATACTTTTTGGTTCGCTTTGGATGTTGTGGCATAGATTATGTGTCACTGTATTGATGGCGTGCGAATGACATCAACAGCAGTAAAATTCCAGTTGAGTTGGAAATCTGCCTTTCCTTTAATTGATACATGGAGAAGTTAGTGAATGACTCATTGAACTGGCAGTAAATTGGTATATGGGTGGGTAGTAGGTAGCTAATCAGTCACACAACTATTACTTTTTTATTCTTATAAAACGCAGCTGTTGGGGGAACAAAATACATGCCCGAAAAAGGGTTGATCAAAAACTCTTGTAAACTACGGCATGCATTCACTGCAGCATCGTAAACAAAGCATGAGCTGCTTTACTGAACACGGTGTTCCTTTTCTAACCGGTTTCTACATTTAATTGTTTTGTGTGTAGTCTCGCTAATGTGCGAGCGGAGGTGAAAACATGAAACAGCTGTTTTTAAAAGCCCCGGCGTGTAGGATCCTGTTACGTCTACTGGCATGAACGCGCATTGAAAACAATGATCATGTAAATCCCAGTTTCCTGATGCCCCATGTGGTATTACATCTTTTAGACCGGCTGCGATTTTAGGGGGAGAAAAAAAAAAGTCTTGAAACCTTGAATATATCATAAAAATGGGAAAGTGTAGATACGTACGAGGGCAATACGCCTTTGCCCTTAAAAGTGGAACTGCTCTTTATGCAAATACAAAAGCTTGTTTTTTTGCAAATGAAAACAACATTTATTTTCTTGGTGACTTTATCTGAGTAAAAACACATTTTTATTCAATTTCATGCCGACTGATCCATTTAAAATGTTGCGCACTTGAACGTTTTCCAGCCTTTAACTAATGCTTTGTGCTACGCCGGGAGAGAAGGAGCTGAGCAGCTATTGCAGTACCTGACGGGAAAGTTTGCAGTCTGACATGGCTTAGGGTAGAGTTAGGAACCTTAGCGTAACATACCATAATAGTATTTACAAATGGCTGCAGGTTCACGTTACTCACACAGCTGGAACTCGCACACGGGAACGGAGAATCGACCAAGTCTCTCGCAAGCCCGCTGATATTTGCAAGTCCAGTTGCATAAGAAAAAGACATCACATCTCGGCAGCGTGATCTCGGCGTCTGACAGAGCTTTGCTGTTATCTGACTGTAGCGCACGGCCTAGATAGCAGGGGACCGAAAGCAGGTACCGCGAAACACAAAACCAATTCATCTGCGCCGATCGCGTGGCGTTGAGACGGTGACGTAAAAGCAGGAGAGGAAGTCAAATCAGGTTCGTCAGCAGGGAGGGAACTCGGAACGCCTCGCTCAGCTCAGGATCCGATTTCTTGGAGTCACTCCAGCGGCGCGGCGGAAATGCACAGGTTGTTTAAGGCACAGGCGACTTGCACAATCTTATCGAAGGTGGAGAGGTTGGACGTGCGCTCCGAGGCGGCAGTGAAGGGGCTCTCGACGGGGCCTGTGAGCATGGCATACCGCTGCTTCACCATGGAGATCACGCGGTCCACGTGCCTGGGGACGCTCTCGCAGGAACCACCCGCTGGCGGCGGAGGCGGCGGCGGCGGCGAGCCCCCCGAAGCCCCGAAGCCCTCTCCTTGGAAGCTGCCGGCGCTCTTGAAGCGAGCTCCCCTGGCCGCCACCGAATCGGCGATGCCGAGGTCGCGACTCGCCAGCACCACGTCGCCCGGGAGGAGCTTGCAGAGGAGGCCGGAGCTCTCCGTCAGGCTCCTGTCGCTGACGTTCCCCGGCACGCCCCTGGACACGAACGTGACCACGCCCTGCGGGGCCACGCCGATTAAGTACTTCAGCACGTTATTGTTCGTGCCGGCCCCCTGGGAGCTGGGCGCCGCCCGGTGCTGCTGCTGACCGCCCCGGGACACGGGTTCCTCGAAAGGCACCGTGAAACAGTCGACGATGACGGCGCAGTCGGGGTGGGTGGCGCGCAGGGCCGCCGGCAGGTTCTTCCTGAGCTCGGCCCTCGAGGGCCAGAAGACGGCGGTGGGCACCAGGGTGGAGGACATGATGCCAACCATCTGGTGCACCGTCCGGGTGACCGTGGCCACCTTGACGCCGAAGCGGTACGCCAGGTCCTGGTTGCGCAGGTCCAGGCGCAGTCGCATGAGGGTCAGAAGCAGCTGCTGGAACTTGGAGAGCTTGGCGTTCTTCATGCCGTCCATGTGGGGCGCCAGCAGCCACATGACCGTCTCCAGGACGAAGAAGTTGGGCAAACCGGTGTAGAACTTGACCTTCTCCGCGTCGTTCCTCAAGGAGCTCTCGGACAGGGACATTTTCTCCACCGACTCCCGCAGCGTCTGGTTCTCTTTCTTGAGAGCTTTCAGCACGTCCTCGAAGTTGACCTGCGCGTCACAAGTCTGGGAGAACCTGCCCCTCTTGCTCTCGCACGTCGACTCGTCGACCTCGTCTTCGTCGTCCGTGCTGAGGGACGAGGACAAGCTCTCCTCCGCCATGGCCTCCTGCTCCCTCTCCACAGGATGCACCGCCTGGGCGCACTCCCCAACCGCAGACGTGCCCTGGCCCTGCAAGAACAGCAAGGCATTGGCCGCCTCCACCCGCGCTTCCTGCTTGTCCGGGACGTCCAAAGCTCCTGGCTCTTTCATTTCTGGGCATACAGGAGCTGCAGTGAACACAGAAGGGACATAGTCTGGCGAACGTGGATTCTTCACCTGTTTACCTGCATTTAGACAAGGAAGATTTAAAAAAAAAAAAAAAAAAAAAAAAAAAAATGAGAGTTGTCTTTCTATGGCACTGACCCCTAAACAACAGCCTATTTCTAGCAGTTTCAGGATAAACTGGCATGTAAAACTTTCAAATTAAGATCAGGCTATTTGTCCCTCAACTCTAAGCTAGGATATTTTCTTACCAAAAAAAAAAGATCAAAGTCAAAACTTCCTATGTACCACGCAGTTACTGCTAGGTACACTTTGAAAGAGAACTTCAGTGACTTTGAACGTGGCACGGTTGTTTGGTGGATTCCAGGAGGATAATGCCACAAAGTTCAAACCATCTCAAACTGGTTTCTTATGGTTTGATGACAGAAGGGGCTCCAGTGTGGCGCTAAAAGTTACACCTAATAAAGTTTCCGCTGGGTGTATTTCATAGTTTTGCTTGTTTTACAAAGGTGGAGGTGACCGTTTCTTTTATGTTTCTGCATTCGTATAATCAACAAGCATTGTTTTAACATACGAACACAACCACTGAACTGAAAATTAACTATTTAACCATATTTATACCTTAACTTATCACCTGCAAAAAAAGTCACTGTACACATAACCCCTCCCCCCAAAAACAAATAAACACAATAACATCCATCCATATCTAAAGAAAGAACAAAACAAGAAACGTATTAGTGGGAATAATAAAAAAATGCTTGAAAGCTACAGCTATGAAATTAAAAATGATTTAAAGAAAAGACAAATGCACTGCAAACAGTAGTAACCCAATGCAGCATCAACCGTGAATAATGCCAAAGTAATTTAAAAAAGGTGTGAAAACACGTTTCCTATTTTCACTAATAGATAAACCAATCGCATTGAATTGAACTACAACCTTTCATATTCTGGTCCATCAGGACCAGAACCTCCTATTTTCCAATCCGCAACTGCTCTGATTAACGGCTCTCGTGTCCCCCCACTCGCCCACCCATAGACAATATGCACTCCATCAGCTCTCTACCCTGCACTCACTCTTTGCACTACAATCCTTGTTGTACCATTGTCAATTCATGTCATCTGCCATTGCTTGTAAATTGTAACTTATCCCAATTGTATATATTGTATATCTGACACCCTTCTGTATATTTTTTTTTAGCATAGTTGCTGCCCTCTTTTTGTTCTGCTGTCCTCTAAAGCACCAACCACACCACAGCAAATTCCTCGTAAGTGTTAAACCTACTTGGCAATAAAGGTGATTCTGATTCTGATTCTGACGCCTGCGGGTCATATATGCAATGGCATTACCTCTCAAAAAGTCACTGTGCACATAAAATAATCAAAACAAACAGACAAAAACAATAACAAGCCGACCGTATCCGACCTAAAGGGTTCGTAGTTTGGACATTAACGCAACATGTAAAGTTCCGTACGTATTACTTTGCCCCACTACACAGCAGCGAGGTTCTCATTGATTTATCGCAGCACACCTCGGTTGTACCTGAGATGAAGTGTGTACTACACAGCCGACTGCCGTCGTTCGGCACCCAACCCTCGCGGTTCACGGCAGCTATCCAGCGCTGCTTCCTCTCGGGGTCGCGGGGGAAGCGGTAGAACGACAAGGCGGTGCCCGGTGTCCTTCGGTTCCTACAGCCGGCCACCACACATGTGTGAACCATAGTAAGGGACACGGAGAAAGCGTGGAGGTGCGGATCCGCTACCTATCTGGTGCCTTGACTCCCAAAATGGTGGCCGAGTGGAGGAGTGTGGAAAAAAGGCGTGTCGTCATTAGGCTTCGTTTGCATACGCGGATCTGGTTGGGTCGCGTTGCGTGACGTCACTGCTTCGCCGTCGCCGTAGTTAACGGGCACAAACAGTTAACGGAAGAAACGAGAATCGATATGTCGTTCAGCGTTCATATGTATACCAAACATCTGCGCTTCCACGATTTTTATTTTTGTAAAGCGAAATTTTAAATTAAAGATTTTTTTAAAATAAATAAATAAATAAATAATAATAATTAAAAAAAAAAAAAAAGCTGAACTTGAATAAGCAATATGTTTGTGTGGAAACCATCCACATTTTATCACGTCGGTTCGAAAAAAAGTGAATAAAGACGTACCAAGTTTTTGCTAACAAAATACAAACTTAAAAAAAAAAACGCACACATTATGCACGGTCAGTTGCTAGCTTACTGCCGAGGATGCTACTACAGCTGCCGCAATTAGAATTCTTCCCTTGTGACAGCTGTCACAATTTCTCATTTCAGGATTGAAAGATGATAAGCAGAAACGGTTGCACATTTGTTGGTCCCTCATACAAGGAGAAACAATTCTGCAAAACAACCAAACACACAATTGCCACAATAAGCGTAGGTCGGACTCTAAGACCTTTGAGCTTTTTAACGCACTCACTAATCAGTAAGTCCATGAAACCCTAAACAAAATAGTTTGATGTTTTTGAATGCAATTCAAGAAATAATAACGCTATGATATTCTTTCTCTTCAGAAGAAATTATACACATTTTTTCAATAAACAACAAAGAACTTTAATGTGAAAGTAAATGTATTTTATTAATTCATTAAATAAAGTTGGGTGCAAACGTGAGTCTGAAAACAATGTTACATTGGAAATGATTCTAAAATCTTGAAAACAATTTGTGTTTACATATGTATAATGACCATAAGTATTTGACCAACCTTCTCACTCCAAGTTACATCTGAAATAAAATGTAAAAAAAACTGTTTATGATAGAAATGAAAGCAAAAAGAAGTTAACCTCATAAAATGGTCAGAATTTTTTTTTACAATCCAAATCCAAATTACCAAGCCTGCTATGTATTGAAAAAGACCTTTGAGACCTTAAAATATATTTTCATTATTTGTTAGGGTGGATAAGTCCATGTTCATGATGGAGTTCTGTATCTGAGACACCTTCAGCTGTGTGCGCACACTTTGTACACTGCGTTCGCCTTGGTTCCCCCCACGTGCATCAGTCTCTTTAGCTCAGTCAGACAGATGATGTACACTGGAGTCTTCGCTCCAACGTTAGTTATCTTCTTCAGTTCCTCCATCTGGAACTCTTTGTTTCCCCCTGCAGAGGGCGCCAAACAACAACAGCACGTTAGTGGAATCATGACGCTGCTCCCTTCAACATAACCCTTGACCAGATTGTATCTTTAAAAATGTTTTAATCACATAAGTTCCACCAAAAAACAAACAAAAATCAAACAAAAAAGACTTCCCTCAATTCTTTTAATGTGGATCATTAATAAAGGAAAGCTCTACCTGGTCTTTCTCCCATGTGTTTATTGATGCCGTGGATTGCCTGGTTGAGGTTGTGGAGCGTCATTATTCTCAGGTAGCTGGGAAGACTCTGGAACTCACTCTCTGACACCACTGGCAGAGTCACAGCAGGCACGCGGGGCACACTAGACAGAAGAGCACAGGCAAATTAAAGTTCTACATGATTAACAAAGGACAATCCGGGCAAAACAGAGCAACAATAGCTATCCATCTTTGATTATGTTTAATAACCATTAGCTCAGGCTATTTGACATTGTCTGGTTTGGAACTTATAAATATATAAAATCTTGCAACATCCACTGTGATCCATGATGAAAGCAGTGTTTCTAAACTGATGCAAGAGGTGTAGTTCTCTTTAACAGTCAGTGATTCTTTTTTTACCTGATATTTTCTTTATTTTCTCTGACATTTGGTTGCACGATTGCCATGGCAGTGCCCTTGGACTGCATCTGTGACACCATCTATAGAAAAAAAAAGTTGTTTTTTTTCGAGTGGTTTTGGTTATGCTTCAAAGACATCATGTCACTGTGATCTTTGGGGACTCACTTTACAGATATCCTGTGTTACGGAGCTCAGGTCTGGCATCTCTGGGGTACTGGGCTCTTGAAATTCCTTCCTGAGGCGCGGTGTCCCGAAACTGAACTCCTGGGTCGCAATCTCGAGCTCCGTACCGCTGACTTCAGGCTCCTGAGTGTTATGTTCATGATCACTTCTCTTCGGTCTTTTAGAGTCTTTCTGGAAGGAAACAAGTGTAAAACAGAATATGAGAAAGTGTAAATAAATAGGATGAAGTTAACATGTCATATAAAGTCTTTGTTTGAAAGGCATCATGAGAAAATGAAAAATTGTGCTCAACTGTGCTTCCGAATACTGACCAACTCAAGAATAAAGGAGTATTAATTGCATGCCGTTTCTCTAGGATACTTGTAGTCTTGCATTGTATGACATTAGCTAGATTTTTCTGATCTCCATCTTCAGTTTAGCAGTTCAAAGTTGATTTGCTAGAAGTTTCTAAGACAAAAATATAATTACAAAACTGTAAATACTTGAGGCTTCACAAGTTCAATTCATTTAAAAATGGAAGAGTGTGCTGAAATAAACAAATACATAAATGTGCAGAAAGATCAGAAGATTAAAAAAAAAACTTGCTTACACTTTGAAAAGACTTTGCCCAAACAGATTCCAAGTTTGGCATTTCTGGTACTTGCTCGTCATCCACATCTTGGATAGAAATCTCCGGTACGCTGCATTCCCAGGCACGCTTATCACCAGCAGTTCCACTGGTAGCAGGCGTCGGCTGTTTTGGATATGTAGGTGTCATCATCAGTTAACATATTAACAGAATCAGGTTGACTTGCAATCTATAAACAAGTGCAACAAGACAAAAACACACATTTTCCTGCAATTTCTTAAAACTTGAATTGAGAAAACAGCTGATAGGGGGATGGAAATCAGGAAGGCAAAAGTGACTGGACCTCAACGCAAGAGAAAAGTTAAACATACTAAAAGACACTGGCAATTTTCTTTTCACCTTTTTGGAGCTGACAAATTGTTTTAAGTACGGAGTTTGTAACACTGGGAGCTCAGGGGATTCTGGATCGGCAGGAGTTTGTGTCGAAGGTAAGCAGTGATTTTTTGTCTTCTTGATTTTGATACTCGGGGTCAAGAACACTGGAGGCTCGGGGGATTCCAGGTTTTCTGCTGGAGTGGCGAGAGAAATACGCTGGAATCAGCATTGTTATTTTTATTTTACGACAACAAAATCAATCAAAACAAAACATGCGCTGTCATGTTAGAAGATCAAGATTTTGGAGGAAAAAAAGAGCTCTCAGTCACAAACCTTTAGCTTGCAAGTCCTTCATGAGTTGATTCACTGGATCAGGTACTTCAAGAGGTGATATGCTGAAAGAAAGTCACTTTTAACATATAGAAGTAAGTATTCCTACGAGATGAATGACAGCACGGCTACAAAGTAATGTTACAGAAAACTGCATAATTTGTAACAAGTGTGATATTTCCCACTGGTATTTCCCATTTACCTTTGCGGCTTGGCAACCTTCTTCTGCAAGAGGAGGTTCATGGTAAAGTCATTATTAAGAGACATGGTGCTCTCGGAGAGGCCAAAGTCTTGGAACCGCGGGGGCACCAGCTCGTCGTCATCCAGCCGCAAAGCACATTTAGGAGTTAAGGAGATGGGCGGTGGCTCGGGTGTGACAAGGGCGGCTTGAGTAAAGCTGATGTTTGGCATGGGTGGCTCTTCAGGGCACCGCTCGGCCCGAGCCAGCGCTCTCTTCAGCATCATCTCAGACAAACCGAAGTCAGAGAGCTTTGGTGTTTGCATAACGTCAGCGACAGGCGGTGGAGCGCCTGCGGGGGGCGACGTAGGGCGACTGCCCTCCTGGTCCAGGCTTGAACCTTCTTCTCCTGCTGCCATGGATTCAGCCTCTTCATCAGTCACTTGATTCCCAGCACCAGACTCCTGACATGTAGTGCCTTGAGAAAAATAAGTGATAATGAAAGCAGGTTTTGGGGGTGAAACATTTTCAATACCAGTCACACTTGAAGCCACGTCTTACTGGTTGTCTCTTTGTTGTTTTGGGAAGGACGATAACCGTATTTTTGAAAAAAGCCCTTTAGAGCCTGGACGTCGGCAGAGACCCTCTCTTCCGTCAAGCGGCAGTCCCTGATGAAGTCGTCTACCTCCTTCTGCCGGACTTTCTGCTCTGCCACATGTTTCTGGATTCGTCGCTGTATGTAGACAGAAAGCGATCAGTAAATGACGTGGAAGGTTATCAATGCAGATGGTCTGTTTTTTTTTTTTTGAAACACACATGACACAGTTTGTTGAACTGTATACAATTGCCCATTGTATAATTTCATTTCAAGCATAACTTTAAAAGTAATGAGGAAAAACTGTAAAGCAAACAGAAATGTCAACAAAATGTTCAAAACTGGTTGCATGCAAAAAATAATCACGACTGGGATAACGCGTAATCAAAAACCACGTCTGGTCTACATGGATCAAGTACGTAAATTCTGCAGGATCAGAGTTAATTTAGAAACACTTCTCTCCACCTTCCCTGTCTAAGTAAATGCAAGAATTTTGTCGGCGTTTATTCCGTTACCTTTGTATCTCCGACTTCGCAGTTCAGTTCGTGGTAAGCTCGCAACCCTCTCTGTTGGCTCTCTGAAACAAGCATTTTTAGTTGAATAGCTGCTTCAAACCGACGTGACATGCTAATATCACACGATGTCACGATAATTACTTGTCTCTGACAGGTCGGTTTGAAACTCACCGGTGTCGCATTCATCGTGTCGCTTTTCAAACTGCTCCAGGAGTTTGGCCGTTTCCGACTCGAGAGTTACACCCAGCTTCTTCAGCTTGGCAAAAAACTGAGTTGTCGGCTCCATCCTCGGATTAGGCGTAATTAAAGAAAGGATACTGCGAAAAACATCAAAACGAACTAACTGAAAGGTGTTTGTTTACTTTCTGGCTCGCCATGACGAAAATGATCCCTCAATTTTGGCGCCAGTTCCGGTTAAGGGAAAATATCCTTCTTCGTTGGTACATAGGGCGCTGTGCATGCAATGTCTGACTTCCGCCATCTACTGCATCAAAAAGGAATCGCAACCCATTTTCTCATTTGGATTCACAAACTGGGTGAAATAATGTATTGCTTATTAAGTAACAATTTTGATCATTCAGAAATACTAATAGAAAATTCTGACACCATATAGCGAACAAATACCATGTATAATATTGTTATCACTTGGTGTAAATGTATCCTACAAACTTAATGATTGCCATACTATTACTACTACTACTACTATTACTACTACTACTACTAAAACTACTGCTACTGCTACTACTACTACTATAATTAGCAGTAATATTTCTTTTTAATTCCATGATTGTTTTCTATGACCTTTCAAGTTCAGACGGAGTCGTATGTAAATATTTCTTATCAGCTTATGCGATTGTTCATGGCTGCATAAATACTCGGCAGATTGTGAAGGTCACTATCATATTGAAGAATACAGGCAAGCTGCAAACGGAATGTGTTGCATCAAACCAACTTCTAAATCTTACTTTTGGTGTTTAAGAAAATTGCAATAAGCTACCCATTATCTTCAGCGCTAATTTGTCAGAACTTGGTTCTGAAGCCATGGCAATGTTTGGAAAGGTTTTGGAGCCTGTGGGCTACATGCAGACTGTAAGGTAAGTTATAAACATTTAAACAAGTCAAATATATTCCATTAAGTTGCAGTGACTGACTGTGTGTGTGTGTGTGTGTGTGTGTGTGTGTGTGTGTGTGTGTGTGTGTGTGTGTGTGTGTGTGTGTGTGTGTGTGTGTGTGAATGTGTCTGCCACTCAGGACCTTGGTTCAGGGCATATGCTCATATTTGAATGGTAACGCAACAGCAGAGGAGTCCGAAGGTACCAAGAAGAACCTGGAGCATATTGATCAGGAGTTTGGAGCCTCAGGACATGGCCTGCTGGATGACCAGGAGGTGTGCCGCCTGGAGGACGACCTGGCAGCTGTCTACTGCCAGCTGAGCGCCACGGTGAGGAAGCTCTCTCTGGATCTCAAACGTGTAAATAGCAGAGCTAACCTGTTCTCCAACTATTATGGAGCTGCTCAAAGACAAAGCAATGGAAGCAACAGGAACAAAACTATAAGCTATCTTCATAATTTGATGTTCTGACTCTTTAACACATTAATTCACCAAAGAAAATGTCAATATTAACGTCAGAGTGAATTTTTTACGCTAATAAATCAGCCAATTTATTAAATTTACGAGGCTGAAAACAATACTAAGTTCAAACCTGTGTATGTTTGGACCATCCTTTTCACTGCAGGTTTCATATGAAAAATGGTATGTGTTCATTATAGAAATGAAAGGAATTTAACTTAACTTAAAAGTTGACTTGATGTATGGTCAGAAATGTCTTTTAATACCACAAAAGATATCAGAAACATCATAAGCGTCTTCACGTGCATGTTCGTGTGCCGTTTTCTTGTCTTTGCTTGATCAAAAAGTTCTAAAAATTTTAATTAAAATCAAAATCACTCTCAATATGTAAACTCTGCTCACTCCTGTTTGGTTTATATTTGTCATGAAATCATAATAACTACTCTTCAGTTTTGTTTTTGTTCTTGTTGGGTTTTTTTTATGAGGGGAAACTTTGTCCTAAAATCTGCCTGCGTGTGTGGCGCAACGACTGCAGATAAAACGAAACAGCAGGGGGGAGGATTAAATTCTGGGGGATTTTGTGTATTTGTCTCCACTACATGACACGGCATGACAGTCAAGGGTCAGTTTGAGGTCTTCGTGTGCTAAAATTTGTTTTTTATGAAAGCATAAACATAATTCCCCTTTTGGCCAGTTTGGGTCGTTAAAAAAAATAAATGACATAACTGATAATGCGTGAGGCGATGTGATGAATCCAGTGGGAGGGAAACCCATTAGCGAGACAAAGAGCTTTAATGTCAATAATTACAATTCATACACCTCCTTTATTCTCTGAAACTCTCCTTCAACAGTAGAGAGTAATTCCTTTCTGTGGTAAAAGTGGCAATAAAAAAAACTGTGAGTGGTGTCGACCAGAGAGATATAAACTGAATAAAGCCCCAAAACTGAATAAGGAATGAGAATAGAAGAAGAGCAGTCATCTTGAGATCTTTTCTGGAAGAGTTTCCTATGTGTAGGCGCACACTGCAGCTACCATTCATTTTCTCACCCAGGTCAAGGCCCAGCCAGAATTCACCAAGAAGGAGATGGAGGTGTTCCTGCGCTACGTGCAGGACTGCCGGCTGGAGAGGCAGCTGATGGCGCTCTACAGCCGCCTGGTGGGGGTGTCGGCTCTGACCGACCGTCCGATGCTGCTGGAGGAGCTCATACTGAAGCGCAAGCCCAAACGCTGGGAGCTGCAGGAGTTCTGTGTCAAGGTCCGTGAAGGCTGTGTGGAGCTTATCGGTTACGTTCATGACAGTCGCAAGGATGTCGGTTGAATGTCCTGCTTTTGGTAGCAGTTGGGGGGAATGGGGAAGCATTCAAGCCCATGGCCTTGACTTTAGCCCATGACATAACATTCCTTTAATAGACGAATATTACGCACAATTTACCAATGTTTTCCAACAACAACAATCTTTGTCTCTACCATGTCTGTCAACTCTCCCTAAAAGTTCAACTCTTTACCTCCTGTGCTTGGCGTACCATTCAAAATTCTAGAAGTCTGTGACCTTTGTGACGTCACAAAGGTCACTGATACCTCCCCTAACATAGTGATAACACCCCTAGTCAGGTGTTGGCTTTGTTTTGTTGAAATCACCTTGACAGGTCCCATAAGACGCTATACACTGTTTTACAACATCTGTGGTGGCTTTAGATAAAATGTGGAAAGCAGCATTTTATACAATTGAAACGTTATAGGCTGCAGCAGCATTGTATTGAATATTCGGGTGCCAAAAAGAAGGGGGAAAAAAAGCCTGTGGGATATTTGCTGCCGTCAGAAATAAGTTGCGCATTTAATTTAGCTGAGCTGCGACCTTTGCCGTCTTACTGGTGAGCTGACTTGGGAAAAGTGCCCTAAGCTGAGGGCTAAAATCTTCATATGAAAAACAGGAAATTCAAAGTCTAATCGCCGCATCCTGTGTGAGGCTGCGTTACGTAACCCGTGACCAGTTTAAGAAAAACAGCGCTTTCTCCTTTTAGCACAGGTCATATGTTTTCATGCATATTTCTCAAGGGAGAAGGGATAAGCGTCAGATGTTAGAATAAGAAAGAAATATATATTTATATGTAACTTTGTCCATCTGCCCTAGTGCCCTCAAGCAGGACACGCACAGAGTGACCAAAGCACGTTGAGAACAAATTTAACAAAAACAGACGCCTCTGTGATCACAGGCTGACTCATTATGTAAACCAAATTATGTCATCATCTTAAAAAAAAACAAAACCCAACTTTTAGACATGACCTGCGATTTGCTAATTATAAAACACGTTTCAAAGACCATATGTGAGGATTATGCAAAATGGATATTTCCACTACTGACACTGGACCAGGCTTTTATCCCCGAAAAACAAGTTTCTACACTTTTAGGGTGCGTGGGATTTACTGTACATTTGGCAGATTAGCTTTAATCGTGAAGTAACGTCTGATTGACACTGCTGCTGAGAGATCTGTTTATAAAGTCCTTGTTATTTTATAGTGTGACCCAAATTGCCCTCCAAAAAAACCAAAAAAAAAACCCAACATAAACATGGAGGGACTCCAAACTGAGCTGTCCACTGAGCTGGAAGGAAATGCTAAATGTGCCTTAGCCATGCATTCTTTATCAAACTTGATTCTGTGTAATGGGCTGAGGACTGGTGCTGCACACACGATATCAGGTTTTGCTTTTTGAAAAGGGCACCGGCACGTTAAAACCTGCCTGGAGCGATTAGCAATCAAAGTCACCGCACCGAACCTCGTCCGCAGACCGCACAAAATGACCTCGTCGGGCGAAAGGGAACCGGAGCTGTTTATCTTGAAATATTTATTGTGCACAAGCACCACGTCTGCGATAAGTTAACGTGTCCTACAGTCTTTCTCCTCTGCTGCCGGCACAAGGGCATATGCATTTTTAAAGTCAGACCCACTTATGCGACGACACAATACAAAATTAATAAATTAAGAGTAGCTGTACAACCGCCTTTGTTCATATCTGGAGGCTGTCTTGAAAAAAAAAACAAAAAAAAAACTCATGTTATGAATCAGGAATTCTGACTGCTGTTAGAAAAATACTTGTAGTGTTTCAGCTGAGAAGTTACATGGGATTTTTCATCTCAGACGACAGCGGAGCAGCTGCACACAATTCGCTTCCCAAAGCATTCCACGCCATGCAAACTGCTTTAGCTACTGGCTGGGGAGCCCCTTCGCAAACCAACAGACAACGCCACAAAACATGTGAAGAAGCATCAAATTTTAGAAAGTTTTTTTTTTCTCAGCTTTATTTGCTATTCAATAATTGTTACATATGTTTCGAATAATAATAGTGTCAACCTACATGTTGATAATCATGGCCATTTTCCCGTATGGCTGTAAAGCTATACTTTGTCTGTTCCTTTGGTCTGTTTCTCACAAACCTGTCCATTCTGCGCTACCTCGGCTTGCTTGAGGAGCAAATCACCTTGATGAATGGAGCAAACCGGCACGTCACACACATGACGCCATTAAGAATGGTTTTGAAAGATCATACCATATAATATTAGATTATATTCAATCATAATTATCGAACAGTAATTCCATTACACTTGATAATAATAATTAGAATTGAATGACTTTTATTGTCACTATACACATGTGCAATAATTAAACATAGGACATAGCGACATAACAACAGGACATAACGATACAACACAGCACAGCACAACACAGAACAAATATAAAGTCATTGCATGTCTGAGTTGAGAGTGGCCTTGGGGAAGAAAGGGTTTTTGAGTCTGGTTGTTCTTGTCCCAATGCACCTGAAGCACCTGCCCGAGGACAACAGATCAAACAGGGTCAGCCAGGGTGGGAGCTGTCCTTGATGATCTTCTTTGCTCTGCTGAGGTAAATGTCCATCAGGGAAGGGAGAGGGCAGCCGATGATCTTCTGTGCTGTCTGAACTATTCTCTGGAGCCTCTCCCTGTCTGCAGCAGTGCAGCCGCTGTACCATACCGTCAGCCGGCTTTCAATTGGTGAGCGGTAGCAGGTCAGCAGCAGGTTGGAAGTTTGGCAGTTTGTACTTTTTGAGGACTTTTTTGAGCGGCTACACTTCCAGAGGTCCTCCAGAGGACTGTGGCCCCCCACACTTAATTTGACCTTCCTCATGTTTGAGAGAAGGCGAGAGAAAGGTGTTCTAGGGGGTCTGAACCAAAACATGGCTGAGGGGCATTTTCACTAAACCTGCTATTCTGCTAGTATCACTGCCCTGTGTGACGTCACAGTGGGCTCCTGCCAAACTTAGATCACGTGACGGAACTTTGAACCTCCTCACAGCAGCCGTCCTCCTCCTGTTCCCAGGTCAACTTCGTCCTGGCCACCGGTCTACTGTGCCTCTTCACGCAGGCCGCCCTCACTGGCAGGGACCAGGCTCTGCTGATGAAAACATGGTCCGACCGCGTGGGCGCCCTCTACAGGAAGATCAAGAACATCGGAGGCCGCTGCCTGGGCTACTTCCTGGAGCAGGCGGAGGAGGACGTGCGGCGGGAGCTGCACGAGGTCGTGCAGGAGCGCGCGCCTCCCGACGAGGCGGCGGCGAGCATCCTGAAGACCCTGGAGAAGAACTACGACTGGCTGCGCTGGGCCGTGATGCTGCACCCCGCTGCCAGACCTGCCGAGGAAGAGGGGGACGAAGAATCGCCGGTGGAGGCGGAAGGTGCGGCGCCAGGAAAACGGGCCAACAATTTCCTCACCGTGGCGTCCGAGGCGCCGCTTCCCCACGTGGTGGCGTGCTACCACGACGCGCCCACCTCCCTGGACAAGAGCCTCATCCACCAGCTCATCGTGGACCTGGAGTGGAAGATCCCCAACCCTCCGCCCGAGGTGTACGCCTCCATCGAGGAGGACCCGGACAGGGCCCGCCGTTACCTGGCCTCGCGCATGCTCAGGAAGCTGCAGGAGGGGTTGGGCCCTGGCGTGTCCGTGCACGTGGTGCCGGGAAGGATGGAGATGAAGTGCAACTTCCCGCCGGCCTCGTACTACCTCTACGAGTACAAACACCGACTGGCCTCGGGCACCGTGTGCGTGTTTGGCTGAAAGTGGGAGCAACCTGCTGTTCTCTCGCACACACAGATGTTTCGTAATCACATTACAGCGACTTCATCTGTGTTGTTTTCAGACGAATGCGTCCTGTGTAACGTCCGACCAAAAAAAGAGAATAAAACGACAAACAAAACTTTGTGAATTGTGTTCTTAAAAACACATAGTAGCTGCAGAAACACAAGAAGAAGATGTTTTGGTGAAGGTAACTTTAATAATTTACAACTCCGGCTATTTTAATGTTGAAAGACACTTGAGAGCTAAAGTTAATTTCAATCGAGAGTGACTGCAGATGGGGTTTCTGTAAAGACGTCACGAGCTTCTAAGCTGCAAGGAGACTAAAAATAAAATCTCCTCTGAAACTAATGGATCTCAGACTTTGGTATCATGTTTGCAGAAACCCACTCAAAGCGCTAAGAAGTTGGATGGAGAGAGCAACTTTATTTGGCCCCATTTCTTCAAGATTGAATAGTGCCATTAACAAAACATTCGTAAATCACCATTCAGTTGTTGACTTAAGTTGCTCTTCTTACCACAAGCCTCGCTAGCATTTGTTTTTGATGTTTGCTGCAAAGTTTCTGCCATTACGGGCCGCAAGCCAGCCACTGCTAGCTAGTAGTATAAGAAATAACATAAATGACCTCTTCTACGACAGTTATGTGTTTGCTGTCTATGCCTAGATTGTATTTTGACACATAAACTAGTCACGGTATAGTTATGTTATGTTATTTATTTGGTACGTCAGAGCAAAGAAACCGCAATTAAAAAAGGTTGACAACTCCTCCTGCAGAGCATGATAGCATGCTAATGTTATAACTTTAGCATAAAGCTAAGAAAATCTTGATCAAGCATCTACCCTGAAAATCAAAGCAAACACTGCCATTTAGAAGCAGAACCCCCCACCCGGGCTAAAAAACAAAACAAAACAAAAACTAAATAGGAAAAAAAAAAAAAAATCAGATAGCTTAACAGACTGCCAGAACCTTCACTGTGAGAAAAACAAAGCTAGGAACTGTATACATGGCGATGATACAATGGTGTTAGGTGGAGTTATTTATAGAAATCGACAAATGCAATGGAGACAGTTCGGATTTACATGTTATGTGATATGTTTAGCAGTAAACTGACTTCCTAGCACATGATGAAGAAATGAAGACATCCCACTTTACTCATCCACTTCAATCAAATGATCGAAAGTCCTTTTTTTCCTGAAACTGTGACTGACACCAAGAATTCCCGGCTACTCATAAATGTTGCATATATGCTAATCTGTAATAGAAGCCTGGCCAGTGAGTTGTGCTGTTACTTTGCACACTGCAATGGGAGCAGGAGGTAAATGCTAACATCATGTTTACTGGGGTGGGCTTTAGTTTACTGCTGACTTGTCAATTCTCCAAATCAGTGAAAAAGTCCATCAACATGAGGGATAGATTGTATGTCCTGGAGATGGTGTGTCCTCATCTTTGTGCACGTTTCATTCAGTCCAAATAAACACATTTTGTTCTCACACGAGTCCTTCGCCATCAGAGTTGAACTGAACCATTTTCTCCATGTCCTTCCTGACATCTGGGAAGCCCCGCAGCGCCTGCTGAAAGTCTTGACAGGACAGAGAGAAGCAGCGGCAGTCGTTCAGGGCTTTCACCGTGGCCAGATGTTTGCCCTTGGTCAGAATGCACGTCTCTGTTGGACCCACACACACACACACACACACACACACACACACACACACGGAGGGAACCGCAAATGAGCGAGTAAACTCTAATGACGGGGATGAGATCTGACAATTAATCCTCAATTGAACAAGCAGTCGTTTTAGGGTCTGCGTGGCTCCTGACGCTGCAGAAGGTTCTGTGCCAAAAAGATTAAGAACTGCATTTACTTTACTTAAGGCCCGAGATTTAAGCAAATCCCTCCCTCCAAGATGGAAGGGATGAAAATCACTCAGTTTGAGACCGATGTTGTGATTTTCTAACAAATGCTAAAAAAAAAAAAAAAAAAAAAAGCTTGCCTCCGTCTGATGTGTTTCAAATGTGTGAAGAGAAATGCACATGGTTAGGTTTTCTAAAGAGAGTAAAGAGCATCAAAAATATAATATATTTAAATTAGAATTCATCAGTTACTGCAAGATCTTAGGAGCATTTCAATGGTTTCAAAGAATTCATTAGAATGAATAATTATAATAAATAATTAGTTCAAATACTTTACGGTAATAATAATAATAATACTCTACTTTAATAATTTACATTTAATTATAAGGACAGATTGACTGTTTAATACTTGATCCACCTACTTGCACTAATGACTCATTTTTCCTGATTTGTTTCCCAGCACGGTAGAGAGGATGACATATTGCTTGCGTTGCACCAAAAGCAACAACAGCCGCGGCTTTTCTCACAAGCACTATCCGTGTGACACTCATGCAAATAATTAAAAAGTAAACAAGCTGTTGGAAGTTTTCCACAGAGGCTTCTCCTCTGGTTAGTAGCCCACAGTGAGGTCAGTGGATCATTTTACTGTTTAATGAGGCAGACTTCTGGCTCGTGCAATCCCCTTTAGTCTCAACCAAAGTGATTATTCGTATTATTGTTGATTTGCAGTTTTTTTGTTTTTACAACTAAGCCAAGAACAAAGTAAAGAAAGAATTGAGATTAAAAGCAGACAAAAAAAAGGCTCCAGTCCTTGCTTAATGAGAAGTACCTACACAGGGCTTTCATGGTAGCCAATAACTGCCGGATTTTTGCTAATGCACTAGGTACACAGTGATCTCATCAAGGGTTAGGGTTAGACCGACCTCCAAAGAAGTCTCCGTCGCACAGTTCCCTTTCCTCCGACTCGGTCTCCATGACGGCCTGGCCGTGGTCGATGAAGAACATGCGGTCGCCCGGGGCGTTGCGCTGGATGATCACGTCTCCCTCCAGGAAGACCTCGTAGTCCAGTTTGAAGAGGAGAACGTTGATGAAATTTTCATCTCTGTTCTGGAACAGCGGCACCTTTCGCAGCAGGCGGCCGCACATCACGGTCAGGATTTGCTGAATGTGAAGAAGAAAAAAAAACGGGATGTTTTTTCCGCAACATCTAACAAGATGTAGAGATCCAAATGTCATCTAAAGGTTCCTTCAAAACTTGGCAATGCACAAATAAAGCAAAGCTGGCCAATTATTCTCAGCAAATGACGGTTAATCATGAAAAGGTAGAATGAATAATGAGTTGTTGAACTACCTCTTTCAGTGCCGAGGACACTGTGTCCATGACGTTCTTCTCGTTGAACCACTTCCCGCCATAACGCGCTTGGTAGTAGTTGTTGATGCGAAGCTGCAGCTCAGGCGGGAGCTTCATGAAGGTCATATAGTGCTCCAAACGGCTCATCTGTGGAAAAGTCACAATGTTTTATTTAGGGAATCCACTTTTGTCAAGTCCCTATTACTGCAACTGTGTAGAAACGATTGGGACTGATTTGAAGTGACTCTTGAAGATGAAATTATCTCCTTGTGAGCTTGTGCAGGTCACATTGCCGCGAGAAACCAACTTGGCCAATGTGAGTTTTATTTTATGCAGTTCACTTTCACCCATGAGGACCTTGCTCTTGTACTCTTTGGCCGCCGGGTCGATGGTGGCGATCATGGCAGTGGCGTTGGCGACCAGGACGGTGTACATGAGACACCCGGACACCATGCTGACCATGACGATCCACATCTCCACATAATCTGGAGCACGACAAACGATAAAAAAAATTTTTTTTCTCTCCTCTTTGTATATTTTGCGATGGTCACAACTGAAGTGGGGGCAATCTCACTTGTTGGTGCGTCCATGGATCCGTAGGAGAGAGCAATCATCTGGGAGAGAGCTCTGAAAACTCCCCAGGAGTACTTCACAATCACTGTGGCATTCTGAGAATCAGTAGATAGATCTTAAGGGGTCATTCAGTGAAAATTTCCATCATGTAGTACAAATATTTAGGTGAGGGGATAATGCATTTATACTGTCCTGCGATGGTTCCACATAAACATTTCTTAATTTTTTAGAGGTTAGACGAGGTCATAAAAAAGTAAAAGTGGGAAATAGGACAATATTTGGCTTGTAAAATGCTATTGCAATCAGAAAATTGATTACATTTTGATTTATAAAATATTTTCCAGAGAGTGAGATTCACCATCAGGTTCTCTTTGCGGACCCAGCAGTCCGAGGGAAACTCTTCCAACATGGGGACAAAATACTGGATGCATCCGTTCCAGTGGCACAGCAGGAAAATCATCATGAACAGCGACAGGATGCGGAAGAAAAGACGGACGACCTCCAGGTTTGCGTTAGACACCTGTCGGAAGAGAGGCGGGAAGAAAAATGTGAGCTGAGAAACACGTTAACCTGCCGCTGATCTTTGTTTGGGTTTTTTAGGTTGCACTAATGTGCAGAAGTGGAAAAAAAATACTTTTGAACGCGCAAAAACATTAATGAATTTAAAATAAATGTATACATTTTAAGGGCTTCCAAATAGTTTTTCTCCACCACTTAATTCAGTTTATAATTTTATCTTGTACCTTTTTTTTTCTTTTTACAAAACAGGACTTTTTTGTTAAGTAATTGTCAGAAATAAAGGCAACACAGAGCAGAGAAAACCTGGAGAGCTGAACATGACGAGGCATTAAAGCAGGATGGGGATGTGAAGCCAAGATTAACTTTGTGGTAAGGGGACTTAACATGCTGCCAAGGACAAGCAAACTTGCCCTGGTCTTATTTTGGCCACATCTGACATGCAACGGCAACAGCAGCAACCCATCTTTTTAGATCGGTAAGCTTCAGTAAGATTGGGTCGATTGTGTTGTGATATTTTTTTGTCATGTTCTGTTTCACTTGTTTTTTTTTTTTTTTGTATATTTAGTTTTTATATTCATAAATCACAGACCGCTTTAAGTGTCACTTGTGAACCTTCAACATCCACTTGTGAAACCCAGATAAATAAAGTTGTGGAAAAAATTGATATGAGGCCAGGAGGTACGTACTTATGCTACAAATTATGACTTACATGTCTAGTCATAATTTGAAACTGTCCATTTGTTTTTTATTAAAGACATTATGTGCCAGAAAACGAGCTGCTGATCTCACATATCCAGGTTATTCTTGTTCTAAAGAGAGAGAAAAAAAAAAAAAAAAAAAAAGATCAAAGCTTTGACACACTTTCTCGACTTCGTTGAAGAATCGGACCAGCCGGGAAACTCGAGCCAGCCGTATCAAGCTGAGGATCCTCACAAACATCAGAATTCTCATCATTTTGTTGGTCTTGGAGGGGTTGTCATCGTTGTGGTAGTGCAAATCCTGGAATACAAGGATGAAAAGAATAAAAGCCTCTTTAATGAACAGCAATTTCACAGCAACTTTTGAATCTTTTCTTGGACGCGGCTTCCTGCAATATCCACAACTTTTTAATCACAGACTGTGAACAACACGGCTGTGTGCTGCTGCTGCTGCTGCTGCTGCAGAAGTAGTGTTCATTATTACCGCAAACAACAGTATGTATCCGATGGGGAATGCCGCTATGACGTCCGGGATGAACCATGTCCTCAGGTAACTGACTCGGATCCGCTTGATATCCAGAATTGCTTCCTGTGAGGGGGGGCGGGGGGGGGGGGGCGGAGCGGAGAATAAAACAGCAGATTGAGCAGATGGACGAAGACGCCGGGCAGCACGTGGTGCCGGCACGTGTATAATGTAGCAATTGGACTGAACTGTCAGGCGACGCCGTCGTTGCTGGGATTGTCGCTCAAAACACAGAGATGAATATTTGATGTAACGGGCAGAAATAGACTTGGGATAAATCTGGGGGAATCCAGATGTTTGGGTCGTGCCAGTGTAAACACACAGGAGGGCTAAGAGAGACGGGGGGGGGGGGGAAATAATCGCCACAGATGGACCATTTGTGATTGGCATGATTCAAGTCAGAGTGCATGAGCAGATCAACGTAAACAGGACACAGTCCGCATTCACACTTAATTGGAAATGTTATACCTCGCGCTCATCCAGTAGATCTTAATCCCTGTTATGAAACCCAGCAGCAGGTGCCAATTTTGCCCATATCCAGAGGCAAAAAAAGAAAAAAAAAAAAAAAAGGGGGGGGGGGGGATTTGATAATCTAGCCTGGCTTTTCGTGTATGGCGTAGATTACAGATGGGGCAGAGATGGACTGTATGTGCGAGTCGGATGGGGGGGGATTATCGTCTCGCGGATTGCGTCTGAAAATAGCGCGCGGGGGCCATTCTCACCTCGCAGTCCTCTGTGATGATGCCCATTCGGAAATTGAGAGCCACGTCTATGAGGAAGAGCGTGTCTGAGAAGACGTTGAAGCCCTCCCACGCCAGCCCGCTGTGGCCGTCCAGGAAGGCGATCTCCATGGGGATCCCAATCAGGTTCAGGAATGTGATGGCCATCATGCACATGATGTAGTAACTCCTGCGGGGAGCACACGGGCATGACAGGAGTGAGAGTGTGAGAGAGTGTGTGTGTGTGTGTGTGACTGCGAGTGTGAGACTCTTTTTTTTTTTTTTTTTTTTCTTTTTTCTGAGCGAGCTCCTTTTAGTTCACTGCGCAGAGAGACGGACTGCACAGTCTCTCTGCAGCCTGCGGAGTCAGGCTGATTTATGGACACTACACGCTCTGAAACCGTAACTGCACATCTGCTTTGTCGGGGGGTTCAATTTTCCGGCTCGTGTAACGCTGATCCTAATTGATACGCAGTGCCTTTGTTTTGACACCACGCGCTCAATTTACATGCTAGTAGCAGTGAGGCTGCCCCGGATAGTGCACAGATGGGACATATGATCCTCTGTCTTTGACGCTTTAAATCTATAATACCAACATCGATATCAATATCAGTGTCAATATTAATATTAATACGTATACACACATACATATACATATATATGTTTACATTTTGAATGCATGCATTTTCTTACAATTTCTTTAAAAACATATCATAGTTAAAAAGTTATGCTTTTCTAAAATTATTTTAGTGCTAATAAGCTACACAAAAAGGAAGTGATATGTTAAATGTCACTGTTTTTCAGTAGACTGTTTTTAAATTTTTTTGTCAAGCACCTTGTGTTGCATTTTTTGTGTATGAAAGGTTCCCCGCTTTTTAATCAATATTAAAGATACTTCCATTAATGTATCTTCATCTGAACAAACTTATTCACAGAGGTAGTTTGTTTTTATTCAGAGGTGACGCAAAATGATTGTGCCACAGGAGCACAGCGTCGAGCCCTGGGCCGAAGGCAAACTGACCACCCGCCGCGCGACCCGAAGCGTGAGGACAGGACGGACACAAATCCATTAAAATACCTCATGAGGCTGAACGGGTGGATGACGAAGATGCCGCTCTCCAGCTGCCGAAGGCACTCCTTCTCCACGGCCATCTCGCTGCCGTACACGTACAGGGACTGGCGGTTGAGCTGCGGCAGGAGCAGGGCTCTCCAACCACAGGTGGCTGTGGTGCATCCCAAACCGGGACCTTTGAGTTTCTCCATGGCCCCCCCCGTCCAAAGTTGTGATCCTGGAATCAGCCGTCTGTCGGATCCATCCTCCCTCTGCTGCTGCTGCTGCTGCTGCTGCTGCCCAGTTCTACTTGGGACAAGTGGAGTCTGACTCTAGCCGTCCTGACCCCCTCTCTTGGTCACAAGGTAATTTTCCATGCAGGCTCACAACCTCAGGGTTTATTGGTGCTGAGTGGAGTGAGGCGAGTGGACACCCGCCTTTCTCCCTCTCTCCCTCCCTCCCTCCCTCCCTCCCTACATCCACTCCTCCCCTCCTCCCCTCCTGTGTCCCATCCTCTCCGTCCGCCTCGCTCTATTTCTGCCCCCTCCACTTCTTTTCTTCTTCTCCCAGCTCATCAACTATTCAGTATCTGTGTCTCGTCCTCACATGAATCAAGTTGTGCCAAAGAGGGAAGGTCCAGGTCACATTTCTGCTGCAGACAAAAAGAATATAAATATGTGTGTGTGTGTGTGTGTGTGTATGTGTGTTATGAGTGTGTGTGTGAGAGAGAGAGATAAAGAGACAGAGAGTGAGAGAGAGAGGGAGAGGGAGAGAGACAGAGAGAGAGAGATATCAGGTCCTATTTGAAGTGTGGACGAGACATCTGTCGGTGTGCATCAGGTACAAGTTTATCATGTCCGTCGCCACCAGGGGTGTAATTAAACCCTGCGCTGTGTTACCTGATGCTGCACGTCTATGCATAACTGTCAGACAGCTCTCGTTTGTTTGCATATTTCCCCATCAAATGGCACTGCTGTGGTCAAAGTTCATCTATCTATCTATCTATCTATGACTCATTGGCTGGTGCATGCATTAAAGTGGCACAAATATAATACTAGCTTAACCTAATACAGTATGTATTATAATACGGTTTTAAATGTAGTTCAATGCAATATGGTTGTAGGGATAAAGTCCCTAAACTATCTGTTTTTTATTCTTCACCGGTATGGCACCCCCACCAACTGTACCATCATAAAGCTACAGCCATTTTGGGTGGTCGGGCTTGTTTAGTTAATTGCTGTTGCAGAAGTGGAGATTTTCTTTGTCTAAAGTAACTGCAATGCATTGTTTCTATGCTGGACTTCTGCACAATCACCAGGCTCTGCATCAGCGAAACCCCACATCTGACCCTTTTGTGGGAACTTGAGGATTTACGTTTGCCATTTAGCAAAATAACAAACATCCAATAAGCGATTGCTGGTTTGTTTATTTTTGGAAGACGTGATCCAATTTTTGTTTTTCTTCTGGAGCAGTGGTGCCCATTGTTAAGTAAGACAATTTAAGCTAACTAAAATACATTGTACTTGGCAGAATATTAATTCACAGCGAGGAAAATGCTGAGTGAAGAGTAAGAGACAGAATGCTTACACTTGGGCTTTCAAAGCTGCAGCTGTAGGCTTTGTGGCGACGGTGGTGGTATACACTCTTTTCCCTATAGGAGGCAGAGTTCTACAGGAAAACTAAAATCCTAAATATAAATAAATAAATAAAATTAGATGTATCTTAAATCCACAATGAATAAATTATATTTTGGCATCATTAAGATTCCACCGCATGTTTTCTTCTCTAAACAAACACATTGTGTAGATTACAAATGTGCTTAAAATTCAGTAATGACCGCAGTACACTATAGAAAATTCAAACACTATGCTTACTTGCACAATTATGTAGCACACAGCTGCCCCAAAACTAAAATAAGGCTCTGTGATTTTGCTTACGCACTGTTTTGAACTGCTGACGCACTGCAGATATGTGAAAACAAACACACGCCTCCAGCACTGAAGGAGAGTGAAAAAAAAAATCTCATAATGCAAACCTCCAAGGTCGCTGACCCTGAACCAGTCCTGAATAATATCACTACATCTCTTGTTATTGTTTTTTTTAAATTTATCTTCTGATTGAGAGTGACCTTCAGATGATTTTTTTTCTCTCTCCTATGACATGTAACTAACCAGAGGAAATGCTTACTAAGGCTTATCTCATCTTGGATTTAGTGTTAGTCTTCCGTTTCCTATTTTAGTTTAAGATAGGAAACAGTTTCATTATGGGATATTTATTTTATTTTATTTTAAACGTATTACTATGTAACCTGTTTGAGTGAATGCCTGAATGGAAGTTCAATTAATATAAGGGGGTATGCCAAAAGAAACATTAGCTATTCAACAACTGTGCGAAATGTTATTTTTTCAATTATTTTGAAAAAAAGAAAAAAAAAAGGGAATAAAATTCAACTCTCTCCACTCCAACGTGTTGCGTCACTACACACAAGTGACAAATAATCATTAGTAATTGAATTTGCTGCCGAAATATTCCAGAAAAGCTTAATCAAAAGGCTAAGACTGTGGAAACTTAGGAATTGCTTGTTATCTAAAGGTTGAACACTGTAGCTGAAAGCTTAATTTTAGTTCACTTATCCTTTGTTTAGGGATCAAAACGAGCTCCAAACACAGAGCAGAAATAGCATTCAATTGTCTACACAAAATATGACAATGAATGCCTATTTAAGCAGCGCACAGTGACATAATGACGGCGTACAAACCAGTGCTCTCTCAAAAAGTAATGTGGCCAAAAGACTACAAATCCCAGTGTTCTCCGTCGCGCTTAAAAACGACGCGTTTCCTGTCACGTTCACGCTGCTTTCATTTTGAAGGTGAATCTTTCTGAGTTCCCAGAGCCACATCGCAGGTAAGTACAAAGGTCTCGTAATAATGGGCGTTTGACGTCTGCCATCATTTTTAGTGTCCCCCCTGTTTGTATATTTCCGCGACCACGCTTTTGTCAGCGAGGTTTGTCTCTTGTCGCTAGGCACAAACGCTAGCTTGGCTTTACACAAGATGCTGCGTGCGTGCGTGCGTTACGCAATGTGTGCAAGTTGTTAGCTAACACGAGTCAAACACAAACCTGTCAAGCACATGGTTGTTTTGTTTGGGGTTGTTTTATCCTCAAGTCATATTTAATTATTTTCACATCGTTCTTAATAAAATTAATAAAATCCTTACAAAGTTATGTGCTGAGCAGTTGACGCTGCTGTCTTAGCCAACATTACATCAGTTCATCCCTCTTCCGGGTTTCAACCAGATGCGCCTGTAAAAACGTAAAGCTTAGTATTTCAGCAGGTATTCCTTGTCTTACCCTTTCGACACAAACTCTAAAACTGTTTGCATGATGATGCATGTTATATAATTTGTGGCTTCAGGCTGAATAAATTTGCTCTATAAATAAATTTGCTCTATAATTTGCTTTGTTAATATCCCCTGTTTAAATTGAGACGAGCCTTGAGTGCTGCAAGTAGACCCCTGCGTCTAGTCAGATATAGCTGCTAAAACTAAAAGCTGTCTTTAACTTTGATAAAAACGTCCTTGACCCCAGAGGGTTTGAGATGACCATAATCATTACTTGATATTATAAAAAAAAATAGTTTATCCTTGCCTACGTCCAAGGGTAGGATATTTATTAAGTACTGTTGTCATCTATTCAGAACCCAATCAGGAACCATGTCCACTGTGTGTGCTGCTGGTGTGGCGACCCCTGCTGCCACTGAGCCAACAGAGCAGAAGAAACCACTGAAGCCCTGCTGTGCTTGTCCAGAGACTAAGAAAGTCAGGGATGAATGGTAAGAAACTGCCCTTAAACGATTCAACCTTATTATTTTTGCAACAAAGATGTTGATGAATGCACGTTTTTTTTTCTCTTCAAATATTCAGCATCATTGAAAAGGGAGAGGAAAACTGCACAGCCCTGATTGATGCGCACAAGGATTGCATGAGGTCACTGGGATTCAAGATTTAACCACTCCATTTTTTGTGCGTGTGCGTGGTAAGCATTTCCAAACGGCCACTCAATTTCTAATATGCCATGAAATAAGTCCTGTTCCTTGGGTGGTGGCGCTGGAACGTAAACATGAGGACTGATCAATCAAAAGCTTTACAAATGTTTAAAGCTCTTTTACATTCAATCGATGCAAATTCTCACCATGTGTCTTTCTCTCTCCCCTGCAGTGTGTTGCTGTGAAAGTAGTAGATGAGCCTGGATATTTTTCCTTCTTTTCCTCCCTTTATTTAATACCTTTGCTGGATGGGAATGTTGCGATGCACTTGTTTTTTAAACAGAAGTCTAAATGTCTAAAATGCTATGTGGAATTGAATAAAGGTCCTATGCAATAAGCCGTTTGTGTTGTACTCCTTGCAGAGATGAATTTTCACTTGTGCTCTTCAGGGTTGTGTTTTTTGTTTTTTTTTTAAACTGTAAACATCTTTTCTCTTAGCCACTTCTCTCACCACAGTTGCTTTCTCTGGTATGCACTTGGGCTTAAAAATAACCCATGCCCCCTGCACCGTCAATACTTTGCATATCTGCATTCTTTCCCTGGAAGTGTCACGCAAGCTCAAGTGTGCCTGATGGTGGACAGCTTGCTCACGTTCCCCCAACCTGCTAATAGAACCGAACAGCAATTGTAGAGCTGACATGTTGCCCTATTAACGGATCTGCAAATAAAAGCTTCATGTTTGAAGTTCAAATCTTTGAAGTCCAAAGAAGAGAAAATTGAGTGGCCCTTCAGAAGGGACGTACTTTGCTCCCTGTTCACATGCTCCTGTTAAGACACTAGGTTCTAGCTTTCTGCCAAAACTGATGTTTTGTTGGCCTTTTCACGTGTTTGGAAGGGGACAAAAACTAGGCGGAGCTAATACCTTGTGATGTGACAAAGGTTATATTTCCAGAGCTGTTTCAGCACACACTTGGTGAAAGTCGGAGCTAGCATAAAACATTACAACATTGATAAAACAGAATCAGAACAAACCGAGAGAGAACCTGCCCTTACCAACGCGAATCATTTAATCACGTTTTATTTTCTATTTCTTTACACCTGCCTACCTCTCTAGCTACCGTCATAACTCAGCCCAATACACCAAACGTATGGCTTGAATTATATTTATATTATGACAGTTATGTTGTCTGTTTAGCGTCTTAGCCTTTTCAAAGGCCGAGATAAATTTTCCGTCAGCTGCGACTCCTCCCGGCTGATGGTTACGTGAGACAGCGGTTGTGGGTGTTTACACCTGTAATCTGACCTGCGCTGTCACTTTAGTGTCCCCAGATATGCAGCGGCCGGGCAGTTAACTGCACTTAGGCGAAGGAAGTCCTTTGGCTTGTAGCTCGGGATGAGCTTTTTCTTTAAACACACATGAGGACTGAGGCTCGGCCGCATTTGTCACTGTCCCTCTTGTCCCTCCCGTTTCCTGCCTCTCTCCCTCGTTCCCTCTGTTATGTTAAGTAGTGGGCCTGCTTTCTGTCCACCACTCTCTCCTCCTTGGGTTTCAATTCCTAACATGGTTATCCATCTAGGGCTCTGTCAATGCCCACCCCTCCCATGTCCCCTTCTCCTCCAGCTGTTGGCCCATTGCTGAGGGCCGGCTGGGAATGAAAGGGACCCGAGAAGCGCAGCGAGCGGCACGACGGCGAGACTCAGAAGGGAGGAAGCCAGAGGAGAGGGGAAGGGTGCTGCATTATGAGAGGAGGAGAAGAAGAAGAAGACCATTCCAGCTGTGTTTTTAAAACAAACAGAGCCGTGAGAACTTCTTCACATTGAAGAATTTTCCACTCGGCGCCAAGGGAGCAAGCTTCTACTGTGAGCGTTTGGTTGCTCAGTATCGACTTATTATTCGGGATCGAGCTTCCCCCCCACCCTCATAACAAAACTTGCAGTCGTTGTCAGTCGGCGAGACAGAAATAGCGCAGAAATTTACTCCTTTGTACCCCGCAACAGAGAGCAGCTTGGCTTTGGGGAGAGTTTTGAGCATGAGCACAGACAACTCAACTCTGCTGGACAGCTTGTTCTTTGCTCCACTCTGCAATGGCTGGAGCAACAACACAGAAGGGGCCATCTACCATTTGGGCAACACCTTCCTATTCCTGGGCTACATGGGAGGCAGCGGGGCCTACGGGTGCCTCTTCATCTTCGGCTTCCTGACCCCCGCCTTCGCCTTCCTGGCCCTGTGGGGCTGGATGACCATGTGCGGCCTGGACGTGTTCACCTGGAACCTGCTCATGCTGTTGGCCTGCCTGGCCCAGGTCTGCCACCTGCTCTTCCGGCTGCACCAGGAGGGCATTCGCAGCGAGGAGATGACCTCCCTCTATCAGGCCGTCTACCTGCCGCTGGACGTGCCCTTGCAGGTGTTCAAGGAGATCATGGGCGCCTTTGAGAACAAGATCGTGGAGCTGAAAGCCGGACAAACCTACGCCGTGGAGGGCAAGACGCCCATCGACCAGCTGTCCTTCCTTCTGTCTGGGAGGTGGGGGAACGTGTGTGTGTGTGTGTGTGTGTCTGTCTGTGTGTTGGAATGTGATTGATCAAATCATCACTGCTAACTTCAAGTAGTACAGGGAAAGTACACATACGAATAAGAGTTTATTTTTGCTAAAATCACGCAAGATTGACTACACCAGTACCTTCTAACAGCAGTCTGTGTCTCTGCCTTGCCAGGGAGCTTCTTAGATGAGAAAAATCCACTTATTTTACCTCTTTTGCCTACTCTGCTTTCCGGAAAGCATGTGCTAAAAGATATTGGCCCTTTGTGATCTCACAAGGGGATTATTAGTGACAACACCACCGGACATACATTGTTTCTCCTCTCTGAGATTGCCTTGTTTTTGTTTCCCTTACAAAAATGTAGGAGGTCAAACAGGAGGCTGTGAAAAGACGCCTCAATAGAACTGATAGTTAAAGTAACCAAGTCAGGCTACTCCACTCAGGAACACAATGAAAAGCAAAGATCTAAACTAGAGATAATATTAGACATTTAAGGTAAAGGAGCAGATTTTTTGACAGTGAGATGAAGCTGTCAATACAACAACATAGCCACTATTGCTATAGTTCGCCTCGCTTCCTCTTTTGTGAGAAGGAGATAAAGGAACACTGCCATTTTCAATGATACCGATCAGGATTCTTTGTTAGTTGTGTTGCCACACTGAAAAACACTTAAAACAGATTACATTATTTTCCAGGACTTTCTTACCATATATTTGCACGTTTTAGCTTGTTAAATAGGTAGCTCTGTTTTGGGTCACAGCCAAGTTCTGGGAAACATTAAAGTCTCACAAACGCATATAATTCACTCCTGTTCTCCTGACTTTAACTTAGTGTGTGCATTGTACATCTTTCTGATGTAATCCGACCATAAAAGAATAGCAAATACTCCAGATCTTTTTTTTTTTATTTATTTATTTTTTTTTTACTTTGCCACATCTGTTTTGCATCATCTTGCTGTGTGGTATCTGGATTCTGAAGGGAAGTGTATGGGAAAAAGACAAGAAGTTCAGAGGGCATAGCTTTTTTGCACCACTTACAGTAAGATTATAAACAGAAGGGGCAGCTAAAAAATTTTATATATATATTATATTATATTATATTTATATATATAAATTAATATAGCTACACCACAGTATTTATAGGTTTTATTTTAAAGGCCCCTCCAATTTGAAGCGACTTTTTTTTTTTTTTTTTACAGCACTGGTCAGCTATTCCAGTCTCTTTCATGCTGTTGGCCATGACCGTCACAGGAAACGTATGCTCTTCATCCAAACATCCTCAAAGTGGAGCTGCACTGGGCTTTCAGAGTGCTGGAGCCGACACTAGAGAAATGTTGTAAACAGAGTATCCCTGTCTGTGACTCACCAGGCGGCGTGTCGTCCTCTCTGGCCACTGCCAAGCGGGTATAATGACACCCAACTGCTCTTCGAACCTTGAAACAAATAATGGTTGGGCAGCTACGGTAATAGGTTACAGCAAATGGACAAACAGGGGACCAACAGGGAAGCTACCGAAAATATATTACGTTTTTGCAGATTTCTACGCTTTTGGTTGTTTAATGTTCTTTTGACTACTTTGATTATTTTGCTCTTGTCATTAAGTGATTTTATTAGATGCCATTTCACTACTGTTACCACTCCTGCCCACCACGTTGTTATTACTCTAGATAAGAAATACACACAAACACAAAAGGCCTGAAAGAGGAAATCCATTGTAATCATTTAGTTGGACACATACAAACCAGAGAAAATTATGTAACCCTATTTAATTGGATGAAGACAATTTTTTTTTTTAAACGGTAAACCAATTTTACCAGAATTTGGGGATGTACTAAAATCCTGCGGCGGGGTCACTGCAAGGACTGACCCTTAGCTCTCTCTTTGCTCCCATAATCCCTCCACCCCCCTTTCTTTATTGTTTTATTATTGTATTTTAGGATTAATGTTTCTCTTGAGGGCCAGTTCCTGCATTATATCCACCAACACCAGTTCCTCGATTCTCCAGAGTGGGAGTCTCTCAGACCAAACGAGGAGGGAAAGTTCCAGGTATGCTCTTAAAGTACCACTCGTGTTTTCTACGCAACGTGCACATGCTCAATTTGCCACGTGGCCACTCTGAGGTCTTCCCTTCGCGCTCCGCAGGTGACCCTGACGGCGGAGGAAGACTCCCGCTACATCTCGTGGCGCCGCCGGCGTCTCTACATGCTCCTGTCGAAGGAACGCTACATCGCCCGCCTCTTCTCCGTCATGCTGGGCTACGACATCGCCGAGAAGCTGTACAACCTCAACAACAAGCTCTACATCAAGAGCGGCATGCTGCTGGACATCCGCCTCCCCAGCCTCTACCACGTGCTGGCCCCCTCGTCGCAAGGCAGCGACGGCGGCAGCGGGAGCGACGGCGGCGGCGGCCTTGTCGGCAGGGAGCAAGAAGCCGAGCAGCAGGACGAAGGACAAGCGTACCAGAAGCCCGACCCGTCCGAGTGTCACGTCGACCTGCAGGGACCAAGGAGGTCCAGCGAGGATGAAGACCAACACCCCCAGGAGGGTCGCCACAGACACCCGTGGGACTCCGAGCCGGAGCTGCCGTCTGGTGAGGACTCCACCAGCCTGGTTCTGGAGGACTTTGGTGATGTGGTGGGCTCCTTGAAGGAATATGGCAGTGAGAGGGATTATCTGAGGTAGAGGGGCAGGGTGCTGGAGCTAACACACTGGGTCACCACTTGAGCTACATGTAAGTACCTTCACTCGGGCGGCGACTGGCGCATGAGGTGGTGTGTTTTGTGCTGCATGGGCGGCTCGCACGACTCGGACTAACCTGGCTGTAGCAGGGTGCAGGGTGGAGGGTAGGGACTCCAGGGGGGCACCTTCATGAGATTGTTCTTCCGAAAACTACATGTTTAGCCCTGTGTTTACAGTCTCCCTCATGAAAAAAACACTGCGTTTTAGCGTCCTGCCAAAACTGATGCCGTCCACATGTTTGGAAGGCGACAAGAAGGGAGCAGCGTGACAGGGCGGAGCCAACACCTGACTGGGGCTGTAGTCACTAACCTTGGAGAGAGATATGTGCCCTTTGTGACATCACAAACTTCAGCTTTCCATGAGTGCACTGGCACAGAAGTTTTTCATTTAGCTAGAGTTGACTGACAGGAGAGAGACATTTTTTACAATCTATCTATCTATCTATCTATCTATCTATCTATCTATCTATCTATCTAGCTATCTAGCTATCTATCTTTTGCTGCTTACACTGCCGGCTGCCGTTAGCTCACTAAATGCTACCTTATGCATCTCTTTATCTCCCTCCTAAATTTTCTCCATTTTGGTTTTGACTCATGTTTTAACTTGAGACTGCACAAGAAACATTTTATTGCTAAACCGTGGCTGGATTTCCTTGCTGATGGACACTCCAATTTTGTCATATGTTCTATTTCCGTACCGAATATCCTCCCCAACCAGCTGCTCAGCATTAGAGGTTGCTGGGGGTCTGCCGCTCGACATACACTGTCGTTGTGTGCACAGTAGCAGGGTTCAATTTATCCTCCAGTGATGCTCCAGTGAAAACAGTTTAGCGGCAAATGAGAGCCGGCCTAGCCATCTGATCAAGCCCAGTTCTGTGCCTGTAATTTGTGCGTTTGCGCAAAGTGTTCCAAGCAAGTGAGCGGTAGCGTCTGCCGGACAACAGCTGTGGTCCCCTCTGACTGGGATTAGAGCACGGAGATGTAGGCAATGTCCAAAAAAACCCAGCGCTATGCTAATAATCTGCTTTGCCCTCTGGCTGCCTGCTCGTCTGTTCACCACCCAGCCTGCCCACCTCCCACTGCCCTCCACCATACCAAAGGCAGCCGCTGTGGCCAATCACAGGAGGGAGCTCACGTTTCATAGCTGCGGACTGGGGTCAGTGTGGGGGTTTGGGTTGCAGGGCAGCTGTGAAGCAGTAGCTCATATGTACAGGACACTGACTGTTCGGACTGGCTGTGGCCAGACTCTGCACTTTTCACGACACTCAATTGTGATATAACTGACACTTGAATGGCTCAACAAGAGTCCCAACAAGCATTATTCTAGTTCCCCATCATGAACTGGATTTGGAAACCCTGTGATCTTAACCTGAAGCCGGGATTCAACACACATCCATTCAATAAAGAGCCCGGAGTAAAATAGTTGGATAGCTTGAGGAAAACTTGAAAGGTTACTGTGTGAACTTCCAGTCAAGTCCAGTCAGATTTGTGTGACGGTGGCCGCAAAATCACCGCCCACAAGTCAGCTACTTCTAAACTCATCCCCTGAGAAAACCCTTCGTAAATGTTTGGCTTTTCCATCTTAGGAAATGCTGTCCGCTATCAGCTGCTGGAGCAGCATCAAGGTTTTGCTCTTCGGCAGCAGACATTGTTCACAACTTGTAGTAGCTTTATCTTCAAGGTCCTGTCCACTTGCCTTCATACATCTCATCCAATTAGCGGGTGACTAGTTATTTTATTACATATATTTCATTGGAGGAAAACAGCCATATGGGTGAGCTTGTTTGGTGGCAAGGAGATCGCTCCTCATTCTGACCTTCTGGTGGTTTTAACACTGTGGCCGATGAGTGTATTTTGAAAGGGCAATAAGTCTTCGAGGAGAGTAACTCAGCCGAGGCGGGAGATGAATGCGCCGTGAGTGAACCCTCTAACCAAAGACTCTGTGTTGACTCTGCAGGAGAGGACGATGAGGTGAACATACCGCCTCGATTCCAGAGGGGCAAAGCGCCGCTAGCTCCCACCGACACTCCAAAACTGTGAGAGACTCCCTCCTCAACGCCATTATCGATACGGTATTCAGCTGCATTAATCTTACATGAGACTTTTGGCACCGTCTTGCCCGTTTGCTGCCCGTTCCTCGGTTCCACCACTGTTTTCTTATTCAGTGCGGAGCGTCTAGAACGCGGCCTCTTTTAGCTCATCCATGTTGGGGATTGTACTGTTTCCTTACTAAATCACATGCAGGGCTCACGTGCTGGTAGCAACAGTTTACCTTCCATTGCATTAAATGCTCTATTGCCATTTTCCAGCACTTAACAGCCAACACCGTCCTTAGGATAAAATATATCCCATTGTCATGGAGGGATGTCTGAGTTATATCCGTTACAGCAGCCAGCCACTAGTTTAGTCGGATCAAATTCTTCAAAGGCCCCAAATGTTGCACAAACAATAATTTATATCAGTGAACTCCCCAGAAATGCAAAAAAAAAAAAAGGTCCAGCCTGTACTTTTTTTTGCTCCACTTATCAAAAAGTGTGTGCTAAAACAAAAAGTATAGAGACCAACCCTTTGTGATGTCACAAATGGTACATATCATTGATACCTCTACAGCCATTTGTTGGCTCCGCCCACCCTCTGACACTCTGGCTTCCCTTTTGTAGCAAAAAGCTAAAAGCCAGCATTTTAGCAGGAAATGATAAAGGGCTAAATTCATTTCTTGGAAGAAGTGTGAAAACAATGTATGTGTAACAATTAACAGTTCAAAGCTGCCCCACTAGGATCCAGATCGAATACTGACACTGAAGCGTTTTCATATTTTAGCATTGTGCTAAACGCTCAGGTGTTTTTCAGGAGGGGCTACCAAGACGTGGACTGTATCGGCTGAGATGAAAATAGCACAATGAAAAAATGTCAGAAAGTTTTCACATCGTTACTTAAAATCACACAAAAAAAACCTAAGATGTGGTTAATAACAGTGTTTGATTTTACGTTTGATTTCACATGGTCGTCTTTCACTGTCTGTTTCTGTAAAATCCACAATTCTACTACTAGCGGGAAAAGAAAAATTCAAGAACTCTGGAAAACCTGCATCTTGTTGCATACTTTTAATCATTCACATTTCTTTTTGCTGGACTTGTTTATCTGTATACATAAGTGTATGTATACATGTGTAATATGTGTGGACTGCGTGTTTTTTGAGGGGTGACCTTGACTGATGGATTTGCATTGGATGACATTGAATTCTTCTGTACAGCAACATCTTCTGAGATTTTCATTTTTTTTTTTTTTTTTTTAGTTTTTGTATCTGACGATGGATAATACACACACTCTGTGAATGGCATCACGTGTCTTTCATTTACATCATGTGTCTTTTATTAATATTTACAAATTAGATTATTAGATTATTCAAAGATAATTCCCAAAGTCAATTTTTATGTTCACTTGAATGTTATTCCCTTGTTAATACACTTGCCTATTTTTCATGTCCTGTCAGTGAACCCTTAAATTATTTGGCTTGATCCGCCTGTCAGAGAACTTGCGCTCACGCACAAAGTCCTGGGAAGTCAGGTTGGTGTCAACAACCTCCGCTCGGTGTTGGTTCTATTCTCTGAGACCACCCTTCGGCCGCCTCATGTTCTGTGTTTTCAAACACGTGGGAACCACAGGTTTTAGCAGCAGCAACCTCTAAACAAAGGCCTTAATAACTGTGTTGGGAAGATCTAGCACGTCTTTTGGATGCAAATCCTGCAAAGATGATCAGCTGACACAGCGTTACTGGAATCAGTGTAGCTGGCTGCTATTTGTATTATTTAATACCATATTTAAAATCTACTTATACCGTAACATTTCGTCAATATTTTATGTCAATGTTGAATAAACAGTAATAAAAGCATTTTTAATGTCAGTTTTAGAATGTATTACATTATCATTATTAAATATTATGACTTCATAATATGAGGTAATTAGAGTAACTGGAAACAAGTCAACTGTTACGACTATTTGGCAGATTATTGAATACAGAAGTGAAAACACAGTTAGGGGCTCATTTCTGTTTAAACAACAACACAGAAAAGGCAGATCTGTAAATATGAAGTTCTATGAATTTTACTTGGGATACCCTGATATCAAAGGTCTTATGGAACACTTATCAGAGGCAGACAAAACACAAAAAGCTTATTATTTTCTTAACCAACAATTTATCCAATTAATTTGGTTATAAAACGTTATAATTTTCAAGCTTTCTCTTATTGTGCAAAATCTGTTTGTATGAGTGTGTGTGTGTGTGTGTGTGTGTGTGTGTGTGTTTTTAATTAATACAACAGAGTGTCAATATTGATGCCCATGGTGGATTTTCACTGCCGCCTCCTTAGAAGTCACACACTTGCACAAAGTCATGTGACCACGGGGCGCCTCGTCTGACGTTGAAGTTGTTCACACACAACGGTCGCTCCCCCCTGAAACATGAACACATCATTTCAACGTCTCAAACCATTATCTGCTGGATCTGGGGTTTGAAAGGTGCCCTACCTGGGGGTGGGGAACTCGGAGAGACACACGGTCTTGACGTGGACGTTGAACTGTCTGTAGAAGCGAGAGCCGGTGTTTTTCAGCTCGATGGAGTGGATCTCGCACAGCATGACGGGATGAGAGAGCACCATGCGGTACACCGTGGTGCCTGTCTGCCTGCAGAGAGCACAAAAAAAAATGTACAATGTAGCGCAAAGTGTAAATAGACTGTAGAAGGCACTGCCGACCATAAATGCACATCTGTAGATGCAAAAGTTGGATGAGATGGTGCCGTTTACAAAGAAGAAAATGAAATCTGAGGTACCTACAGCCTGAACCGCTGGCCCTTCCCCGCGTTGTCCGTCTTCAGCGCCACCTCCAGCTCAGCGCTCTTATCCAGAGGAGAAACCTCCAGGTGCAGCAGGAAGTGGCGAGCTGGCCGGGCAAAGAAAAAAAACAAACAAAAAAAAACACACATCCACACACCTCCCATCATTTGCCTTTTGCAAGCATTTTATTGCTTATTTAAGCTGGGAAATTGTGTTTCCCCCCCCCACATCAAGACCAGGCACTCACCACAGAACGGCTGAGAGGAAGACGTCAAGAGGAAGAGCTTCTGCTCTCTCGGGAGCGGAGATACTGTTATGCCGCTGTTTTTTGATAAACCTGAGAACACACACACACACACACACACACACACACACACACACACACACACACACACACACACACACACACACACACACACACGGTGACCGTATCAGCAGATGTTTATGTCACTCAAGAGATGAGACAGCCGGCAAAAGTTGTCGCGTGATGAAAACGGTGCGGTGACAGGTTCCAACAACTCTGAACGGAGGGCCACACTAGATAAGGTACCCGCAAATAACTATTCACATGAACAAGACATCTGACATAATTTTTTTTTTTTTTTTTTTTTTTTTTTTTACAGTTGACCCATTCAATATGTTGCACTGACTAGTAAAGTATGTGCTGAAAAATACATTTTTATTTCACATTTTTAATGAATACAGTCAAACAGATGTCAAATTCAGTTTATTTTCAACATGGGCAGCTGCTGATGCTGAAAACTGTGTCAATCAAAGTCTTCAAAATGGGATTTGACTGATGATTGACACAAGGAGTTGGTGATCAACATACTCGGGAGCCCAGGTTTATTTTAAGGGCCGATGACTATGTAGCACCTCTATGTGCGCTCTTGCAATTGTAAAGATAATATTAAAACAGATTCGTAATCTCGAAATGTATTTCACGGGAAGCAGCGCAACTTATTGTAGCCTAAATAGAAGGCCTTGCCTGAAATGCCTTTGTACTTATTAAACTTCACACCAGTGGAAGATCTCAAAGTTATGTAACATATGAGATTAGTCAAAAATTGCCTGCAAGGTTGACCATTTCTCACCTATCGTTGGACACTCTCCGCCGAAGGCATTGCAGTCCCTGCAGCGTCCCCGCAGGAAATCATCGAAGCTGGAGCACGGGATCCCCAATAAGGGACATGACGCGTTCAGCGCGCTCATGTACACATGCAGCGCCCTCATGTGGTCGCATATGACATAGCCGTACACTGGAAAGTATACAAGAACTAACAAAAAAAACATAACACACACACACATACACACACATACACACACACAGACAGAAACACTAAAGGCTCCAGATGTGTGCGGTTTCTACCAGTGCAAACCTGCCCAGTTATTTTATTTATTTATTTATTTTTATTTTAAACCTATGCATCCTTGCCAGGGATCGTTTAGTTTATTTCAGCTTGCAGCTCAGTGTAAGCCATTATTTGCTCTCGGACTCTCAAGAACTTACTCGAGGCAAACCTGGAGCGAGCGCAGCCAGTCTGGTCTTGTCCTCCGTTCAGGAAGAAATCCACATGGCCAATGGGGATGGAAATGCCAAAATCTGTTGCAGGGGAGAATGTCAGTGTTTGGTCAGATTGCAGCCGGGCAATTATTTCAAAGACAGTGTTCAAGTCCAAAATAACTATGGGTGTGAACTTGATGTTCCGGTAAATCTGTCATATTATAGGTTTCAGTCCATCTTCAGGACCTTGGTAGAATAAAAACAAAAAACCACAAAACAACAATAACATCTGGGCAGAAAACAGGTGAACTGATGAGTCTATGATTGAAGACTTTAGAGACTTTAGTTTTATGCCATTGTCGTAATTTTGGGTCATAATTTGCGACCAGTCTCTGCTTCTATCCTATCCGGTACCTCAGCTTTTACGTCTTACAGTTTTCACATCTGACCATATTACAGCCCTGCCGTGGCAATGTGTTGCGCACATAACCCAGCCGTGCCTTTCTTAACCCTCTCCGCCCTGATCCCTCCCAGCCACGCCAATGCTCTGTGGGCTCTTATTATGGTGGTGCATGAATCGCATATACGTTTGCCAGGGGAAAAAGACTGGCCGATTAAAGCAGAACCATAAAGTCTCACAGAGTAGAGGTTTGAGGATGACTGCAAAGGATTTTCCTTTCCAAGATTCCCCGCGGGTCAGCTGCCTTGAAATAACACTAGCCTATTATTAGACGCGCAAGAATGGATGATTGGGGGGAGCAGAGGCAGAAAGAAACAAACAAACACGACTGCTGTTGACATGTTATCTCTTGTTTGGATTTTATATACAAAGCTTAAAGCTTGTGTTACACAACTAGAACTAGAACAAACAAAACCCCTTTGCGAACCCTCAAAAGCAATCTTGCTGCAGTTTGTTTGACTTCTAGAACTTTGTTTAGCTTAACTAAACAAATGAGCGGTCCAGAAAGACAACCTTAAGATGGCTCTTGATGAAAGCAACTGTCCAGTCAGTACTCTAGGTTTGAGCTCTAATGGGGCTTCTGAATATTTTGTTTGCTTCTGTAGTGTCTGAAGCTTTGACCCTTCTCCTGCAGGCCTCTGCCTGTATTAGGAGAACACACCCCTTGCTAGTACAGTTTCTGTATCAAGGCGACCTGCCCATGGAAGGTTGCATCCCTGCTCCCTGGGAGGATTGTTTAGATAACACACATTCCAACTCTGGTCAGTATCTTTCCCTTTCCTCCACCTTTTATGTTATAATTGCCTCTTTGTCCTCCTTATATGTAATGTGCATGATGACGAGACCTGTGGGTATAAGGAGGTGATGGATGTTCTAACTATTCTCTGAGAGATTGTGAGAGCTTCTGCGCATCTGGACACACAACCTCCCCGTGCTTTCTGGACGCCTGTTTGATTTCTGACGTCTTTGTAATAAACCTGTTTTTATGCAATCAAGTCGGTGTCAACGAGGATTCCTTCAACATCCACACTTCACTGCTGCAACCTGAAGAATCCACCATACTTTTGCCATACATTGTGCCTTTCCAAGGCACTGTAGCTTAGATGGTCAAAGCACCTGTCTTGTAAACAGGAGATCCTGGGTTCAAATCCCAGTAGTGCCTTTGGGATTGTATCAAAAGTGTTCTGTGCATTTTTCTTCTGAATCCTACTAGTGCCTTCTTGCAAATGCAGCAAAATTTATTTTTCTTTAAAACTTAAAATTGCTTTAATTATAATTAATACGATATGCCTCGACTTTGAGAAGAGGTACTGTGGCTTAGTTGGTGAAAGCGCCTGTCTTGTAAACAGGAGATCCTGGGTTCAAATCCCAGCAGTGCCTTTGTGAATGTATAATATGTCCAATTTAGCCTAGCCTAAACCACTGTAGCGTACTATAAAAAATACCTTTTCAAAGTTGAAATCAGAAACTGATGAGTTTGAACCCCTTTCTGCTTTTTTCAAACCTAGAGTACTCTCAAACCTGTAGTCTCGGTTTGAGCCCCTGTGGACTCTGTTCTTTTTGTTTGCTTCTGAATACCAAAATATACTTATAATTGTGCTTAATACTTACTGAAAATCTCTTGACAAAGGCCTTTTCCAAGGCACTGTAGCTTAGCTGGCCAAAGCGCCTGTCTTGTAAACAGGAGATCCTGGGTTCAATTCCCAGCAGTGCCTTCGTAAATACATCACCGGTCCATTTTAGCTTAATCTAAAGAACTGTCGCGTACCATAGAAAATACTATTTCAAAGTTGAAATAAGAAACTGATGAGTTTGAACCTCTTTCTGCTTTTTTCAAACCTAGAGTACTCTCAAACCTGTAGTCTCGGTTTGAGCCCCTGTGGACTCTGTTCTTTTTGTTTGCTTCTGAATACCAAAATATACTTATAATTGTGCTTAATACTTACTGAAAATCTCTTGACAAAAGCCTTTTCCAAGGCGCTGTAGCTTAGTTGGCCAAAGCGCCTGTCTTGTAAACAGGAGATCCTGGGTTCAAATCCCAGCAGTGCCTTCGTAAATACATCACCCGTCCATTTTAGCTTAATCTAAACAACTGTAGCGTACCGTTGAAATAAGAAACTGATGAGTTTGAACCTCTTTCTGCTTTTTAAACCCTTTGAACCCCAGATAGCATTTTAATCCTGCTAAATAAGATAAAAATGGGTTTGACTCTAACCCCACGTAAGAAATCAGGGATTTGATTTCGAGAACCACTTTTTCTGGAAAACTTTCTGAATAGCCGCAAATGCAGAAATGAAGCAAAGCATGGACAGTTCTCGTCACTGGGGGTTTCACTGACAAGCAGGAAACACCAAAGTAATTTCCTTCAGTGTATTTCTGAGCTTTTGTTTGTCACACAACATTTCCCCCCACATAAGCTTAGAAGAAGTTGCCTTACAGTCAGAGTCAGTGTGGATAACGTCGACAAACTGGGCGTCAGAGGGGTCCAGTCGGTCGAAAATGTCGGCTCCTTTAAACATAGGTCCCGCTGGATCCAGGCCTGAGTGGAAATCCCATAATGCCACAATTACTCAGCAGAAATCATGTCATGAAAAAGGTTACAATTTAGGCCTTGCAGACAAGAATTTTAGGGAACATTGTCCCATAAAACCTGGGAACTGAGGACATCTTTATGTGAGGTTCCGTTTGTGTTTGTGAGAGAAAGAGAAATCCCCATGAATGGATTTTCATGCGCATTTCAAGAGCCTCACAGCCTCTGCACTCGGACAGACTGAGGCGACATTAACAGGAGAACAGTGGAGCGTTGTGTCAGAGATAAGAGCGCCTCCTCACACTGCCTCAGAGAGGTTGTTATCGAAGAAAGAGCCGAGGACTGTCTGCCCCGTTCTTGTTCCTCTCCCTCTTTGTCCGCAGACATATTGCGACAACAACGGTAGCTGATTTCGTTTGTTGTTTTTGTTGACATGTCCCTGTGGTCGCTCTCGGATTCTCATAACCACCTCGCAGCGATTCGGTCGCATCTCACCTGTGATTCTCCCGATCTTCCCTTCGAAAAGAGTGCCGACGAAACCGGCGACGTGCGCCCCGAGGCTGATTCCGATGAGGTGGAAGTCCTCCAGTTTGCACCCTTGTTTCTGTTGGACGAGATCGGGATCAATCAATCGATCAATCAATCAATCAATCAATCGATCAATCGATCAATCGATTGGTCAGGGCAGCAGTTTCAGTAGAGACACTCAGACTTCCCTGGCCCCAGTCACCTCCTCCAGCTCATCCGGCGGGACCCCAAGGCGTTCCCAGGCCAGCCGAGAGACGTAATCCCTCCAGCGTGTCTTGGGTCTTCCTTGGGGTCTCCTCCCGGTGGTACATGCCCGGAACGCCTCTTCAGAAAGGCGTCCAGGAGGCATCCGAAACAGATGCCCGAGCCACCTCAACTGGCTCCTCTCTGTCCCGTCTGTCCTTTTTCAAGTAACTTCTATAGCTCTTTACTATGGCTGTTCTGCTTTAAAACACTACCATGGTCAATTGTGTTCATTATGTCTTTGGTTTTGAACGGATTTTTCAGAAGTTCTGCCAAAACATGTCCAAATCAAGGAAAGCCCTATGTCTGTGTCAAAGAAAGATATAAATCCATACTACTACGGTATTAGGAATAGATAGGATGCTCCAAAAACAGACTTGAACTTTATTCTGAAAAGTCAAAGGTTGCTGATGAAGGGTGATCCCTGAACTTCCGCCTACCTGCAGCTGGCTGATGAGGACAGAGATCTCCACTGCGACCTCCTTGTAGCTTTGCACCACCACGTTGTAGGCGAAGGAGGCGCTGTAGATCCAGTCTACCACCAACACGTTCACATCCTGAACCCGGAGCAGTGCCTGGGCCAGGTCCTTCGCCCAGGATGGCGTACTTCCCAGGGCCCTGTGGGGTGACAGCAGGAAGATCCAGTGCAGTGACGTCAGTGTAGATTCATTATTGTTCTGGAATTAATGCTTTGACCTTTCTTTTCTAGTTCTTTTGCACGTTTATGACTCTCTTTATTGACAGCTATCGCTGACACCTTCTCCTAAGGAACTAAAATTTGCTTGCACATTATTGAACTAATTATTAATGTGAGAGCACTCTCTATTTAGTACTTACATGACTAGTCTGTTTGTTCTTCCTCTTTTTTTTCTTCAGATATTCAAACATTCTAAAACAACTTCTAGTCAAACTTTCTGGTCCAACCCACCAAAAAAAAAAAAAAAAAAAGTTAGGTGATAAAAATCATTGTTCTCTTTATTCCCCAGATTTTGTTTTGCAATACTTGGAACAAGCACAATATGGTCTGTGCTTTTGTACAGAAAAAAACAGAACAAACATAATTTACCTGTTGAAAATAGTTGTGGCTTGATCAGCAACGACAAGGATGCTTTATGGCTTTCAAGGGCACCGGTGCTCACCTGTAGCCGTGGATGATGACCTTAGTGGGGCGCGACGCAACAAAGTTGGAGGCCTGCTGTGAGTCTGCGACAGACTGGTGGGTGAAGGCCTGCGCGCAGTCCTCATTCTTCCTGGTCAGCAGCAGATACTGCACCCGCAACTTGGCACCGTGCTGCCGGTACTCCCGCCAGGTGGTGTTGCTCAGCTCGGCACACTCCTCATCTCTCTTTTGTCCCTCCGCAGCTGTGTGTTCACAGGAGGGAGTTCGGAGGGGGCAATGTTGTGTCAAGATCCCGGAATGTTGTTTTACGTGGAGCCTTTGAGCCAAAGGTTCTGCGTTATCCTCATTTTTCTGATCCTCTCCTCGCTCTGTCGTCAGTACCTGCCAGCTTTTCCCTCCATGTCTGCCTCCACTACCACAAGGACGCCTGTCAACCAATCAGGCACTATGCATCCTGAAAAACTGAACATGTGAGTCTAGGTCACTCATCTCACCATTTCATACTTTTGATTTACTCTACGTTAACTCTAGTGTTGATGTTAAAAGGCCTGTTTTTTGTCCTGTGCTTGAGCCAAAGTAAAGTTTTTGATTTACTTTTACCTTGAATGTGTTGCTTCTGAACAGACAGGAGACACAAATTACCTGTAGAAATCATTAACTAAGACAGACTAAGATGTGTATTTTCGTATATATGTACAGTATATATACATATACATAGTTAACATGTTATTTTATGTATCGTTTCCTTTGCCTCGGACAAGTTCTTCTTGTCCTCTGTGGCAAAGAAGCCACATATTCTACGCCTTACTCCTCTGATGAGTCAGGTCTTGTACTTGCTCTGATACTTTCATTGTTTTTGTGAAAAAAATAATCTATTGGGTAATTTTATGATGGTTCTCAGCCTTCTCAGTGTTTTCCTTGTTGTCAATGTTTTGTCTGTATGCTAGGCAGACCTTTTCCCCAATAAGGGTGCTTCCTTTAGTTGTACTTTGGTATTAAAGAACCTGCTTATTTTGAACTTTGTCCATGAGTCATTAATTTTGGTTCAGGTCCAAACCCAGTCCTGACATAGAATACAGTTTGGAATTAAAGAAATACTTTACTTAATATACTTTACTTATATACTATACTTTACTCTTTTCTCTATTGAAATAGAAAGTCCTAATATCAATATCAATTTAAAATTTTGCAATATTTAACTTTACTTCAGGTAATGAAAATAAAAACCTTGCATGTAATGTGCTGTTTTGCAATAAGTGCTGTCCAGAATTACACCACAATTGCATACACACCACTATACTAATATAAGGAATTTATAGAGATTTAGCAAGCTCGGAACAAAGCTTTGTTTAACCCACACACCCTCTCATCTATGTATTTTCTTTTTGTTTCTCTGAAACCCCAAACTGTGTCTAAATAGACAATTATGCTTCACTTACCTACCGCAAGAGATGCAACACAGGCTGTCAGAGCTAAGAGGAGGATCGCCTTGTACTCCCGAGGCATTTCCCCAGTAACACAGATGCAAACAGTGGGGAGTAGCCGCCTTGAAGTTAGGACTTAACTGCACCCAGCTGCTACTTTCAGCTGCAGATTTGGTGGCCGGAGATCAGGGTGTGACTTGAGAAAATCCCAGTTTTGCGCAACGCCACAACTCTGAAGCCTCAGCTTAGCCTTTAACCGCAGACAATGTGTAAACCTATAAACATAGGTTTACAGCGATGCCAACGTGTAAACTTTACCCGGTCCTTTCGTTTACGTCATCCATCTGTGTGGTTTTCTTGCGTTTTTGGTTTCTTTCTGATTTGGGTTTTCTCTGAGCTGGAAAGTGGTCAAAGCTCTTTGCCTGGCGGTGAATCAATGACCTCGCTGGTTTTCAATGGCTATTTGTCTACGGATCTGGACTGTGGCCGGATCGTCCTCTGACTGTGTGTGTGTGTGTGTGTGTGTGTGTGTGTGTGTGCTTACATTAGAAAGAGACTGAGAATGTCCCAGTGAATGAAGCTGTTGTGTATCTGATTAAAGCTGTTGTGTATCTGATTGAACTGTGACACAATGACTGCCTCATTACCACATAAATGCCCTTTGTAAGTTTGCAGAATTTTCTTCAACAGCTTAAGATGTTAAACTGATTAGTACAATGATCCAAAAAAAAGATATATATAGATGGAGATACATTTTTTTAAGATCAATTTGGGAAAATGTGTGATTTTTAGGTCTGTCTTCAGCCAAACTTCAAGAAAGATAAATCATTTTTTTATGGATATGGTCATTTGTCAACCAAAAAGAGCAGAGTATTGCAGAATTTTGATGTTTTAAAATTTTAATACATCTACTGATCGCCATAACAAAAAATTAATAAAAAAACAATACTGAAAACAAGCAATACTAAACACGTCTGAGCAGATTTCAGTGTATGTTTTCCAGACGGTTTCCATGCTTTACAAACAAAAAATTACTCAAAACAGCTAATTATAATGGTCATCGCGTGGTTGTGAAAGCAGAAAACCAAACTAATCACGTATCACGTTAAACAGCATCAGCGCACATGAAGAAAACTACACTCTTCATTTGCTACCTTTGGAATAACACAACAGTAAAATGTGAGACTTGTGTTTCAACCGCTCACTTGGCCCTCAGTTTTTCCCGCTCCTTGGGCAGCTGCGAGGCGATCCACTCTGTGGTGCGAGTGCGCGCCTCCTCCCAGGAGTACCTGGGCACGTACCCCAGGTCCCTCTTGGCGCCCTGGTAGGAGAAGCTGAACGGCGTGTTCAGCATGGTGAGCAGGTGCCTCCTGAGCGGCGGGACGACGCGCACGAAGGGCCGGAGCATTATGCACACGGCCTCCATGATGAAGCAGAGGACGTAGAAAACGCCCAGGGGCACCGGCAGCTTCTTCTGAATGTCGAATCCGAGCGGCGCCGCCACCGCGTGGTTGAAATCTGAGTAGCTCACGTGCGGTGTGTCGTCGGAAATGAAGTAGAACCTCCCCCCGGCCAAGGTCCTCCTCTGGGGGTCTCTGAGGCTGCGGGCGGCCTGGAGGTGACCTGCCGCCACGTTGCCCACGTAGACCGGGTTGACCTTGGCCTCCGGCAGGGACATCCGGTAGAGGACGTTCCCGTTCCGAATGCCGTCCGCCACGTGGCCCAGCAGGAAGCGGCAGCCCTCGCCGTAGATGTACATGGGCCTGAGGGAGCAGGTGGCCAGCCGAGCGCCGTTTGGGAGGAGCTCGTTGTGGGCCTGCAGGGTTCTCTGCTCGGCCTCCCTTTTGGTCTTGCTGTAGTTAAACTTCAGGGCGCATTCGTACTGGGTCTCCTCGGTGCCGTTGACGATGGGCTCGCCTTTAGAGTTTGGCCCCATCACCTCGATGGTGCTGGTGTAAATGAAGCACAGCACGTTCTCCTGGATGGAGGCCTCCAGAAGCAGCTGCGCCCCTGCAAAGAACAAATGTAATGTCTCACATAAAGGAGAAACCTTTTTTTATGTAGTTGTTATATGAGTATTATGACCTGGCTCGGAGGTCACACAAAATATGGACGTCACAAAATTTATTCAAGCAAGCTCATTTAAATGTTTAGTCGGTGAGTCAGTAATGTGAGCAGTGTGTGGTTCTGTGTGCTTTCGGCAAAAACCAAAATCGCATGAAACGGAGGGAGAAAACATCCAAAACCCATGGAGGAGAAAGACACGACCAACTGGATCACCGTTTAGGTGAGCGGTGAGCAACAAGCCCCTAAACAGGAAGTAGACGAGCCCTGAGGCCTGAAGCCAAGGAGCTGTAATGACAGCACGGAGGCCTTGTCACAATGTAATGTAATAAAAGCTTGAAAGACAGATGATGGATCGCTGAGACTCCTTGTGCTGTTATATTTTTGTGTTTAACGTCTGGACATGTAGCAAAATTCAACCATTTTAGCTTTTTTGGTCATTTATAAAATAATTAAACAATTACAGAAATGGTTTAGTTGTGAAAGAAACAAAGGCTATGGCAGCATGAGAGCTGATCAGACCGGACATGATTACCTCTTTAAAAGAAGAGAGAATAGGACTAAAAGCTCAGACTGGCCTCAAGCACAGTTTCAGCAACATGTGCAACAATAGAAAGCCCTCTTCTGTTACTAAGGAGCCTTCTCCCTTTTTTTTTTTTTTTTAAAGTGTTTTGTACCCTAGAAGAAACCAATGTTTCAAATTAAAAGCAGCCTGATCAACTGGTTTTTATCCAAAAGTGTAATTACCAGTGCACGGAATAAGTTAAAATAACTATTACGCCACTTTTCATATGTCTGAACAACATAGAACACTAAGAACAACATTTTTTCAGCCAAGACCTTCGATCAGAAGATTAAAAATTAAAAGAGGAGCGGCTGAATTGACATCCTCACCTTTGACATTGATCCCATATATCTCGCTCTCCTCCACCGCGTCATGGACGTCTATGATGGACACCAGGTGGAAGACGACGGTGGCGCCGCGACACACCTTCCTCAGGAAGTCCCCGTCTCTGATGTCGCCTTCGTAGGGACTCAGCTTTGTGCTGCCTCTGCAGTCTGACATGAAGCAGTTAAAAAAGATATTGGCTTCTAATACATGACTATATAATTTAAGAAACTGTTGCGTGTGTGTATATACTGAGGTGGAAAGACAGACGAAAGGGCACATTTACCACCCATAGTGCTCAAAACGTCGGGTGAGATCTTTTGGTCCATCAGTCGGATCTCGGCCAGTTTCTCCTCCTCCAGCAGCAGCCTTACCAGCCTCTTTCCCAGGAACCCGCAGGCTCCCGTCACCACGCACACGTCCCCTCGCAGAGACATTGCAGGCCGATTACCTCTCGGTGAAATTGCGGAATAAAAGAAGACTTCTTGGAAGACAAGAGAGAGGAAAAAAATGACCTTAGGCGCTCAAGCTCGGTTCCTTTCCTCAACTCCAAGTACTTTCTTTGAAAGTAGGAGAATGCTGCGATTCGGTCAGGGGAAGGCGGCAGAGGAGAACTGGGCTATTTTCTGGAGACTAATAGTGGGCTGGAATACTTTATATGCCAAGGACAGCTGCCGTTGAGATAACTGGGGGTGGGGGGGGGGGACAGAGCCAGCATGTGACAGAGAAAGCCGAAGGCAGCGGTTTTTGTAGCTTTTAGAAAACTAAAGGCATAGATCAGGTCAGCATCACAATTTGCAGGTAAATGTCAGATTCTTTGTTTTGCGCTAATTTCTAAGAGTTCAGAGCTTCCATTTACTGGTCATTCCATGTCTTTAATGTATTTTCCCTTCTGTGGAGCACCCTGAAGTTATTAAAAGCTTCACATTTAGCTCTTTGTTTGTTTGGTTTCACTTCCTGGTAAACTCAATGCTTTGCTGGACCTTCCGTGCGTCTTTAAGTTCAGAATGGTATAGGTGAGGTGTTGGTGCCCCACGTTATGCGATTGTGCCGGATTTGCACAAAATTCAGCATTCGAACAAACTCATTGTAAAGTGAAGTGGTGCAAGCAACAGAAGTAAGGCACTAGTTTGGAGAATTTGGCGGCAAAGTACTATACAACTGCAAAAGAGAGGTCAAACAGTCTTGAGTGTGACGGTGTGGTTGGCTGCACTACAGAGTATGAATCCCGCCTCCCCCCACGAGGCAGCTGGGACTGAAAAAACATTTTCCTCAATCTTAACTTTTTCTTCTGACATGTTTCCTGAAAGGTGGAAGCAGAACAGTATTTCTTCACTCCAGAAGAGACATGTTTGGAGAAAGCAATTTGTAATTGTGTGTAATTTACCAAACCAAATGATGCACTTGAAGTATTAGAAACATGAGGAAACATCTCACAGAGATATCACCACGTGGTTCGAATATTTCTCCACCAGCGTCGTGATCACATTAGGCTTGGTTTGCTCTTGAAAATAGTACTTTTCTGTGTGCGTCTTCGGTGAAAAGCCATAATATTTCATGGTTATTGACGAGTACCCTTTTAATAAGGGGCACCAGTGTTTCAGAAAGGTCCCAGAGCGGTCCCAAAGTGTGGCTTTAATTGTCAGGCAGGCCTTTAGCTGCTTACGTCAGTGATCAATTCATGTCCAGTTAAAATTGCTTTAGTGCCATTTAACGTGGTTCTATATAAGGCGCTCAGAGATTTGAGGAATACATCCAAGCGTTTTGTACAGTCTTGTACCGTCTGCCGCTGCTTGTTATCTGTTGCCCTTGATGGAGACGTTTGTGTCAGCGCTCAGCGCTGTCTTATCTGCAAGTCGCAAGGTTGAAGTCTCAAGGGTGGAATTCCTCATCACTCACTTGTGTGAGATGTAACAAAGAGTAAGTCTGGAAACTGGTGTTAAATGCCATGTTACGACCGTCTCAGTTTCAATGAAGCGCTCCCCCGCACGCCCCTCATGGCCTCCTTGAACCTTTTTGAAACAACGCAAAATCAAGGCCGCTTGCTGGGGGTTGTTGTCACTAAAGCTGGGAGAGATACCAGTGATGCACAGCTACTAATTTCCATAGCTGTGCATTTCGGCACACACACTACCAATGGATCAACAAAAGAATGAAAAGATTTTATAATCTGCTGGGAGATTAATCTGTATCTGCCGTGTCTTTCTTTTTCTTCTATAGTTTATCCCTTTAGAGTGTACAGTACCATACCTGGTCATTTCCAGAGGCATCTTATTCTAATTAGCACAATAGTAATAAACATAATATAGACAGTTGCTTTGCTTATTGGCTCTATGCAGTGACTTGCTAAAGTTGTTTTTAGACTGTATCATCACGAATGAGAAGTTCCTCATGACTGATGTCCATAAAGAAATGAATGCTTTCATAATCTTAAGAGTCTCTATTCTCTTGTAATTTTACATACATATTAAAAGAAGAACAAAGACAACTTTCAGAAACTTTAATTGGGTGAGAAAGTGTGTATGGAAACTGAACAATTGTTAAAAGTCACTCATGAAAAATTATCTTCTTTAAACCGCTATTTACACTCTGGATTTTATATTTTTAATATTGTGTCATTTCACCACATGCTCAATAAAGGGTTAACAGAGTTTGAGTCCATAAAGTATGCCATTCAATGAAAAAGTATCAACTCTTACTAACAGGTTTTTTTGTTTAACTACACTTTTAATTAGAGCAATGTCCTTGTTCATGTGACCTTCAGCAAAACTGTGGCTTAAAATGTTACTTCGCGCTTGAGGGAAGTTTCCTTTTTGAAAGAACAAGGCATGTTTGTCCTCTGAGACCACTGCCAAAATGTCTCCAAAAAAATATGGATAAACACACTATGGACGCTGACAATCCTTATTTCATGATAGTACAGATAGCTCACACTGATCTTATAAAAACCGTAGCAAACATTTCAATTTCCATGGCATACATGGTGACCAAAGGTTTGTTTTCATCAGCAAGTATAAATATACTGTAGATAAAGCAAATATAAATCCGTCTGCTGCCTAGATGAACAAAGCATAAGTGCATGAAATGAAAAGGGAATAAAATGGCATGGTAAAGTTTACCATAAAGCTTTACTGGTGTCGAACTGCTCAAGGCTTGCGCCTTTCTATCTCCCACCACACAGCGTTTCCTGTTCTCTTCGCCCCCACCACTTGTCTGACCACAAACGCACACAAGCTCTGGTTCAACTCGCATGCCAGTTTCCCTGTGACCGACTGTGACAAAATCGTGAGAAACACGTCTTTGGTAGTCTTTTTTTTTTTTTGTTGATGGTGGTGGTGGACCAGCTAACGCTAATCCGTAGGCAGCGGGCACTCCTGTATCTGAGCCTCGCCCACCGCGTCCTCGGGCACGTGCACGGTCATGGTGCAGGCCCGGATCCCGCCGAGGGGCTCCAGCACGTTGAACACCCGGTCCCAGACGTCCCGCTCCGGGTCGTATCGCTGCACGATGTCCACCATGCACCTGCTGTTCCAGGAGTAGCCTCCCACCACGTAGATGTGCCCGTTGAACGTCGTCACGCCCACGTCGCTTTGGCCGCGCGGCATCGGCGACACCGTCGTCCACTGGTCGCTCGCCGGGCAGTAGTACTCGCAGCCCAGCACGTCGTCGTAGTCGCTGCTGCCTCGGAAGTGGTTCCCGCCCATCACGTACAGCCGGTCGCCGACGGTGCACATGCAGTGCAGGCCGCGCAGCTCCACCATGTCGGCCCGCCGGCTCCACGTGTTGATGCTGGGGTCGTAGCACCAGAGCTCCTTTTGGAACGTGTCGCGGGTGATCCCCCCTGTGGAGGAGAAGTATCTATCATACGGACAGTTCAAGCTGCCGTTTTGTGGTCCCAAAAGGCAGCAATGGCTTTGTACCATCAGCAATTGTAAGTAGTGTTGCCAACCGTTCCTTAAAAGACAGAATTGTCCCGTATTTGGCAATGAAAGGGTGCGTCCCGTTTTGAATAGACACGGGACAGGGTTTCTCCAGTATTTCCGAGTTGTCTTGGACGTACATTTAGTATAGTTTCCATCGAGTTTGCTGCGTAGCTTGCGTAGAGTGGGCTATGAATCAGGATCACTTTTTCTTTTCAGCTTTGTTTATTCAATTCCGTTGTAAAAGCCATCCATCCTGCACTTTATTGATTGTTGTGTGAAAATATGTTCAATTAGCTTATTGCCAATGTCTATTGGTAAAAAAGCAGTTCAAACTATGTGAACCATATACTTTTCTGAAACCCCATTTTCAGTTTTTAATGAACATAACTGGCGAGCCACTGGCCTGTGATGGTCATGGCCTCGGGCACTGTGGGAGGCGTCCTTTATTTTTCTGAATGAAAGTTGGCAACACTAATTCTCAGGCTGAATAGTAAAAGCACGTGATGAAGACTTATGCTGATTCTTCTTCGTCATTCTCTAAGATCGTCCTATGGCTTTGTATGGTGAATGCAATTTAAAACTGGGATTGCCGAGTTTCCCCTCTGTCCAAATAAAGATACCTTGATATTGTCTGAAATATTCCTTTCCTCACACCTAAGATTACAAATTTGCTTAACTGTGTGAAAAACAGAGGCATAAAGTTGTGCGTTGGGTCTTAACACAAAATGTATGTGTGTATGGATGTGGTATACACTGCAAAGTATTAGTAACATATATTTTCAGATGAACCAGCAACAGTCTCGGGCTGGGGGAAACTATGAGTCACATCTTGTTGTCAAATTTTGACATTGGTGTTACTGTAACACAAAAAGCGACCTTGACCAGTGTTTCTAACAGTGTGTCGCAGTCTTCCACTGAACTTCACAGAGGGAGTGGGAAAAGTCGGCGCACAAATAATTTCTCTTCCTCCATTTATACTAAAGATAGACTTTAGTGATGTTGCAAGGGACGATGAAACATCGCTTATAGCCCTTCAGAAACAATACCCCTAATCAAATTTTGGTTCCGCCCACTCAGAACATGCGGGAGATCCAGCAAAGTGTTTTTGCAGTAAGCTACCAACAGAGAGCTAAAAATACTGCGTTTACGGGATCAGTGGAGTGTTTTTGGATGGTCAAGACAAGGTTTCCCTGATGTAGTCTCACTAAAGATGAAAAAAAAAGCAGATCTTTAAACAAACACTTCCACTGAATTTCTAAATTATGACCCACAAACCCCCCCATCCCCCACCCACTTTTTTTTTTTTTTTTTTTTTTTTAAAGACCATGGCCCTGGGAGCCGTGTCTACATCTGCTCTTGTGTTTCCTGTTTCTCTGGGGCTGTAGACACTGTCACTGCTTACAAACCGCGAAATCGCTTTCGCCGTCCAAGGTTGACGAGAAACCTGCTTGAGCCGAGCCACGCTGAGCTGAGCTGAAAGAGAGCGAGCTGCCGAACAGGAAGTGGTTTTCAGAAAGGTCAGCTGAGTGGGCTTTTAACTGCAAGGCACGTTGCTTGTGCGTGAGACTGGTTCACGTGGTTGAAAAGTTTCTAAGTAAATAGAGCATCTGGAACTCTTACATGCACCACCGACTGGACAGTTGATGTGTTCCCCTAAAACACGGTATTTCTATTGTGGTTAAAAAAAGGAACTCCATTGTTCTCCTTTACGTTTAACAAAACAGCGTTTAAAGCTTTGAACCATCTAATGCAGAATGTATGTAGTCTACATGCATTCTGTCAGTTACTTTTCGTACAGTAAGGCGACTTGGTTCCTCGCGACAAAAGGCAGGCTGCCTGTCGTCGTTAGCTCACCTGAAATGTACATGAGGTCCCCGTGCACCGTGCCGGCATGTCCATAGTGAGGCTCATACATGTTCTTCACAAGGCTCCACTCGTTCTTCTTCAAGTTGTAGCACTCCACCGTATCTGATGGAAGATGACGCATGGGAAGAGATGGTTTCACGTTAGCAGCAGAGAGGATCATGAGTTTTGCTTTATTTGTAGTTTTTAGTTTTCTGTGTTGTTTTTTCTGGGCTTAAGTAATCATGTAAAAATCACAATAATAATAATAATAATAATAATAATAATAATAATAATAAGAATAATAATAATAAGAATAATAATAATAAATAGTAATAACAATAATAATAATAATAATAATAATAATAATAATAATAATAATAATGAATGACTATGTTATTGGTCCATAGGATGATATTTATTACACAGGAAAACAAACATATGGCAATAAAGTTCAGTTCAACACGGAAATGGTACAATATTTTGGATTTTAGTTATTGATCAGCTGTTTTTGTCTCTCAGTCTACTTTTGTTTTTCGTTGCATTTCTCCCAAGTCCTCCCACACAGAAACTTTGAAAACTACTACAATTTTGCCCTTTGTTACAATCTCAATTATCACCTGAAGTCTGATTTTCACAACTTGGAGCTGGCTACATTAAAAACCCACCAAAGAATGGTGTGAATTGGTCTGATTATTGTATGGATAAGAAGACATCAATTTCAAGCTCTGAATTTGGACTTCTGAGGTGAGTGAAACAGACACAACCGGAGCTGTGGGGGAGAGCAGGGCACAAGCGCACTGCTGTTTTTACAAATTACAAAAAGAAAAACATGCCACGCATTTCTACTGCGGTTTGCAACTACCAGACGTTTCCGTAGACATCAAAGCACTTCAGTCAAACCTGACGATACTGGCACAGCCCAAACTATCGTCCTTGTCTTCCTCATCTGTTCTGACCAAGGTTCTTAATCATATACAAGGACAGTGTTCTGTTTATTTATTCTATTCACTTATTTAGAATAGGGACATGCATATTGGTGAACATTTGGACTTTGCTACATGTAAATATACCGGATTCAAGACCACAGCTAATTTATCTGTTGCCCATAGGCAGGTTGATGTAACAACAGAGAGACAAATCAATAAGAACTGGGAGATATAGGGAACAGGAAACAGTCGTGCCTTACCGATTTCTCCTGAGGCATTCCGTCCGCCAACTGCAAACAGCTTTCCCGCCAGAGCGCTGAGGTGGAAGAAGGTCCTCTTCTCGTTGAGCGAGGCAATCTGAAGCCACTTGTCGAAGCGCGGGTCGTAGCGGTAGGCGCTGTCTATGGCCGTCTTGCCCTTGGTGTCGTACGTACTCTGGCCTGTAAGGTCAAAAGGTGTTAAATTGTCTACATTTTTGGTTAAAATTTAAAGTCCCTCTGATTGTCACATCCTGTAGGATGTGAAATTTGTCCTCGGCATCGGACCCATCCCCTGAAGGAACGGTGAGCTTCCCTCCGGCGATGTCCAACCCCAAATACCGAGTGCCAAGAAGGGAATGGCTCCCGTTTTAATAGTCTTTGTTGTGACCTGGCCAGGAATGTAACCCACAACCTCCCAGCATCATTGAGGACGCTCTACCTCTAGACTACTGTGTTGGCGTATTTTAGCATCCAAATGAAGTAAAAACCATGAAATGAGTGACAGAACACCGTGAATTGTTGCCATCACTGACCTCCAACGATGAAGAGGAAACCACCCAGCAGCGCCACGCCGTGCTGATAGCGCGGCTCCTCCATGGGCTTCAGGGCCTTCCAGTGGTCCGTGGTTTCGTCGTACAGCCTCAGCTCGCGGCTCACCACCAGCTGCTGCCTCATCACGCCGCCCAAGGCCAGAATGTGCGTGGCGTCTGACCGAATCTGCGTCCGATCCGTTTGAAGGCCCGGCTGCATGAAGGGCATCATCTGGTAGTTGCTGGCCTCCAGCAGCAGGTTGACGCAGGCCGTCTCAGAGCGCATCATGGGCTGGCCTCCCTCCTCGTCGTCCTGGGAGATCTGGATCAGCTCGCTGGGGCTCATCAGGGGGAAGCGAATGTGACGCATCAAGGAGTGGACGGAGGAGCAGCGGTTGGGGGCGTCGTGCTCCAGCCACCCCCTTGCGATGCGGTAGAGCTCCATCTCAGAGAAACCTTTCAGGGAGTTGCTTGCAAGCATGTTGGCCATGGTGGTCTCGGATAGCTGCAGGTAGCGGCCACACTTGACCAGCGCCAGCAGGTTTTGGCTCACAAACGTGGCTAAGTAAGAAGAATAAAAACCCCACAACTATGTAATGCTACTTTGCTTTTTTTTCTTTTAAAAAAGACAGACAAAAGAGAAAATGCATGGTTGCTGTATACAGCAACCAGTCACCAGGGGGAGCAGTCATGTTGGTTTTGGTTTTTGCAAGCTGGTAACATTTTCAATTTTCCTGCTATTTGGTTTGAACCAAATTTATGTGACTTGAAGACTGATTGACTGAGGAATTGTAATGTATGATACAGCTATAATAGCTGCAATAGAGTTGGTTGTTTTTTTTTTTGTTTTATAACACTCACCTATATTCTGCAGCAGGTCCTCCAGAAGCAAGTCCTTGGCAATTTGCTCGACCTCCACACAGTTATCAATGGTGATCTGCGTGAAGGAGAAAAATGTTAGAAAATGACTGTCTGCAACTGCCTTTCCCAGGCTGACTTTTAACAAGCAGCAAAACACAGTAACTCACGCATGCCTTTCGTTTTCTCGATTAATTGCCACTGAGGGCAAGGGTGTCTAAGGACAATGAGACACCCAAAGGAAATCCACAGCCTAATGAGCTGCACCTTCAGAGCAGCTAAAGGTGACCCGTGGCAACCTTCAATAATGAGCTACCGCAATATCGGACGGTGGAAGCCATTAAAAAAAAAGAAAAACAAAACAAAACAAAAGCCTCACCTCATTGCTCAGCAGCTCGTTGCAGAACCTCAGAACAGGCATGACCTGCAGAAAGTTGGCCGCCTCCAGCGTGTCCTGGAGATTACCCATGTCCAGGCTGACTTTGGAAGTGTAAATGAAATCGATGATGTTCTTCAAACCCAACTTGGTGACCCCGTGCAGCTTGATCTCCTTCATCTCCTGCTCTCTCATGCCTCCTGAACAAGGACAACGAGGAGCCAGCAGAAAGGGAGGAGGACAACCGTGAATTTGCATCACTTGAAAAGATTAGTGTTATTTTAGCCAAATGCGGCAAAAGGGGGCTGCGTCAGCAAGATTCAAAGCTGCCCTGCTGATACTGAAGGACTCTGGGGCGAGCACAGCAAAGGGTTTATACTTAGGCATAAAAACGTTGTTATATGGTAATTTCTTTGTTCTACTTCCCCTTTTCCCCACTTGTCTTCCTGGCAAAGTGAAAGTACACTGCAGTGTGTGGTGCAAAGTTTCTACTCCTACTATTTCCACTGAAGTAGTCTGTATCCAAAACATTTCAACATACACTCAGCTGATGTAATGCAATCATACTTCCCTTGCGGTTATGTCATTTTGCAATTTCGTTCACAATTGTGTTCCACCCTTGTATTTAAAAAACATTTTTACATTATTTCTCGTAAAGCCATGCATTGTGTTCCAAATCACTCCCTAATGTGTGTTTTTTTTTTCTTTTTCATAGCTACCATTGGACGCACCTGTGAACATGGCCTTGAAATAGTCACTGGATGAAGCCATAATGACTCTGTGGACGAGGAAAGTTTCTTCGCTGTCTCCCGGAATCAGTACGACGTCACAGAGAGTCTTGTCTCCCCGGAACATGTCAAAGCCCTGAGGAAAAATTGAAAGTCGGCTGTTGGGTTTGTAACAAATGTATCCGAACGTCCCTCGAGACAAACAGGGAACAGGTATTTGCCCTCTGGCTAAGTTTTCTTATTGTGTTAACGGTGAAAGCTAACCCTAACCCCCCAATCGTAACCCCAACCCCTAACCCAGGTGTAAATGTAGCTGTTTGGTACACTTATTTTGAAATGCTGAACTTTTGTTTTTGTGCTCTGGGACGCTTGTTGTTTTCGCTGGCTTGGAGACGCAAGTGCTGAGATGTTTTTTGCGTACTTTTGTTGTATCTTTTTGTTTCGTATGTTGAGAGAAGTGTTTGTGTTCGGGCACGCTCACTGGGAGGGAGAGGACAGCTTTCAGGATAACTGCCGTTGGTTGAGAAGCAGGCTAAAGTGGTCAGTACTAGCTTGTCTGTATCGTCTGTGTTAAATATGTGTTTAAATGCGAAGCAACGTAATTTTCATTATTATTGTAAGAACTAATGTTTTATTTGTATTTGTCTGAACATTTAGTTCTACCGTGTTCAATAAACATCTGTGAAGGAACTGGAGTCTTGTTTCCTAACAACTGGACGGCATACCAGGCATGGGCAAGCTGTGGCCAATGGACCATATGAGGCCCATTAAGCTTTTTGATCCGGCTCGCCAAGCTTGAAGAAATTATGTTAATAGTAAATAAGTCATAAAATAGCTGTATTTGATCATTTTTAAGAGTCATTTCAATATAGAGCTAAATACCGTGGGGCTTCAAACACAGATACTTTGTTGTAATGCTTTTTTTCATTTTCAATAAACATTAAAACAGATTTTCCAATTAAAGCCAGGATATATTTTTCTCTCCTGAGGGGGGGGTCACCAAAACACTACATCCATCTGCTCCTGCTCCGGCTCCTCTGTCATATATTAGAACACATTGTGGCCCACCAGTCAAACCCCTCACCTGCCCTAACCCCTAAACATAACCCTAACCCTAAATTTAACCCAAGGGTTAAAGTTTTTAGAAAATAAGGCGATGATATGATAAAAGAGCTAAATTCAATTCTTTAGTGAAAACATACCTGCAACACGGCGGCGCCGTGGTCGGAGCTGCTGAACACCTTCGACAGTGGCTGGGGTGGCAGTTTGGGTTTTGTGGCTTTGTCTGGGCACTTCGGGGCCACTGCTGTGGGGGGGCTGACAGTGACTGAAGGCAAAGCTGGAGCTGGTGGAGGCGCCTGGGCCAAAGCCGGGGCCGGTCTGTCATCTATCAAGCCAAACAGGTAATATTAGGAGAGAAGGAATCTCTTGCCACATGTGTTGCTTTGAGACCTTTAAGAGGACAAACACCTTGTTGAGGAGGTTGGTCGTGCACCGCCGGAGGTCTGTTCTGGTGGGCCGGGGGTCTCGGAGGGTCCCTGGACTGATGGCGGCCACTCAGGCGAGACCATCTGCGGCCCAGCCTCCCTTGCATGCTGTCATCCCCACTTCCCCTACACACAGCATTGCATGTGAGGTAATTATTTGAGGTTTTTCGCTCAGTTAAACGGAACAATAAAAAGACACAGAAAAAGTGGTGCTATTTTAGTGATGTGCAGCTTTTAAAGAAACGTCCAATGCCGGTGTTTGAGTTCCTTTTTTTTTGTTGACACATTAACTCCTAGAAATGTTGCTTAATTCAAGCTTCTTCTCTTTAACCCTTTATAGTGCACTCAGTGGAACAATTGCATATTTAAAACCAAGTGTCTATGGAGAATATAAGAATGTAATTTTTCATGTTTGACTTTTAAAAATTGTTCAGTTTCAGGCTGAATTAGAGTCCATCAAGAAGGCAATCAAGAGACGTCAAACAACATTAAGACGTCAGTAGTCAGGACCTTTTTGTTTGTCAAATATGTTTTTACGGTGTGAAAGCAATTTCAGGAAGTCACTGCATGGAACCAAGAAACAAAGCCCCTCAAACCTCCTGATGCAACCATCAGCACGAAGGCAATCCATGTTATATTCATTATTATATTAGCAGGGCATGGATTATTATGCAACACAATCAGAATAACAGCAATACCAATAACGAGAACATGAACAACAATAAACCTAAACACGCTTAATCCTTACTCTATTCTAAAATTACATAACCCTTTCAATTCATTTTCAACATTTGGAGGCTGAAGGTTTAACGGCCTGAACGCCCTGTGGCAGTGAAGCGTAAAAAAACACCTTACCCCATGTCATTGGCCTCTTGTGGTTGTGGGCTGCCGTTGCGCCGGTAAGACCTCCTACATGGACGCCAAAGCAAGCAGGGCAATAGTTCATAGTTATGACTTGATTGGAACATACGGACATGCAAGATTTTGTACCTTGTCAGGATATTGAAGTCTAAATTTGCATGTGGCAAATATTAAATAATACAATTTCTGTATTTGGCTGCAGTCACAGTGTCGTGTTTACAACAGATTGCAGAGGGCTCGACAACAACTTTGTAACTCTGTAAAACGTTTCACCTCGGTTTTTTTTCACCCCACTCTCTCTTCTGCTGCCACATCTTGATGGTATCACTTGGAACACATATTGCAATATCTTCCATCAGTTATTGCAATCACGTGCTGCAATTTAAGCAGTTATTGTCCTATTGTAATCTCGCTTGCACTAAACTCGCAAGTATGTTGTAATGTAGTGTCATGTAATGGCTCAGAGTAATATATTTAGTGAAGCATTGCACTCTTCTTGCAAACAACCATCTTGGTTTTTTTTTCATTTGGGGGAGCGGGATTTTTAATATCACTTTTGATGTACGAATGTCACGCGTCAGTATTTCTGGTGACTTCTGTGACGGAGTACAAAAAAATCTGATTTTAATTGAAAAAAAAAAAAAAAAATCAAAAAGTCTCTTTTTTAGGACCTGAATGGTCAAGAAACTGCAAAAGCAAGAAGAATCTATTATTGATGTGTTAGTTTTGCAGAGCAGGTCCACAACGCACTTGCACTCACTCTTGATTGTCACAGTACTGTATAAATGTGACCTAAGTCTGCACATTAAAGAGCCAAACACACTAGGCGCTAAAATTGGTAAAAAAAAATTAAAAAAAATCAACATTGTCGGGTTTCTGGTTTTGCCCGAAAGATCGAACGACAACCTGCTCTTTCCTGTCAGCGTGCTGTTATTCTGTTACGAAAACGTTAATAATGCTTTATGGTCATGTGATGGACCTTTGTTTTGACCTACCTGAATGAAAGCTTCCTCAGAAGACCCGATCCAAGGCCTTTCTCCAGCCTGCTTGTCAAAACAACCAGACACGGTTGAAACCCTGTGCCAGAAATGTCTGCTGCGCCACTGCAAGAAGAAATGAAACGTTTGCACGAGCATCACCGCCTCTCTAGGCCAAGTGAGGCCGCAGTCACTTCCTGTGCTACTTCTCTTTTTCAGCATCTGCGTCTCTTTGTGTCTTGACAGCCATGTTCCTCACTGTATGCAACACTGTATAGAAGGTTCAAAAAGATTCAATGTTTTAGGGGGTTTTCAAGTTTCCGTATTCAGTAGAAAAATACATAATAACCCTTAAAAATATGAATGTATTCTACTCATTTCCTCGGAAGTGATTATGATCGTGAGATGCAGGCTTTGACATAAATAAAGCTGGAGGACCAGATGAGAGCAGGAAACAAACCGACACATCTGAAAAGCATCCTGAAGTTGTCTTCCTTTAAAAAGACACGTAAAACTGGAAATTACCTCACTTTAAAGGCTCACTTTGGTTTACTTTGTACATTTCTGACCTCATTAATTCAAGCGTTTCTTGTCTTTTTTATTGAGTATTAAACACTGGTATCTTTACATGGCAGCTTGAAGATTTTAATCTGTTCTTTCCAAACTCCAACAGGTATTGTCATTATCATTGTCAAAATCTAGAGGCCAACCATTAACCGCATCGAAATGTGTACAAGGCTTCTGGTTTCAAAACGGAGGCTAACAAACCGAAGTGCCAAAAACCTGCACTCTATTGTTTAGCCAGCTGTAAAATAGTTGAAGAAAGAAAATGAACCCCCGGTCAATGCGTAAATGAGCACAAAATTCATACCACTGCAAACTGGTTCCAATTTTTTGGTTGGTTTAAAGGCCAGGTGTGGCTAGCTTACCAGCAGGTGGGGCACGTGCTGCTATCACCCTCCAATTATTGGCCACCTCTGGTCATACCCACGAATCCAAATATGGGCTCTTTCAATTTCAAAACAAACCGTCATCTCAAGGTGGCGCTGATTGTGAAACCAACCTCTAGCCAGCAGAATAGGTATTTGCAAAAAAAAAAAAAAAAAAAGTGAGTGCATTAAACAACAGCAAAGAGTGATTATAATATTGTTGCTTTACTCTCTTAGTTGACCATTCGTGACATTCGGCTAATATCGCTATTTATACCAACAGAAATCTTCAAGTTGTCGCTCCAAGCTCAGGTTGAATAGAAAAATCTTGAATTTGAATTTGGTCTACTTTTTAATTTATTATTATCCCTCTCTTGGGAACTGCCCATTAGTCCGACTTCCCATTAGTCCGACAAATTGCCCATTGGTCCGACCTCCCATTACAGTTAGGGTTAGGGTTAGGGGGAGGTCGGACCAATGGACAATTTGTCGGACTAATGGGAAGTCGGACCAACATTCCAACAACTGTGATGATTAAAAAGTAATGGGCTGAAATTTTGAAGTTGTGTCATGAAACCCAATAAATAAATTTCAGCTGGGAGTGAAATTGTGCACAGGAAACATTTCATGTTTACGTCAAAGAAAAAAAGAAAGAAAAAAAAAGATTGCTTGCATCAATGAAGTCCAGTCTTTATCACCTCTTACTTTTATTGAAAGCCCTGGCAGCGTGTCAAACAGCATTTCTGTCATCTCATTACTGTGACAATAAAACCTAAAGGGTTCTGATGCCATGGATTTATTCCTCCAATCCCACCGCCCAGAAAAAAAAAAAAAAAAAAAAAAATCAAAAAAAAAAATCAAAAAACAAAACAACTTTAATCATTCCATGTGTGCTCTTGGCCCTCAAGTCCCTCTTGCATGGATACATGTTGAATATATAATGTCGTCCATTGTTTTCTTGCCATTAAAGCCATTTCTTCCGCCCTCAGCACTGTTTGTGGTTAGTCCTGTTTAGTGGGCGTTCTTCCTGTGTGTATAGGCTCCACAGTGCTGCCCTCTGCTGGTCCGTCAGAGCTTAGAGAACTGAATGAGGTTCCTGTTGATCTCTGCCACATTCCGGCAGCCTGGGTGAGGTAAGCACACATTATTGTTGAGGTAGATGGGTACGCAATATTTGCTTATCAATTTTTCAACGCAAAAAAAAACATTAATTTGGCATCTCATGTCTTACCTGACAAAGCCATGGACAGACGGAACTCATCATTTAAGATTTGAAGCACTTCCCTCACTCCTTCCTCGCCCTGCAACATCATTTTTTAAAAAAATAAATAACTAATGAAGCCACGTGCGCCAAACCACATCAGTAAAAATTGGTCTTATACTTTAAAGCTGGCATATCCCAAAGTTTACTCTAATCAGCGCTTCGTGAAGTCGCAAAAGGCATTGATGCCTCTCCTTGGTCACTCAGAAGAGACCCACTTTCTTCCATCCTCTGAGGCCTTGTTGTTTTTGTCCCCGTTCAAACACACAAGTGCAAAAAGGAACCACATTTTTTTTTAGAGGGAAGATACATAATTTTAGTCGGAGGCTACAAACACAGGGCTAAATAGACAGATTTCTGGAGAAAACCAATTGGGCAAGGCTGTGCCACTGCATGAAAAGATCTGAAAATGTATATCATTTTGGAACCTTTAAGTTATAATGTTAATGCTATTCTTTAGTAATACAACAACATTTGATTGACCTTTTAAACAACCTAACAATTAAACATCTTAAAACAGCTCCACAAACATCCAACATTTTATGTTATAGGTGTATCTATTTTTTGAGGTCCATGCAGGACTTTGCACGGATATTTATTTTTCAACCAATTTTCAGCTAATCTTTGTGTCTAGTTGGACTCATGTGAACAGCGTCACAGCACAGTTTTCAATTTGATTGCTTTAGTATTTAGATATTAGTGATTTTAAAATAAACATCTCCCTACTCCCATACACAGCCATTCAACTTCAAACTTCATGTTAGATTCACTTTTAAATCACGTCCATCCATTAAAGTCCCATTTATGCTTGAGGGGATGTAAAGTTATTTACATCAACATCAACATCAACATCAACTTTTTAAAATGTCAAACCTTAACCCTGAAAAAGGACTTCTCATTGGTTTCCGGTTTAAACAATGCCTAAGTCAAAGCCAAAGTCTCTGTTAGCTGACACAATTGGTTTGGCTAGTGCTAAAGATGCAGCGATATAAGTCACACGCAATTTCCCATGACTACTTCCAACAATGCCAAAAAAAATATTGTAATTTGTGAACAAAATAAAATAATATATTATTACATCACTAGTATCTAAATACTAAAGTAAGCAATTCAGAAACTGTCTGTGTTTACATGGGCCCAAGCAGAAATGAAAATGAGCCAAAAATTGTTTCAAAGTGAAAAAAGAAAATGCTACAACTTGTCAGACCACACATGATGACACAGTACACTCATTCCTGCAGCTTGTACCTTGTATGCAAGGCCCCACACCGCAGGACGGCCAATGAAAACACATTTGGCACCCAAGGCCAGCGACTTCAACACATCGCTTCCTGTCCTGATCCCTCCGTCCAGATAGACCTCGATTCGGCCTTGTACCGTGTCCACGATCTCTGACAGCGCATCAATCTGCAATTTGAAGAAGGCCGGGAAAACACTTTTATCATGGCAGTGCACAGTCTTTGCATTTTACATTGCAACAAAAACTTAAAGCATCTTTTCAAAAAGAAAAGTCAAGAACTTGGCTTTTTGGCTGAACTTCATTGGGCATCATAACAGAAGTTTGATGGCACATTAAAGACACAGTCATTTTTGATAATAAACTGCTCTGATGTTGGGACCCTATTTGGGCAAGTCGAGTGTAATGCCTGGAAATAGGCAGAAAATGCTGCCTGACTTTCTTCATCCCAACCCAAAGCTAACTCAATATATAATTCCAAAAGTTCCATATTATTGTGCCTTTTTCCACAAACACTACATGGACTTGGCAATGTTGCTGGATGCCGTCAATGATCTGCCATAAAAGATTTTCTATTCCACTTTTCAGGACATAAAGTGAAAGAAAAGTGGTAATCAGTGAACTCTGGAGTTGCCAGTAGATACAAACAGATGACTGTATCTATCCAGCGTTGGACGGACACATTGTTGCACTAATCCTCCAGCCATCAGTCCATTATATTTCACCATTTGTCACATGATTTGGAGGGTATCCCAACTATCATGCAATGAGGCGAGAGGATACCTCCCCCCCCGGAGTTTTGGCGAACTCCAGGTAGCAGCTCTGTATTTTTAGATCTGCAGCCTCTATTGTTTGAGAAACCCTCATCTCAATTCAGTCACTCTGACAAATGATATGTCATGTATATTGAGAATAAACACATGGTTTCGTGTGTACCGATGCCGGGCCTCCGTCCAGCTGTCTGCCTCCGTGGTTTGACACGATGATGCCCTGGACGCCGTGTTCCACAGCTAACTCGGCGTCCTCCTTGGTCAGGATCCCCTTGATGATGATGGGGAGCCGGGTGATGGACTGCAGCCAGTACACGTCCTTCCAGCTGATGGAGGGGTCCAAAGTGTTGGCTGGGATGCCATACTCCTCTGGGACTGCTGCCTCTTGCTGGAAGAACATAGTGTGCAAATACTGGTAGTCAAGAAAGGTGGAGGTGAACCTCTTCATCCTTACATTTATGACCTGCTGCACAACAAGGAACGTCTAATGGGTATTAGTTTCAATGTTATTTAGAATATTTCAGGATTTTAGAGTACATTTTTTTTTCTTAATTGAGATAATATGACTGCAACGTTGTTGCAGAGGAGATATTTCCTTTCTGGCCAACAAGTAAGCAAACCAAACTTCACCTAGCCCAATCCTACATATCCTGGATTAATCTCGGATATTTGACGGAGAGCCTACAGGAGGTGTGTCTGAAGGAGAAAAAACCTGGGACTGCCATTGGCCAGTTCTTGTCTATTCTATTCAAGCAGATTATTGGCAGGTTAGCCATACAGCTCCACTTCCAGGTTTCCCACTGGTCTAAGGAGACGTTAGCCAAAGATGAAGACCCATGGTGTGCCGGAATGTTTGAGTAAACTCCAAAATCCATCAGACATGAAGGGGAATAAAGAGATTTCACGACAGACAACTACGCAGAAAGCCTTTCAACAACTCTTTGTTCTCTATTTGATGTAAATTTACATTTGGGTCTAATAAAAGTGCCATTGCTGTTGTTGGAATGCTAATTAGCCCCTTAGCTGGGCTGAACTGTCACTTCATGTCATTATTGGTTTTCGTCTGGGGATTTTTAAGGCCGGCTTGCTACAATAGCTGGTTTTATGGTTTCCTGATTATACCCTCAATTTAAATGAAGTTGATTAGTTGTGGGATTTCAAGACTGATTGGCAGGACATTTCAGCTTTGAAATCTGAGAGATCCTCAAGATTAGTATGTTTGCCCTGTTCCTCAACATCATCCTCTATGAGTTCTTGATAGATTAGTCAAGACACTAGATGCTAACCCTGACCCATGGGGGTCGATGCATATTTCTGCTTCTGTGCGATTGCATGACTCTTTAGAAGCATGTGTTTGACCATCTTACAATAAAGCACACACATTGCTCGGCGATCTCCGTGGCTGCTTGGAATCGGCGCCTCCTGCGCATACCTGGAACACCCCATCAAAGTTCTTGACCTTCAGATGGGGGGGCAGCTTGAACTGGTTGCGGATGTCGTTGCGGCGCTTCCCCGTGTAGGGGACGTCGACGGTGAGGACGAGGGCCTTGTAGCCGAGCGCCTCCACGCGGTGCACGATCTGTTCAGACAGCTTCCGGTCCCGGTAGACGTACAGCTGGAACCAGCGGTAGCCATTGGGCGCGGCGGCCACGATTTCCTCCACAGAGCAGGTGGAGTAGGTGCTGGTGATGTAGCAGGTATTGAGGGCCTCAGTGGCTGTGAGGAAAGGTGGAGGAAATGGGTAATTAGGAAGAGTGTCAGCATTAGTCAGAGTTAATCGCTATGAGATTAAATACAAGGAACTGCGCGCTAATTTTTTAATCGCATTTTAATCGCAAGCCTTTTGTCCCTTCCATGCACCCGTAGCCAGGTCCTCAAGCCGTAGTGCTATGTTTCGACACAGCGTCCTGCTGACGTTAGCTGTGTTTATTTTGTGCAATTCACTCGAATGGTTGACGCATCATCTACATTAATGGTTAACTATGGAAATTCGCGATAAAAAAAATAAAAAAAAGCTAAGTTGTTTGACAGCCCACGTTATTGTAATTATTATTATATTATTATCTTTATTATTATTGCTATTCATTGATTTGTTGGAATCTTTGTTCATTATTTACATATTTACTTGGAAGTTAGGATATTTTTTTATACAGTTTACTTTATGGAACAATTATTTATACTTATTTTACTTCAGCTTCAGTATTCATGCTTAGGTTTCGGCCCCTATCTAGTGTTGAAACATAGCAACAAAATGATATGGACTGAAAACATTTTTTCAGGAATGTTGTTTTTGTACAGTTAGATGCTGAGTAACTCCATCTTAGTGGCTGAATTTGATTGTGATTTTTGAAGGTTTTTGAAACCTAAACGTGAGTGGCAACTTTTTTATTTATTTTTTTTGCAATAGATTGAAGCGGCTGTAACCTTTAAAATGAGTTTACGTATTGGAGTAAAGTCCTCACCCCGAGCGGTGGCCATCTCTCCTTCGTGCCATGCCAGGCAGTGGAATGCAGTGGGAGCGATGCCGACCGGAAAGCTGATTTCGTTGCCCTGCACTGTGGTGCGCGTGTCGCTCACCGAGACGTCCCGCAGGATTCGAGGCCTCAGACGGATCCTGAGAGAGGAAACACACACACACACACACACACAAACACACACACACACACACACACACACACACACACACACACACACACACACACGAGGAGACAGACAATCACGTGTGTGTGTAGCCAGCTTTTTACTCTTAGTCAAACCCCCCCTGAAATGTGTTTTCCACAAAAGAAGACCAACTGGCCACTTTAAGACGACTGAACTAAAATCCAAAGAGACATTAAAGAGACATAAAGGTGATTTTCATGCATGTTAAGAAAGTCATGAAAAGGAGGTTTTAGCAACAATGTAGCAGAAGAAATGATGAAAATAAAGGCATTTTTTTCCCACAGTGGGGCAGGTTTAAGAAGGAACCTTTAATCTCTGTGGCCAACTGATCTCCTATTAGCTACGGCAGTTATATTTAAACTCACTGTACGTCAGCCCCCATTTTACATTATTCAGCATGTCTGCTGGCCAGCTTTGTGCTGCTAAACATGCCGTATTCAACCTCTGCTCCGTCACTTCTGCTCTTTGCAGTTTTGGACAGAAGATATAACTGAAAAAGAAAACCCGTATTGGGTTTTTATTTTACTCATGTTTTTGTGGGGAACCCCTTTGTCTCCATTCCCCTCACCCCCCCCAGTACTGTACCTTTTGTACGCCAGCAGATTGTCGTCCCTGGTGCAGCATTCGTCCGCCCCGGCTGCGTAATAATCCCAGGTGGCTTTAGAGAGGTGCTCCTTGGCGTACTCCTCAAAGTCCGTCAGGCAAACCATAGCCATCTCTGCACAGCGACCTCCCTCTCTGCTCGGGGACGGACACAGCGTGTAATCGCCTCGTTCAGCAAAAGCGACTATTTGCATTTGCACTTCAAACACCCAAGCAATTTCAATTTGCTCGAACCCCTCGCTCACACCGGACGAATGAACGCACGGTGACCAGTGTCAAGTTTACTCAACAGCTGCCGACTCAGCAAATTCTAGCCCGGCCACATAATGTCACTTTTCATACTTCCAGGCTTATATTTTTTTTCGGGGTGCCATCTGGAAGATGGATTTGTTGCATGGCATGTGAGACAAATAGCCGCAGACGCCGACATCAAAAAAAAAAATAATAAAAAATTGTAAAAAAAAAACCATACAGGCCTCCAGAGTGAAAAGCAACACCCCTCCAGACTTACCACAAACATCTGATCTCTCGCACACCAAATCCCCCACGACAAACCCGAGTTGCAACATCAACCCTCCGGGCCAGACGCGCGATCAAAACTACCGTGCTCACACTGACACCTGGCTGAGTATTAAAGTATAGTTGTTTTTTTCCCGACACAGATGAGTCCTCGCGTCGGAGTGCCCCCCCCACCCCTCCCCCCCCTTCCAACCTACCCCGCCCCCCCTCTGCCCGGCGTCGCTTTTGTGTCGGGCTAGAATCAAACTTTCATGGAGCCGCTATGTAAGCCTCTGACAGCTTGCGCGACCCCGCATTGACCTTTGCTTTTATTGTGTTTACACAAGCTGGAAATGTGCTGATGGGGACGGCGGACTGTAGCGAGGACAAGGGGCGCAGCGGCCCGGGGATCCAGGTGCCACATACGTGCGTGGCCGCCCTCACGTTGACGCGCACTGTACGCGCAGGCCTACACGCTTGCCATATACGTGTACACAATGCGTACAGTAATGGGGTTGGAGGGGGCGGATTGACCGCTGCTGCCATGGTGAGCCTCTGCTGGCCCACTTTTTCAGCTTACACTTCACTCGGCTCTTCCCATATTCAGACTTATGTGCTCAGTGAGGATTTCAAGGTTGAAAAGATTTGGGAGAAAATTGGAAAACCTAATTTTCTCCAAAACCAAAGATTTTGTTTTGAACGGCTTTATTTTTTAAGACTTTATTGAATGTCGGTTATTTTCATCCGTGATTTTCAGTGGGCCAGCCTCGCAGGACTAATAATCCAAGAGTTTCCATGCGTCTCCAGAAATCGGCATGTTTAACCCTCTGTTTACAGCCGCCTGCTAAAATGCGGCGTATCAGCTTCCTGCTAAATCCGCTGTTTTGTTGGACCTAACACGTGTGCGCACGGCGGTGTCAGAGAGAGAAATAGAGGGTGCTGTCGCTAACCTGGAAGAGGTGTTGTTGCCCTTTGTGATGTCACAAAGGGCCGATTTCCAGAGAGGTGCCATTTGGTGTATAAAGAAGAAAAGGGTTGAATTTCCCCTTTCGGTGATGTTCTTTGAAAGACAAGGTTGTGGTTCGGGAAAAAAAATGGTAAAGTGAATCTTGTGGGACCTTTAAAAATAAATGAAACACGGCACGCAACTTTCTATAAAATAAAGCCGCGTTTGGATGAAGGAAATGCTCTTCCGAAGCACCTGATGTAATATCGCGATATCATGAGAGTCTTATATAATCAGGCCTCTCTCCTCAGTTTGGCACCCCTGCGTGTCACCACATCTGTTAAAGCTACTCAATGTCTGCCTGCAACAGCCCCCAACAGCTGTTCACTTCCCTCGGAATTTAAGTTCACGTCGTTAACTTCTTTCTATTTAACATTTCAAATGGCTCATACAATACTCTATATTTTAAGAAACATGTTTTTATGACCGCACCAACCCGGTGTTGACACGGCAACGGTACATATATGGAAGTTTCATCCAGCCCGCTTGAAATCCACTTGACCCCTCCCGCACCCACTCATCATGCTGACAGTTGAAGCACACACGCGCAGCTCCCTCCCATTCGGCCACTCATCAACGCACCAGTCTCAGGCTGAATGTCAATGTTCTGTAAAGTTTGGCGACGTGTGTACTCACAGATCACAAACGCTCATTCTCTCTCAGCGGTTCTTCCCCTTTTCCAACAGAATCATTACCTGTAAACAAAGTGCTGGTGTAATGAAAATAGTCACAACGTAACAATGCTAACAAGGTGTAAAATAACAACAACCATAATAATAAAGGAAAGGGTATCAGCAGTAAAACTATATATATGTATATATATATATATATATATATATATATATATATATATATATATATATATATATATATATATGCAAGAGAATGATATAATAATGGAAATGGAAACAGTATCTTAAAAGTGTTTTAACCATTCGATCAGCATTTAACCGGGATTAGAATTCAAAGTCTCCTTAGTTACACAAGCTATTTATTTCCTGGTGCGTAAGGTTTTGCAAATGACCACTTGGGGGCAGTGTGACACTGAACGAGAGTCCATCCTCCACAGTTTAACATCTGCGAGGCAGACTTTAGTTTAATACGTGTCAGTATTACACACACTCAGCGTCCCCATGGAAACCCCATGGATGACCACCGATGTCACAACTAAACCCACGCACACTCACTCACTCATTCAAACACACACACACACACACACACACACACACACACACACACACACACAAAAAAAAACAAAAAACTCAGCTCCCTGATTGGCTGGGCGAGAACAAAATCACACAACTCTTTATGAGCCAAAGAGTGAAACTTAAAAAGCTGAAATAAAGGGGGAAAAACACACTTTGCCTGATGACACTCTCACACTGCCGCCCCCCCCCCCACCCCACACCAATATGTGTGTGAGTGGATGCTGTGAGCTGAATGTGAGCCTCATGGCATGTGTCGCCTGTGAAAGGTGTCGCTCATTTAGTCCCACTGAATGGCAGCGCAGAGCACATTGTCCAGGTGAATTTCTAGAATACCAACGTGTGTCTGTTTTTTTGGTTTTTTTTTTTTTTTAAAGCGGCAAACAAGGAGAAAAAATTGATCAGCCACCATCTGCGAGCATTCCTATTTGTTAAACCAGAGAGGTGTCGGTTGGTTGTCGGTCAGCCCTCGAGCACCTACGTAATCATTCATTTTTTTTTGATTTACAGCCGCGAGAAATCAAACCATGCCTTAGAAAGATTCCTGCTCTAGATCTCAATTAGCCCAGCCGATGATTTTTGACGCGCGTTAAATCCGAATCTTACCTTCATATGAGCTGTTTGGACGGCCCACGCTGCGGGTTGGTCACGCTCTAGTTTGACAGGGTCATGTCAGAGGGCATCCCGGCCCCCGCCTCCATGTTACCTCCCCCACAACAACACAACTCCCATCGCACCCCCCCACCCCCACCGCACCCACGCTCACACAGTACCATGCTCCGCCCCTGTAACACCCCCCCCCCCTTTCTCCCCCCACCTCCCGTGCAGCCTGACGTCAGCACTATGGGCCCCGGCCTTTCTGTGCGCTAACCTACAGCTATTGTTTGCCTGACTAACCTCCAACTTTCCTCCTTTTTCTTCTTCTTCTCCTCCTTCCTCCCAGCCTGCGCTGTAGCTTTCCTGGTTATTTTCTCCATCTCTTTCTTTTCTTTCCTACGTTTACTACCTCAAATTCTCCTCCTGTACAATTTTCTGCATCCTCTGTGAAAACACACCTATCTGTCAGTGCTGATGATTGCTGGCTAGCTAGCTAAATAGCTGTCGACACTGACAGATAGTTGTATTTTCTAGCTAGCTAGCTAGCTCGCTAAATAGACATTTCCAACTCTTTTGGGGGATTGATTATTTAAAAAAACAAAACAAAACACAGAGCCCAATAGTTAATTTCAAATGACGAGTAATTTTTAAGGGGGAAAATAATATCCTAGCGTTCGAGACATTCGTAGCTCGTGACCTCAAACTGAAAGTTTCTTACTCAGTTATTTTGACACGCACGCTACAGTGAACACTTCATCTTCACCCTCCCTTCCCCAATGCATTTATTCATACTATTCATACAAAATTCCTCCATGCCACTCAAATCACAATACATGTCAACTGCTTTGGCGCCAGCCGTGTCCTGATTTTCTCAGCGAAACAACCTCGAACCAGATCAGAAGTTCACAGTCTTCCACCGCTGCTCTTTCTCTCGCTGTGAGGCAAATTCTTCGAGCCTATTTATGGTCCACCAAAGATTTTTGTTGTTGGTGATATTTTGGAACGTGTGGATTTAAATATTCATGTGTTGTTTATGACTCGAGGTGAAGATAATTGTTCTAGCAGGACACTCGCTGCACCTCTTGATCCCAATTTCTGAGATGGTGAAGTGATCAGTTATTCTTCCCCTTACAGAATTATTATGATTATTATTAATAACTTCCTCCTTTGTTGTTTTGTGTCATGTGTTGTTGAGCCCCACACGTGTGGTACAATTTCTCCCCACTTCCAGGTGTGAACGTGTCATGTTTTCTCCTCTTGTGCGCGAGTGTCACTCACACATTTGTTTACAGCCCCAACCATCAAGAAAGGTGAAGTGTCGACATTTTGACCGGAGCTTTGACTCAATTTTTTTATATATACATAAAATGCAGATGTGGCAAACCTTTCAGATCCCAGAGATGGCCCGCTTGTTGTGTTTCCCGCCCGAGTGGGATGTGAGCGGAGACTCCATTAAACGCCGCTCGCCGCGAAAACCAAACGCCTGGAGAAGTTGTTTGAGCGTTTTCAAACAGCAGTGGGGCCGCGCCGGGCGCTAAATTAGATTCCGTCTGATTTCATTAGGGCCCTTGTATTGAATTTACTCTTCGTAAATGTAATTTATACGGTAACAAAACCTGGCTTCTTGGCTGACGCCTGTCACCCTGTGTGGGTCTCTGGGATTTTTTTGCGCGTCTTTGTTTTGGTTTTTAAAGGGGGGGGGGGCCTCGGGCCCGAACGTCTCGCCGGTCGCTCCTCTGGCGGGGAGGTGGGAGTGTTACCTGCGCTCAGAGGAGGTGCAAATTGTGTTAATCCACCGGCCTAATGCCGCGGAGTCAGAGTCGGAGCTGGAGCCGGAGCTGGCGGTGCTGGACGTTCAGCCGAGTGGAAAACCTCTTCCACATGCCTGCTCGGGTTTCTGGCCCCGAGGCTTCGTCCCGGCCCGCCGAGCCACATGTGCGTTGAATTGCCAAGGTGTTATGATGCCCCGGCGAGGCCACCTCGGCCTCTCCCCGCTTTATTATCAGACTAAATGCAGCACAGCTCGCAGGAATGGGCAGCAAATGTGTGCAGGCTCCCTGTGATGGACAGCAGCCTGTCAGACTTTGACCTCTTTGGCTTGAGAAAAAAATGTAAGACTTCATTATATTTTAACAGTTCTTTCGAGGTGGAATAGATGACCGGGAATTCTTTCTTAAAACAAAGTTTTGAGCTGGCTCAAAGTGAAGTTCGGTGTAATGGGTGACTTATGCGTTTTTTGCATGTGTGTATCGGTTTGAACTTCGCACTGAGCCGAGCAACACAACGTGTTTTTTTAAAAAACGGGTCCTCGTGCGACTTCACAATCCAGGATCCTACACAGATAAGCAGCAGAGATGCATTACGGATAAATCAAAGTGGCTGGAAGCTGACAGAAGTCTGTCAGAGAATTATAGAGTCCAAAAACACACCCACTGTCAGTTGAACGATTTAATAGGCGGGAATAAAAGGTCGCTGTTAAGTTAATGAGTTGGGTTGTGTGAGAATGGTGAATTTGCTATTTTCTGTTTTTGTGAGGCAGATAAATAGTTTTATGGACTGACTAAAACTAACTATAAACTGGATAATACATTGGATAATGTAATGTTTTCTTCCAGCTGCTGTATTTTTTTCTTTCAATAACTCCATTAAATTCCTCATCTACGTGAAAGTCCACACAGCAAACATCATCTACCTGCAGTCAAGGCAGGTCTTCTTCATATGTACAAGACTTTAAGTATTTTAATATTCCTGTGTGAATGTCTAGCCGCATTTACAGTGACTTGCTTTCATTGTGATTTGGTTAAAATTTGGATTTATGCGGATATTTGGGGATTGTTGTGCTTCCATGCTATGTAATAATAATAATAATGATAATAATAATAATAATAATAATAATAATAATAATAATTCTTACTATTTTAGAGCATTTTTGAGAATCTAATTATGTAAACACCTGGATGAAAAATAGCTTTCAAAATAACCTGAATGATAAAAAAATAAAAAAATAAAAATGTTATAAATGAATGCCTGCACCTTGCGAGAGTGCCACAGTGTCCTAGTGTAAAACAAGGCTTGAGCTCTCCATCCTGCCGCTGCTGAGCAGCGCATGTCTCGAGTGTTCAGGATCAGCGAGAGATCTGAGCTCTGCAGCTCTCGGTGCTCTCGTGATTCGATCCATGCACGCAGGCTGAGAGCCGTCCACCCACCCGGGGGCCCGTGGCACTGTGTGAGAGAATCATTCAGCCTCGGCCCCGTTGAAGCCTCATTTGTCCGGGGGTATTTATCCCTCCCTTGCAAGACTTTAAAAAAACAAACAGGAAAACACAATGACTGTCAACTCTTCTGCGGCTCCGTCGTTTGTCATGTTGCACGTAAGCCGCAACATTGTCCAGACTCTCCCCCCCAGCCCAGTTTGACGGCTTGCAGTTTCCACAAGTGGTCTGGTCGCTTTGTTCCCGTGCCATGAGAATAGACCCGTGACTTCAGAGGCAAAAATAAGTCAAGAGTTACAAGTCAGAATGCTTTTGGCAAAAACATTAATTATTCCTGACTTGAAAGAGGAATGACATGAGACGTATGAGGCGAAATAGTGCAACTTTTTTGCATCATGAACAGTACCTTTCCTTACCAATGGATGAAGGTGCTTCTACTGCCCCACTTCAATGAAGAGCAAAAGTGTCAGAAGTCATTTTTCCTCCATTTAATTCCATAATTTCTTTTTATTTCAATGTATTTTTTCAGTATAGTGCAATTTCCTTTTTCCTTTTTCTCTTGAAGGGCCAGCGATTCCTCATGCTTAGGGGTTATAGCGCCACCTCTTGGCTTTGTTTGTGCTTGGCATCACCAGACACATGGACGTTAATAATATGAGGGCTGTTTTATTTTATTTATATTCAAATGGAGGACCTTCTTGTTAAATGCAGAATGCAGACACACACACACACACATATATGTGTGTGTGTACATATGTATATATATATATATATATATATATATATATACATATATAATGTTAAAGATGTCCGAGAACCGATAACGATACGTACAGATATTACAAAAAGTGATAATATTGGGCTGATATTATCAGCCAGACATTCCTAACATATACAGTATATGTGTGTGAGTGTGTGTGTGTGTGTGTGTGTGTGTGTGTGTGTGTATGTATCCACCCTCATGTGGCCAAGTCTGCAGTGTAACAAAATCAGTGGAGAGAAAAAATACTTAAATTTAAAAATGTTTTTTTCCCCCCCAATTTACTCTTTAAAAAACATGTAACAAACACAATCAAAACAGAGCCTAAATGTTTATTAAGTGCTGCTTTCATTGGATTTTATTAATGTGCTCATTTATCCGAAGGCTGGTTTTGTGGCAAAAGGAACTTTTTGCATTCCCGTCTCTTTATTTTCAAGAGGGCCTAAGTTTCGACAGACTCAACATCTTGAAATCTGTGGCAACTGATGGTGGGGGAGTGGAGGTTGTGGGGTGGGGGGTGGAACAGCTGGCAGCTCTTGTGTCTCTGCACGTTACTGTCATCTCCTATTAAGACTGGACGGTGCCCAGTTTGTCATCTATCAGTGCTGTGGATCCCAGCGTGAAGAGACAGCCTGAGGTGTGTGTGTGTGTGTGTGTGTGTGTGTGTGTGTGTGTGTGTGTGTGTGTGTGTCTGAGCGGTGATGGGATGAGACTTCGTAAGCTTCCTCACTCACTGACCGATTCTGGAGGGAATCCCTTCCACCACCACCACCACCGTCACCAATTTCCTGTAGCCTGCAGAGTTTGTCTAGTAGATCTAGTAGAGGATTCTCTGCTCACACATCCCAGGAATCTCCAGCTAAAATAAAATATCAAATCCGCGCTTTCCTTAAAAAACCAATAACTCACTCTGCTTTGGAAAAAAGAGTATTTAAAAAGCGAAACTATGATGAAAAAAACCTGTCTCTCCAAAAAGAGAAGAGAACGGAGCGGCTGCTCTGATTATTCCAGTAGTATTATGGTTTTGATTTAGTCTATTTTAAATCTGGCATCACTTCTGAGGGGGACAACCTGTCAACATGCGTTTTAGTTCTCCATTTAGCGGGACTTTGACGTTCTTCCAGCTTTTATCTGTTGTCCCTTGTTTTCACGTTGTGTTCTCTTTCTTCCTTCCTTTTTTTTTTCCCCAGTATTTCTAATTGTATGTATGTTATAGCGGGTTTCGTCACGGCCTTCCGATTCCGCCTGTAGCAACGGTGAGTGCTTGCTTGTGATTTGTTTTCCGTGCCACCGCCTTTGCGTCCCGTGTGTCTGCAGTTTCTTTGCTTTCCTCCGTCCCGAAGACCTCCTGTCTCGTATAGCGACACTGAAGACGTGACAACACGGGGCAAAGTGGAGCCACGTAGAGTCAAAGGCCTTTCGCATGCATGAGTGGCAGATACCGAAGGCAACAAATGAGGCAAAAGTGATAGAAAAGTGGAATGGCCCTAAATTTTTTGGTTTGTTTCTTTAATGCTTTTTGTAAAAAAATACTTCTAGATGCAAACAAACACACACGCATACACACACACACACACTAGCTCTCAATTATGATGTGAGTAAACTAAAACGTAACAGAAGTATTAATACCAGAAATATTTACTTATAGATATAATTATTTATTTTCACATTTCAATCCCTTTCATGGAACAGGACTGGGTGGGTGGAGCGCTTTTCTTTATGGTCTCCTGCTTCCACTCAGGATGAGAACTGCTTAAGAGGAAACAATGTGCGGGGTTTTAAAAAATAAACTCTTTCAGTGAAAGAAAGACGGTCTTTCTGAAGCAGCTGAATGACTTTGACTTTTGAGTGTGTTCCAAATCACATCCTTCTGTGAATATTTTGAGCGCACGCAAAAGAAAACGCATTGTGCTTTTGCAGCGTACTGTCCAAACGGTCCATAAGCCGAGTGTGTAGCGAAGGATTTGTGTCGTCATCTCTCTGTGTGGACTCTCTTGATGGCTTAAAAGCTAATTAAATGTCATGTCGATCCTGCTAGAAAGGTTTATTACATTTTCGATTTTTGGAACTATCTGCCGCTCCCTTCCGTTCTTCTGATACTGAGGAGGACAAGATTTTATCGCACACAAACTGAATGTGCTCCACAACATTATTGCCTGGTTCAGGTGTGCCACTGTGGCCATGTCACAGTCTGTCAATTTAGTGTTTCCTATTTATAGATATCTTCTCTCCCCTTGTGTTTTCCGTATTTTACTTCCTGTTTCTGTCTTCCCGCCTTTTTTGTTGCCCCATGATTTCATCACCTGTGTTCCCCTGCCCTCTTGTATAAATAGTCATTGTCTCCCTTTGTCTGTGTTCACTTGTTGTGTAATCTCAGTTGTCGCACCCTGGCTGCCTGATTGTAGCGCCGTCTAGTCCGGATCTGTTGTCTGTTTCTGGTCCATTTCAAACATCAGTTTACGTCTCCTATTTTAGATTTATTTTCTACCCTTTAGGACATTTTTTGTTACTAAAATAAATAGTTTCCCACACCTGGAGTTTTGTCTCCATTTGGGTCCTGCCTGCACGCTGATGAGACAAGCCAGAAGCGTAATTGTTAGCTAGCTCGCTAGCTAGCAAGCTAGCCAGTGGATTAGTCAGCACGCTAAGGTCATTACACCACTTCCACAACGTGACAAATAGGGCATTTTTATTTTTTGTTGGTGTGCACAGAGGACGCCAATCTGCACTTCACATTTTTCTCAAGTGTCAGGTCTCTTTGAGCACTTGAGAAACGGTCAACCTTAACTGCTGAAGTCGACTATTCGGAATACAGAATCAGTCTTTTTTCTCTCCACTTAATTCACTGGGGTTCACCATTCAGAGAATCAAAGACTCGACACATGGAACTTGTGATGTGCATTTTCTATTTGTTTTTCCAAATCCAGAAAAAGTAAGCTCTAGAGTGGTTGTTCCTGATCATAGGAAATCCATATTTTTCGTAAAACGAGAACAGATAACAATTCCCTTTGTTCTGCCCTCTTCTCTGCTCTTTCCACATGATCTCAAAATTTTCCCCCAGCCTCTCAAGACTCAGTCGGCGAAAACGTGAATCCACTGTGACATTTTCTCTAATCATCCCTCTTTGCTTCTTCCGTGCACGTTATGCAAATTGCAGCTTGACAATCTAACCAAATTAAATCTAACTGCGCTGCCTGTTGGCATTTTGAGGGGATGGTACGTCGCACGCAGGCTGGGGATGTGGCAAGATGCCATTTTATTGACCAATTATTTGTTTCTACACTTCTTCTCATCTCTCAGCAAGATGGTTTAAAGAGACAGGAAGGGATGCCAACTTGACAACGGGCTCTAAATGATACCGCTGTGTTTTGTTATTGCTTAGGTCTTTGGCTTTTTGGTATAAAAATGTGCAGCTGTCACAGATTAAGCCGAGGGAAAAAAACAACAACAAAAAAATAAAGAGAATAGGGTCCAACTTTTATGGCATTTTGGTCGTTTGGGATTTTACAAGGCAAAACCTCAATTCCATTTTCGTTTTGTAATTCAGAGCAAACTCAACGGGACGCGAGATGTTAAGACTTTCTCGTAAGTATTACAGCACTGGGTTGGACTTTTAAAGCTGACACTCAAACATACCGAATGTGACAGAAATGGCTTCATCAGGGCAAGTGGGAAACAACGTTCTATCGGAAAAATGTTTGGAAGAAATGGAAAAAAAAAAAGTTTATAACAAACAGGTTTGAGCTGAGCGGCTCCAGAAATGCAAATGGCAGATGAAATAGCAACGTCAATAGGGACTCAAAGTCTTGAACATCTGTTTGTGCGTGAGCGTTTTCCCCCTGCTTGATGTCCCTATTAACACAAAAACACACACACAAAAAAAAGTTTTTAAAGCGCAAAAAAAGGTCATAAATTCTGCTAATTAGAGCCACTATAAAATTGTTTCTAATCAGTGAAAGTACAGTATTTTAATAAAAAAAAAGTAATCGCTTTTTTATTAGCTTCGCACTAGCAAGCCGCACTTTTAGCGGCAGAATGATGTGCGTGTCTATTAAAAGATAAATAAATGAATAAACCCCCAAAAAACCCAATGAAAGCCTCATTTGAGTACCATTTAAAGCTGCATCTAATTATCTGTTGATGTGAAGGCGAAAAACAAATAAATATGTTAGCGGGGAATATACTTAGCATAATCTGTTCCTTGTGGAATGGCAAACTTCGTGAGGCAACATTGGAAACCCATTACGGCAGAAACGCTTTGTTTTCTTCTGTGCAGTGAGTCGGAAAAACACCACAAAATAGTCAAGTGAAGTACTTAACCAAGAGGTACACCAGTCAATCCACCGGGGGATGCTCACAACAGGATGGGAGTCAAGACACCTGATTGGTGACGGCTGCAGGATGTTTGTCAGAGCCGCGATCGATCTCGAGAGCAACCGGGGAAAATATACTTAGCATGAGGGGGGCGATGGGGGCCGGTGGTTGGGTTTTGGGGGTAAACATTTGGAGTGGAGTCTTTCATTTAACGATGTGCAGCAGATGTGGAATGAGGCAGGGGCTCCACCGGCGATGTGAAGCGAACAAGAAAAGAGCAGCGGAGACAAAACCAGACGGACCACGGCGGACTTTCAAGATAGCAGGCGGGGGGGTCGGAGGTCAGCGTCCGACATGTTGAACGCAAGCCACCGCGACGACAACAACAACGACAGCAGCAAAAAAAAGGTTTGGTTGTTTTTACATTTGGCAAGGGGAGTCGAGGATTGGTCGCGCTTCACAGATGGTTCGACTCGACTCGCAACGACTCTCTCCGCTGTGGAGAAAACCTTGACCAATCGCGCTGAGGACGGAGGTTCGCCTCAGGGATGGACGCACGCATCTGCTCGTGTGGGAAACTGTGTCCGTTTGAATCTCCCATCCAGCCCAGCCTAATGGGCTATCTCCATACTTCAGCGTCATATAAATCGACTGACACCCACACACACACACACGCACATATGGTGTTTGGCACGGCGCCTGATGCCTTGCCCAAACACAGTGTCCATGGTGCGGAGGCCTCAGAGCACCTACCAAACCAAAAGACTTTTTGATTTGATTTAATATTTAATTGCAGTTATTTGTTTCATTAATTTTATGTTTAAAAAAAAAAATGAATGCAAGTTTCAATGCTCAATGCTAAAGTCGCATCTTGGACAATCATCAAACAATCCCAGTGGGCAGGGGCCGGATCTAGGCATGGGCAAGGGGGGGGCAATGCCCCACTAAATGCCATGGCTGCCCCCCCCCCCCCAACAAGATGGCATTGAAAAAAAAAGTTTTTCTTTTTTTTTCACACTACCAAACTAACTCTATATGATCCACCCCCAAACAAAAATAAAGAAAAAAGAAAAGAAAAACTCAGAACAGATCGCTCCGACACTCCCTCGGCAAGGTTGCAACCTGGCTGCAACTAACAGACTAGATTCACGTCGTTTATGGGCGGTGCCTAACAAGCAGCCAACCGCAAGAGCACGGACGCAGCACTTCTGGTTGAGAACGTAAAAAGGGAATTTGAAGGAAAACGTTTTTTTTGGTGCGCGTTCAGTCGTTCACTACCTTTAAATTCTGTTCCCTCGACGTTTGCTCGGTATTTCGGTCATTATGCGTCGATTTCTGGTTGCTAAACCTCGGAGCAACAGTGGCTCTGCTGCTGCTAGTGCTAATGCTAGTACGACGGCTCCCCCAGCTCCAGTCAGACCACATTCTGCTCAACTCGAACCGAACGCTAACCCGCAATTTGGTTCCACAAGCACTGCAACACCGGCTGAAAGCCTCGCCGTCCGCGACGCAGCAGTGGCCGCTGCCACCGCCGCCGCCACCGCCGCTGATAACAGCACTGGCTTGGGCACCACAGAACCATTAGCAGCCCGCTAATCTTGTACTCCCATAACGCGATTTTGGCAAGACCGCACGGGCATTCAGCCCAGGTTGGTATCGTGGAAGAGCATGGCTGAAATACTTGTTGAAGCTAGATGCGTGCTTTTGTTTCCCTTGTCGCTAATTTGGAGGAATTAATGATAGAGATTTGATTTTCACCAAACATGGGTTTAATAATTGGAAAACTGCATTGGAGAAAGACAAGGGATTCACAAAACACGAATCGAGTCAATGCCACGTGAAAAATGCCAAGGCCCGGTGTGAAATGACTCAAAGGGAAGCCACAGGGGCAACCATTTCAAATCTCCTTGGGCCCACCCAAATTGAAAAAACAAACAAACATCTATTACATAAAAACCATTGGAGAAGTGGTTCAATTCCTTGCTGTTAATGAAGACTCTGGAGAGTACAGAGTCACAGGATGATAGACATGTTTCTCAGCAGGACTGTTCTTAAAAATGGTCGCGTACACTCTGAACAAGGACACCAAATTTAATGATATAAACAAAACCACTCCCCTCAGATGAAAGGCAACAGTTTTTAATGCATTTCGGGGTTTTTGGGGGTTTAAACACACCGCCTTACCGTACAGGCGAAAGGTCCTCCCCCCTGGCAATTTCCGCTGCCCCACCAAGTATCTAATTCTAAATCCGGGGCTGGTTAACATATGCAAGCATGCATATGCACATGTGTGTAAGGTAATTTGTTAGTTGATAGATAAGAGTGGGGTGATGAATCCACCTTCCTGCTGTAAATAATTATTTCATGATGCGCAACAGCTTTTAAATCCTCTTGTAAAATTTTCTGATATAATTTTGGCTGACTGAAGACTCATAAAAAAGAAAGGTTTTATGTCGGTATTATTTTGATGTTCCGTGGCAGTGGAACAATCAGCTTCTCCCGTGGTGACCCACAGCCGGCTGGCAACTCCAATTATTCCTTTTCTTAGATCCAAACCCAACTTTATCCCGACTTTGGTTGTTCGGCTTTATCGCAAACACCAAACACAGCCTTGTGTGTGTGTGTGACTCCCTTCTCAGTCCTGACACCATTTGCAGTGATGCTTGTGTCCAGTGTTGGTGAGTAATCTATTACTAAGTAATCCACTACTGTAATTAAACTACTTTTTGAGTAACGGAGTAATGTAACGGGAATACCGTGGCAAAATTATATCATAATTACTTTATTAAATAACGATTTTTGTTACTTTTCTGAAATCTTTTAATTCATTTAACAATATAATTACAATCACATATTTAACCTTGTGTTGATAGCTTCCTGCTAAAACTTACAGTATGTTTGCATGCTTAAAAGAACTAAAAAAAAATGGTCCCAGAAGGAAGAGCCAACACTTGAAGTCACCTGTTGTCACTAAATTGCCCTTTGTGACCTCACAGAGGGCTTATTAGTCCATGTTGCGTGTTTTCTTGTGAAAAAGTAATTAGAAATAACAAATCACATGGACATGCGGCTCGGGAGTGTGTGAAATGTGAGAGCAGGACTTTCAAGCACCTGTGACGTGACCCGTTGTATCCATCGGTCTGTAGCGAGGACGCCCCCAACTGGCCACCTGCTGTCCTAACTGAGAGGTGAGGACAAAGATCCTGCAGAGAGTGAAAGTTTGTCTGTTTCCTCTGGTCTGGATGTAGCGTTGATGCACGTGTGTGTGTGTGTGTGTGTGTGTGTGTGTGTGTGTGTGTGTGTGTGTGTGTGTGTACTTACCTGCTTGCAGAATAGGGGACTTGCAATGCGTTACATATTCACCAACGGGACTGCAAAGCCATCAGGGGACATTTTTCAGGTATCCACTTGGACAACTACTACTACTCTACTCATTTCTCTCTCTTTGTGTGTGTATGTGTATGTGCGGCTACACGGGAGACGCCTTGACCTGTTTCCAGTTAAAAGCAGAAGCCCCCTCAACAAAGGCCCCAGAGGTGGTGGTGGTGGTGGTGGGATTGGGTGGGATCATAACGAGGAGAATATCATTTTTTCTTTGGCCCTCTGTGATCTGCCGTTCTCATGTTTCCAACTTCCAAAGCTGGGCTCGCTGGCACGGGTCCTGAGCTCAGCACCTCTGATGGACAGAGGGAGGCAAAGCCCGGCGCTCCGCCTCGCTCCTCACATCAAAATATTCAGATACGTACCAAAAGAGACGGGAGGGGATGGAGAAAAAAAGCCTCACGTGCCCGTCTGGCCTGCCGTTCCTGATAAAAGAGGCCTGGGTGTGTTGGAGATCATACTTCCCTGTCAGCCAGCTATGAGGAAATCCCCCTCTAATCCTCTGACAGCCTACTCAAGGCTTTGTGGCTTCCTGGTAAAGATCTCCGCAGGAATTCTCCTTCCCTGCGCCTTCGGGAGGTAATATGGCAGAATTTGTCAGGCCTCATTACCTGCCAGTGATTCCCAGGAGAGGGGAAGTCGAGGTGGAACTGCAATCCAGAAAAATATATTGGTGGTGGAAGAGAAACATTCCAGAATTACAACACGCCCGGCTAAAAATTCAGCGGCGTGCAAAATGAAGACCTTCCTGAAACTGGTCGTAAATCCAGTCAGTCAATTTCTTTTTACATTCTTTCTTTTTTAAAGGGTCTAAATCTCATGTTTCCCTTCCCGCAAATCAAACCGTTTTTCCGGAAATTTTCCAGTCTCCACTCCTTAGCCGCAAAACCTATATTGCGTGGCTTTGAAATTACAAATCATCGCTTGTAACCAAAGCGAAACATGTAATCAATGCACCTTTCAGCGAGCCAATCATCCCAGCGTGCAGCACCACGGGGGGAAACGAGGCAGAATTTATACCTGATACGGGCTCGGTCCACCCGCAGCACTTAGTCCGTAATTTATTTCTCTGGCACTGGCGAAGGCTGCATCATGGAAAAATCTCCACTTAATGAATGAGACTGACAACAGAAGTTTGATGCCTGGACAGGTTAAAAAAACACACACTATGTGTACATTGGAATCCTGTGACGTCTTTGTGCAACTTATTGTGTTACTTTGACTGAAAACAGACGTTTGAAATGTACGTAAAAATGTTAGTTTGACTGAAAAATTTTCTTGAATCCATTTTTCTTGTCCAGATCTAAACTCCTCCAAGACTCCAGCAGAGCAACCCTGCAAAATTACTTGTGAAATTAAGGGGGTGGGGGAAGCAACATATTTAACCCTCTGTTTGCAGTTTTCTGTAAAATGTTCGGTTTTAGCCTCCTTCTAAAGCTGAAGCTTTGTTGGACCTTCCACGCGTTTAGAAGTGGACTAAAAACAAAGTGGTCTCAGAGGGCGGAGCCGAGACCTGGCTTGAAGTGTTGTCAAAAAAACTGGAACTGCCCTTTGTGATGTCACCAATGGCTGGTTTCCATACCTGAATGTTTTAGCAGGCGCTGTCTGAACAGTGAGCAAGCGAAGCCTCTGAAGTTTGCCTTGGTTGTAACTCACTGGCAATGAATACAGCCTTGCGCGCACCTGCCTCATTTGATGCCCCAGTGTTTCTCTTGGCCTGAGCATGATGAGTCACGTCTCATCCACCGTGCCAGCGTGCCGAAGGAAAACTTGCGCGGCTCCCGTCCAAATGGCACGCAGGCCCGCGTCTCGGGACGACCACTCTCCACCTGGCGAGAGCAGATCCTCTCCTGACCATGATGGGCTGAAGAAGAGCAGCACATGTCTTAAAAAGTTATCAAAGCTCACTCGTGTCTTCAACCCTCCCCCGCTCCTCTTTATCTTCGCTTCCCATCAACTAATGTGGGAAACCGCCAGCGGCTCGTCCATGAACATGTGTGTGTCAGGAGACGGAAGATCTAGGAAACCTTTTCTCAATTTCAAAGTTTAAAAAAAACAACCAGTGAGCCTTTCTTGATGTCATCTCGAGTCGTGACCTCATCAGAGAAGCAGATCAAGAGTTCAGAAATAGCACACTGGCCCAGTTCAGAATGGCTTGGGTCATTGAAATTCCCATCACGTTCCTCCTGGATTGGCCTTTTTTTTTTTTTTTTTTTTTTTTTTTTTAATGCAATTCAGAGCTCTGGAATGGCTGCAGCCATATGTTGGTTCTGTTGTTCTGCTAAGTTCTAAAATCCATCTGATATGCGCAAGCCACGGCGGAGCAGAAGAGAAGCCCAGGTGGCCTGGAGGCCAGTTCTTGCCTGACATTTAAGCGCTCACTCTTCAGGTTTCCCTCTATTCTTCTCCCTCCTCTTCCTCCTAGAAGGCCATCCAGCTTGCGAGTCTCCATGAGGGACCTGCAAGACACTGCACACTGTACCACTGCAGCAGCAGCAGCAGCAGCAGCATGGAGGAAGTTTGGCACTGGCCCTCAGGTCAAACAGCCAATTTTATCTCTCGCTGCGGTCACCAGAAGAGCCAGAGTAAACAGCCGAGGTTGGATGAGTTGGATGAACTGACATGTTTGTTTAGCCACAGTGTCTCAGCTGATTCCCACGGGACCGTTTAACGTTTGAATTTCATCCATCCTCTTCGAGACCGCGTTCCCAAACCACTACTGCATTGCCAGTGTATTTAAGGAGGCAGGATTAAGCTCCGTATGCAATAAAAAATAGGTAGCTGAAAATTGTGAATTTCGCTGTGGATTCAGGACGTCTGCAGAATTTATTTTAGTATAAAAAATATCTGAGGGAAAACTAGGAAAATGCAACCTTAAAATCGATTTTTTTTTTTGTTACTTTTTCATTGATATATAATGGATTTTGTGTTTCACTACCAAATATGTATGTTAATATTTAGAATAACGTAGAATTACAGAATAATTATAGCAATTAATAATACTGTATTAATGATGAACTGAAGAAATCAGTACGTGCGAGAAGTACGTCAAAATCAAAATCAACTGATGGTAATTATATCATAATTACTCTATCAAGTAACAATTCCACTACTTTTCTGAAATATTTTGCAAGCTATGTCATATAATCAACAGAATGTGTGAAATTTAGAAAAACAACCGAAAACAATGTCGCAGATTGATGATGCAGCCGTGCTTGAGACATCATTGACATGCGACGACGCACCAAAACAAGCTTGCCGGCGGCAAAAGAATAAACAGCGCTTGCGTTTGATAGCTGGAAAATTATTTTGAGTTCATCTCGTCAAAATGAAAGAATACTGTGGTTCGTTGCACGTTATGTGCAGGAAACAAGACGTTCTCAACTGTTACTAGATCCTTTTTTTTTTTTAGCTAAAGTAATTAGCATTTGATTACTTATGAAACAAAGTAGTTAAAGAAATAATTGGATTACTTTTTTAAAGGAGTTTCAGTAATCAGTAGTTGGATTACTGTTATGGAGTAATCCCAACAACACTGATACTGACAAATAATGTTGACGTTAATGTTATTAATGTTAATGTTGATGGTATTGCTTCTTATCTAGATATGCAGCTGACCATTGCTGGATTCAATTTCCCAACATTTGAATTAAAGTTCTCTCGATGCATTCGGGGGATGGATGAGCTGCCGGTTCGTTCATTCTTCTCTTTATTCCCCTCTCAAAGCTGTAAGTTCGTACCACCATAAGTAAAGATGAGCCCCTCTTCTCCACGTTCCCACCACCACCACCACCACTCGGAAAGCTCTGCTATGTCACGCCGCAAATCTGCCTGCCGTTATGCAGAGTTTATAGCTTTTGATGTTCCTTCTCTCACATCTTTATGTGTTTTGTCTTCATCTTGGTGCGAGGGTTTTATAACTTGCCTCGCAAAAGTGTCAAATGCACAGCGCACGCCGCATAAAGAAGGGAAGCAAATAAATAAATAATTAAAAGAGCATCTACATCTTGACAACATTTACCCCAGTGTTTTTTGGCTGTCTCTCCGACTCCGGCTCGCCAGCATTGTGTACATCTGTCCGGCAGGTTAAGTATCGGCTGATATGCTACATGTGGAACATCAATCTGCCTCAATGGCCTGCGCCCCACGTGTGAGAGACTTCTCAGGTGGTGATAGGATGTGTGTGTTTTCATGTGTGTGAGGAGACGACATTAGTTGACTTGACCGGGGCTGAGTAATTGATGAGGTGCTGCGACACTACTATTGTTTTTAACAGTTTGAACCTTCAAGAAAAGCTGCAGTTTTAACTTAGGAGGCGCAGGAACACTTTGACATTTGTTTGATTTGGCCGATGCTGTTCATATGTCTTTGCCAGCAGGTTGCAGGTTCGATTCCCAGACCTGGGTTAGGTCGTTTCTTTTGCATGTTCTCACTTGCGTGTGCGTGGGTTTTCTCCAAATACTGCTGCTTTCTGCCACAGTGCAAAGACTTCTGCATGTGGCAAATTAACAACTCTAAAAAAAAAAATAAAAAAAAAACTATCGGCAGGTGCAAATGTGGAAGGTTGTTGATCTGCTCTATACTGGCTCTAACGAGCTAGCGATGTTCTTAGATCTGTGGATTGCTAATTGTGTTCAACTTGGTTCAACTTCATCTTTTCTTGGAAGCAACTCAAAGTTACATTTCAGTTGCATTAAACCTCAACGGGCATCATCCATATGTTCACATGCACACTAATCTTCCACTTTTAGATACTTAATATCAAGATTGTGGAGCGTTGTGGTTAGATCCAAATTATGACCTTTTCTTTCTGAAATTCTGAAGTGCAAATGCACTGAAAAAAAAATTGTGATTTATTTTTCTGACCGCCTTTTAATCGGCATTTGGAAGGGGGTTGCACAAAGCTGAGCGCTACTGATTCCACTAATTGTGAATCTGCTCAGGGTTTGTTGCTGTTATCATGGCATCACAGCTTCCTCAAGAAAAACAGGAAATTCTTCTTGAACCTGATAAAACAGAGATTAACATATTTTTGCAGCAAGTTTTTTGTTTTTTGTGCAACACGAACATGCAAACAGCACATTACGTTTCGCAACTCTTTTGTTTCACGCTGCACTAACGCCATTCTCCACAGAGTTCTCCTAGGGTCAACACTCTCCCAGCAAACCAAATATCTCAAAATTGTTGTTTTGGCACTAATGCTGCTCTCTTCTCATGCATAATTACAGTATGGGTGACTTGAAAGGCATTATTGTGCAATAATTCTACACAACAGAATCAAGCAGTCAAGTTTCTGTATATGAGAAGAATAATAGCCCGATGTTAATTTTCATTGGGCACACAAACAGCTGTATTGCAATATCATTTTTTTTTTGGAAGAAGGGCAAAAACCTAAATTTGTCAGTGTGTGCAAACGTATCGAATTACATCCAGCTGCTGCTGATTAGCCAACGCTAATCCAGTAATTTGTACACTGCTCGCCATGATGTGATGATGCAACGTGCGTGGACTCCTCATTCCAAACATGAATGAGGAGGACTTGAAAACACCGTTCAGACATTGCAGGACCCACGCAGTAGCTTCTTCCTCTTCCTCTTCTTCTTGTTCATCTCCTTCTTCTCACTGAAAGAGTGCGAGTTGCGCAGTAATAAGGCCGGCCGACAAAAAAAAGAGCTGAGGGATTGTGGGAGGAAGGGAACATGGCAGCGCGACTTCCTCTCGACTGAATTGTGAATGGCGAAATGAGGGGAAAGGAAAAGGAAGAGTGGAACCACACTTCATCTGTCATCCACTTCTCATCGCTCGCTGCTTTCTTCTGCCTTATCTCTCTATCTCTACCCAATACCCCCAGAGCTCTCTGGGATTGCCCCAAGTAAATATGGTCCAGATGAGGGAGCAGTGGGGGCACCACAAATCGCCTGGCTGATAATCAGCGTATGCAAGTCTCATGAAAGCTTGTAAATCAAAACAGCAACATCGGTAAACGTAAAATCATGCACTGGTCCCCAAAGTTGCCAGATAAGCTAATGCAATGCATTTGTAAATATTTACTTAATATTTAAACAAATGTCATGAAATGCTTAAACCAATTGATGTCTTTTCTTTCGTATTATTAGTCGATTCTTTTTTTCAAAGTGCATGCATTTCAATCATCAGCCTACAGAAGAGGAGAAGGATACAAATATCACCTGTATAAACGATAGCAGGGAGATGTCAGGTATTTCAATATGGGTAAAAAATATTGCAGAAAAATGAATAAATAAAAACTTGGTTTTGATGAATGCATTAAATCTTAGATATTTGTAATGGTAACTATCACCACTTAAATGCTACTAAATACTGCTAAAATACTGTCTGATCTATAATGGAAGTAATTGCGACATCTAATTACGTCACAGTATGCAGTATGTGTTTATTATAGCAACTGAATATGTGCAATTCCAAAATTATTAAAAACCAAACTATGAATTAAAGGGACTGAAACTGTGGCATTAGTATTATTTTGGAAAAATATCTCTTTTTTTTTGGAAAACTTTTCATGCTTTCAGATTTGAGGTACTTTTTTTTTTTTTTTTTTTTTAGAGCTCTTTCTCCCGGAATCATCTCTTTTTTTCACGAAGCAGGCTCCTGAATAGTTGTCTTTTTTTGCCCCGTATTCCTAATGCTGAATGTTTCACATCCAGTTGATGTTAAATGTGGAGCAGCGGAACCATCGGCGCTGTGGGAGTCTGACTGAGCTGGTTTGTCTATTGGGTCCATGTAACCACTTTCTACTGTCTGTACCAGTTTTTAGATTCAAAGACCAGAACGGACTGCACTCCCCAACTCCATTAGCGGAAGCTGATGGTAAAATTGGGACAATCGACAAAAAAATTAAGCTTGGTATAAAGCTTTTTTTTAAAAAAAAAATTTTATTAATTGTGGCCAACCTTCCCCCGCCAAAAAGATGAATTTTTCCACTTTGTCGGTTTAGTTTTGCAGTGGCAAAACATTGCATATTCCAAAAACTTTGTCAGCTGCTTTTGTTGATTTAATCATTTGCAAACCTCCCCTGTCTTCCGTTTTCTTGCCAAACGAACACATTCATTTGCGGTCGGCCCTGATAACTGGGAGCACCAGTGACACCAACGCTAGCGCCAGGCCTTTGGCAGTTTTCCCAACCAGTCTCTCTGTCTTTCTCCCTCTCTCCCTGCGAAGCCACGACGAGTGCGGATCTCTGCTGCGTCCCTTTGCTTCTGTTTCCTGCTCCCTCCCTCGCTCTCGTTAGCCGCAGAGAAGCAGCGTTACTCTCTCTCTCTCTTTGGGTCTGGATCCAATTTCTGGAAAATGAAGAGGTTGTGCGAGAGAGTGAGAGAGAGAACGAGAAAAACCTCGGCCTTGTAAATCCATTATTGTTCGGGACGCGTCAGAAATCCGGCTTTAGCGGCGGTTGTTTGCGTAGGCTCCGCTCTCCGTCCCTAAACTGCGTAATCCCTTTCGCCGGCCGTGGCTTACCCGCACAAATAAACACGGTAATGGATCCCCTCACACGCACCACCCCACCTCACCACAACCCCACCCCCGCCCCAAGAAAAAAAGAAAACGAGAGCAAAGAAGATGCAAAAAAAAAAAAAAAAAAAAAAACCCTTCAAGCCAATCTTTTCCAGATGCCACCGACGGATCACACCGAGGGGGCTGAGCACGGTTAGCCGGAGCGACCCTTTTTTTTTTCACGGACGCTTCGCTACTTGATTAGCGCAGGAGGAGCGAGCTGGTGTCACTCCAGCGGGACGAAGCGTTGTTTTTTTCCACCCAATGATCATGACATTCAATCCGCCTTGAGCGACCTGCTGATCAGCGCACACCTGTGACCCGTGAAGCGAGGTACGGTTCTTCGGGAATCATTACCCATCTTGCGCTCGCTTCGGTTACGGACAGTTAGCTTCCATCATGAGCCTTAATTGTTTCGCCCCGCCCTCCACCTCTAGTATTTTTTTGGGGCTCGGTGATGAGCAAAATGGCTAAAAAAAAAAAAAAAACTCTCCTGGGGTTTACAAGGGGTCTACTGTTCAAGTTGAATCCACACGGCGACCCACAAAGACCAACGCATACCTTGCCATGAGTCGAAAAGTCGGAGAGACTTCCTCGGGATTCGAGCCGCCAGTGGAGCCTCGGACTTGCTTCGGTCAGCTTTTTGCAAGTGGTGGAGGTCGTCCAGCTTCATGACAACGATTCAAAGCTCTCGTATTTTCCCTCCAGTCCAAAGCTGGAGAGGCGCCGTACTGTAGGAGTCCGCGCCAAGCCCGGTCGGACACGTCGGCCCTTGCCAAAACTCACTGTCGGCCCGATTCTTCCTCTTCTCCCGCTTCTTCTCCCTGGCTGTGAGTCAACGCCCTGGGCTGTTTGCCCAACGCGTCTCTCCATTTCTCATTCCCCCGGAGACGAAGGAGGCCGACGCTGTTTTCTGACGTGACGTTGGAGAACATGAGAAAGTCCAAACAGCGGCGAGGTCACGAGATTTTCGGGGCCTGTTTCTCTGAAAGTCTCAGTTTTCACACATCGGGTGCTTATCTGCCGGTAGAGAAAAAAAAATCTTCCCTATATAGACGTGTAAAAGCTATTGTTCCGTGGCGCTAATGGCCACGTTTCATAAAAGTGGTCAGTTTCATGATTCTTAACAAATGTTATACGCTGAGAATTCGTTGATCTGAGTCTCGTTAAGATTTTGTTCCTCCAATTATCCAATTCCATTCAGTTTACGAGGACGCAATCAGCAGAAAATGATGGCTGTGAGACTCCTAAAGTTCTTGAACATCCTCTGCTGTTTAAAAAAAAGAAATTTGCATTGCTTCTATTACAGACAAAGAGAGCAGCTTGACTTTTCCGAAAACACGGCATATCGCAACTAAGCACTTTTTCTTGAAGGTGATTTAAGAGAGACTCGTGGTCAACTGGAAATAAGAACAGCCTCTTCTGTTGGGGATTACTAGAATGTAAATATTGTTTCTGAAGCCTGTTCCTTCTCTGCCCAAGTCTTGGAAATAGGACATTTTTGTGAGAGTGAAGGAATGCAAAATACGGACATGTGCCAACATGAAGAAGTGAAATGTTTGAGTCAAGGTCAAAACAGAAACATGATCAATACTCCACCTCATCTAATTGCTATTATTTACACTGTAAACTGAAACTAGACACCGCAATACCATAATTCAAAAACGTAAATAATGTTGTTGTTTTTTTAATTATATGATTTTCTTCTCTTAATGCCAATGGTAGTAATTTCCAATTATGCATTAGCTTCTAAATGATCATACTCCAAGTCTTAATGACTATGTTTCCTAAACAGTTGTCACACTATAACAGCACTGTACCATTATTTTATCCTCATGGAACTTTTTTTTCCTCTCCCATTTTACCTTGCTAATTAGCTCTCAGTCCTACCGTCTCCTCCTGAACACTATAACCTTGTTACCTGAATAACAAATTAATAGTTTGTTATGTCGGTTCAGCCGCGAAGCCATTTACAGAGAGTTACAACATCTGATAACCGGAAACCTTAATGCAAACAGTAAGTTTATGTTCTTTTTTTTTTTTGGAGCAGATCTTCCATATGGACTGCTGGTGGAGCATTTTGGACCTAATGTAAAGATAAATGCACATTATTAGCGGATCAAACCAAAACATTCTTTTTTTTTTTAGTGTATATGCCTAAAAGCATGCAGAGGTATTTATTCAATTTCACGCCTGAAGATAAAAACGTCCCGCGGGAACTTACTTGCAGAGGAACATGTGTTACCTGTTTTTACATTCACAGGTTCACAGTTCAGCTCAGCAACAGCAACGGCACATTAGTGGCGGCCTTGCAGCTGGAATTGTGCAACCTTGATGTGTCATTTCCAAGCACTGCTGCTGCTGCTGCTGCTGCTGCTGCTGCTGCTGCTGCTGCCCGAAAAAATAACGTCCACTGGCTGCAGAGTGTTGGATTCGCGCTGCCGTATTTCTTTCTCACTCCGACAACCCCTTTCTTGCCGAGAAGTGACCGCCCACCGTTCCCTCGTCCAAAAATCACCCGATTAAACCAAAAGACAGAGCGGCCAGTGCCTCTCTGGTGGGGATAAATCACCGGCGTCGGTGACACAAACGTATGAAGTGACGGAGAGCCGTGGACGGGGCAGGAAGGGCCGAGCTGGGAATGTAATTACGATTAAGGTGGGAGGGCGGAAGGCCACTGGGTTCGGACAGTAAGCGGAGGCCGGGCCCGGCTGACCCAGACGGCTGCGGGTGTGAATCCCCCCGTCGCCGAGGCCCGCTGCAGGCAGCTGAACAAACCCGGCGGAGCAACTCTGGTGGAGGTCGGAGACGGGAGCAGCGAGAGCCTTCGGGAACATTAAGGAAGCAATGGTGAGGAGGTGGGATCCGGGTGTTGCAAATGGGTGGATGTCCGTAAAGAGACTCGAGGTCCCATATTAGACAGAATTTACTTTGCTAATGTTGCCGTATAGCAATCATTTGTGTCTCTGTCCTGAACCCAGACAAGTCCATCCTTTGACATTTGCAGCCTTTTAGAAAGTGTGTGCTGCACACGCAGTTCAGCCCTTAGTGATGTCACCACTGAAACCTGACGTACATTAATTTATCCCTTGAGAGGTACTTATGCCGTTTCTGGTGCTATATAGATTTTTTCTTTCTTTCTTTCTATTTTTTTTTTTTTTTTTTAAATAACTGTTGGCTCAAGCACCTTAGTTTGGCACGGAATATAAAATCCTGACGAGGATACAGTAGTCTAACCTTCTTTTAAAAATTTGAAAGTTGAAAAAATTGTTACTAAGTTGTAAAGTTGGTATATTTACTTTGTACATATAACAAAACCTTGAAGAATAGTTGTGCTATGTCAGTTGGGAAAACATTTTCTTAGCATTTGAACAATTGTAGCTTGTAAATATATTAAACTGATAACATGAATATTGAATCAAATTTTTATATTTGTTAAATTGCACATGTACAAAACTGCAAAATTGAAGATTCAAAGTGTGCAGTTTCACAAAATTGCAATACATTCAACAATGAATCAACATGTGATGCATTTAAAAAAAATATATATATGTTAGCTAATTAAAATGCAAGAAATTTGGGGATTTGAAAAAAATGTTTTAACATTATTTCAACATTTTATTTTTGGTCTTATTATTATTCCAATTTTTCAAATAGCAAGTAATACAAGTCACTCTTGTCCTTACTTCAAAGTATGAGAGATGTCTGCATTTAAGGAGAAACTTACCAGGTTAGTGGCTTTGCGAAAAGTTTTCACTGTCAATCACTGTCATATTCATATTTATCTCCCTGAGCATCAAAAAGTCACCAGTACAGGAGGAGCCATGATTCTCAGTCATATCCAGCCATGGTGGCGGGCGGCGGCGTAAGGACGGATTCTCTCCTCCGCAGCACAAAAAACACACGCGTCGAAGAAAGAGACACAAATCCAACAGCAATCGCAGCTTTTCCAGCTTACTCTGCTGCTCGCGTGCATTTTGCAACATTTGTGCCTGCACAACAAAATCACATCAGCTCAGGTCAGCGCGGGGTTAGACACTGTTGATCCATACGCAGCGGAGCCCAGCTTATGCGGTTCTGGAACGGATGTTTACGCGCACATGGGAGACGTTAGACCTCAAAGCTTTTGTTCTTAACAGGGTTTTGTGACTCGACTACAGTTCTGTGTTTGGACCCAGAGCCTTAATGATTTCCTAGATGCAGATAAGCAGACAGCCTTCTTTTTTTTTTTTTTCAATTCATATTTTCTGCTTTCCCGTATCGCAGCTGACTTTTTAAAGGAATATGATTTTCTTTCATGTTTTCTTTTTTTTTTTTCCCGTTTAACCCTCCAACCATCAGTGTTGGGAAAACACAAAACCACTCTCGAACCACGCACACTGGTGGACTGACTGGCGTGTCACGGCTGCTCAAGTGAGGAAGTTTGTTCAGGGTAACCTGGAATCTCACTCCGTGTCACACCGAACCCTACATGATTTCCTTGTAAACGTCTGCTGTGCAGCTCGTGTGTCTCTTTGCGTGGTAATGACGCGTCACGCAAGACACTTCCAGTCCTCAGATGTTGTGCCAGGATGTCTACGAGGAAATTCGAACTGTTGGAGGCAAACATAACTGTGTAACATTATGCCTTTGTGAGCCGGTCTGACTTTTAAATCAGTGGAGAGCTGAATGTGTTCATCTGTGCGGACGCATCAGAGTGATTTTCACAGTGCATTTTTCTTTATTCAGAATTTTCAAGGTAAAAATGAATCATTTTTAAGATGATATCGAGATATTATCAATTGTGATTACTACTGAGATTATTTATAACATGTAATTTTGCCCTTAATGTCTAATTGAAATAATGAATGTTCAGATGTGATGATAAGATACAATTACTGAAATAAATATGATTGAATTTTGAGTGCTTTTTCCAAAAAAAAGCACAAAACCATCACTCTTTTTTTTTTTTTTTTTTGTATTTTGCTGGTTTGTTTAAAAAATTTAACAAAAACAAATATGATGTAGAGTCTTGCCTGGCGCTACGGCGCTCTACTCCACAACGGCTCTTCCAGCTCGTTAGTGCTCTGGCCCAAACTCTAGCGAGGCCTTGACCTAACATCCATCTGGGTTGTATCGCCTCAGCCTGGGATGCAGCTGTGGAGCAGCAGAGACACACATATCTGGACGCATACACGCATCACAATGTTCAGGCATACAGACACACACACACGCACACGCATTGTAAATGAGAGCACTCCAGGTGAGAAGGCAGATGTGTATTTTGAACGTGGTGTCTTTGGAAACATGCTAAATGCTTATTTCCAGTTACTTTATCACTCACAAATTAACAGTCCCTTGATTGAAAATAATACTCTCTAATATCGCACGATTTTAAGTTAACATTAAGCAATTACTCCAATTTTTTTGACTTGTAGCAATGCAACGGACAATTTCCACTCACCAAGGTGGCAAAAGGGACTTGTTGTTGTTGCAGAAGTGTATTGAGATTGGATAAAAACCTTGAGATGCACCATCTCGTTTTCAAGGTGGTACAAAAGCATAAAACATCACCACAATAATACCAAACAAAGTTACATGCAAAGACAATAAAATTTAACATTAAAAGATAAAACAAAAACAGAAGCAGGACAGTGCAGTAGCAAGCTAATTCTTTCAATTCGCTAATGAAGTGGCACATTGTTTACTGGATGATTGAGGGCACTTTGAAAACACTTTCAAAATGCAAAGTGACGATCAACAAGCGACTTGAGAAAACATGCTAGATCAGAAGTCAGGACTGATTATGAAAAGCACCGACACTCGAATTCAAGACGTGAAAGCAAGATTTTTTTTGAATACTGGAAAAGAGAACATTGCTTCGCAGCAGTAGATTTTCCCTCTGTTTTTAATACGGTTCAAACCTGTATGCACAAATTCAAAGTCATTCTGGATTCCTGGATTTCTGTTGGTGCAGCAGGATCCTGGGACTCATCCATTCACACACGAGGTTATTCACACCTCTGCATATTCAGCCACCAAGGAGGTTTGAGCGTTCCGCTCCGCAGCAGGAAATCGTCTGCATAGAACATCATTTGGATGGAGAGGCGGCTGGATCGTCCGGTGGTTCGAAGTTTAAAAAAAACGACCCTCCGTCGTCTGGCGAAGCCGCGGACCGGGCGTGCTGACAACGGCGACGAGGCCTTGAAGCAGATATTACACGTCTATTACACGTGTGAGCTGATCCGCACGCAGGCACCGAAACGCACGATAACATGTGTGCTGTCACGGTGCCTGCACCCCATCCTGGACACGCAGAGGGGAACGCGAGGAAGAGGAGGAGCACCAAGGGGATGGCCGGTCGAGATGAATCTGATTAGACGACTTTGAAGGCATTGTATCTGAAACTTTCATCATTTTCTTTTTGTACTCTGGTAATTCCAACCATAGAGCTTCTAAAAAGGAAAATGCACGCAAGTGTAATTGCATGAGAGACAGGCTGGTTTCATCAGTGCGGCCGATGGAGACCTTTTTACCTGCTCTGCCTCCCTCATGAGTCAACAAGGCAGCGGTGGCGCCACTGTTGCTCAGTTGCTGTTCACAAAAGAAATTAAGTAGAAAAAAAAACACGACTCTTCACTCTCCTGTTCATCAGTTGCACTCAAATGCGCTTTGCAGTTTGCACGTCCACTGTCAGAGGAAGGCACACTTCCTGCGCAGATGTTTCACATTAAACGCCCCCCAGTGGCGCGACAGGTTAAACGTCAACAGCTGCAGAGTTTGTTTGGGAGACGTCGTCGGAGCGACACCAGTGTAATGAGTAAATCCTTTATTTGGCCAGAATCAAGAGAAAATATACATTTGTACTTTTTCCCCATTAAATGTTGCAAAGCAACAGCCCAAATGTGGGTTTTTATTGTTAAATTATTTTTTCAGGCATCATCTATGTGGCTTTTTTTTTTTAAATTAATTTATCTTATTTTTTTAACTTAGCTTGTTGTGTTGCGCTTGAATATTGAATGGGCGTCCCTGATAGATCATTTGCTGATACACATTTACATAGTTTGGACTTCATACTTAAATGGGTTCAGGTCAGTCGGTCACAAGTGAGGTCACAACTGTGATCGCAGGCAGCAACCTCCCATTTCCCCTCTGATTTTTTAAAAATTAATTTATGTGTTTTTTTAAAAAAAAAACACATAACAATGGAACACTTCGGTTCCATTTTCGGCCAACTTCCATCCGAGGGGTTAATTTGCGCCCGAGGGAACGCTAATAGTTTCATCATTTGTCTCAGTCCGACACCAGATATGTCGTGACTCATGCTGGCGGCTCACTCGCGGAAGGTCACTCAAAAGTTTTAACGTGACTTCTTTTTATTTTACCAGTGAATCCTACAATGCATTTAGACACGAAGGCCACTCTTTAGAGAGGTCAATCAAACCATTTCATGCAATTGACCTAGAAGTAACTGAGAGCACATCACTTTTGGCAAGAAGTCAAAGATGAAACTCTGAGTTAAATGAATGATGTTCTTGACAGATTAGGTCAGTTTGACTGTAATCCCTCATCAAATCCACTTGGATCCAGTAATACCTTTGAGATGTAGGGATCGATTATGTCAGAGACGAAAGTGACTGAGTAATTTGTGAAGTTTTACGACCGAGGCATCTGAGTTATAAACAAGCCAGCCAAAGCTGGTTGGCGGTTTTTGCATTTCGAAACTCAAATGAAAGTCAGACTTGTTTTCTTACTTTATGGATATCAGTTTTCAACATTAAAACAAGTCTATCGCATATGGCTTTACGAGCCACATTTTCATCCTGTGGCACAAAGGGGGGGGGAAGGAAAAAAAAAATCTATTTATTGTGGTGCCGTTGAGTCATCGAGCATCTGATGTGGTCCACATTTAAACGCAGGACGTTCCAGCTATTTAAAACAGTCGAGAGTGAATTAAAGCAGTTGGAGATGGTTGGTGTGTAATTTTCACGAGAAGAAATATCTTTATAATTTTAATGGAACAAAAACACAACAATAAATATAAAGTAGGTCATTGTTGAATCTCGACTTCACTCATTATTTCATTAACGCAAAAACCTGCACACAATAGTCCTTATTAAAGTCACGTTCCGTGCAGCTGGGCTTCAGCGAGAGCCCACATGGTGTGTGAGGGAATGTTTTTTTTTCGTACGAATCGATATCTTTAATACGGCAATAACTAACAGCTGACTGGTTGGACCGTCTCATCCTTGGAGGTTTTGGGTTTGGACTGGAATCACAACACAAAGGCTGCTCTCTCTCCACTTTCGGGGCTCGCCGGGCTTTGCGCGATGTTGTGGCTGGAGACGTGGTCAGAAAGGCTGATGAAATCATTGTAATTGCAGCGAGAAATGTGTGTTTGTTGTAAACATTTGACTGATATGCCCATCCATCTTCCCATGTTTTCATCTCTGTGGACGAAAACATCAAATGCTTACTCGAGGCATTTTTTCCCCCTTTAAAAAGTCTGAACGTTGGAGGTTCTATAAGAAAAAGGAGGATTTGAAAGGGAAAGTTCACCCCAAATTTAAAATTTTGTACTCAGCCCATGTGAGTGGTGGCATTGTCTGTTCCCACGTAAAGTTCACGCAGTGTTAATACAATAGAAGCCTATGAGGTGTTTGGAAAGGGTGGAAGGTCCCATTTGTGTGGTCCCAGTTTAGCTGTGGGTAACTGGGTTAATCCACCATCCATGCTGTCTGCTCGCAGATTTTTCAAATTTATTTGCGTCAACTTTATTGATGAAATTTCTATTTTATTTACGAAATTTCGACTTTATTCATAAAATGTAGGGTCTTTTACGTCGACTTTTTTCACGAAATTTTGACTTTATTCACGGAAAATTTCAACTTTCAACATGAAAACTTCAATAAAAATCTCCTTCCTGTAATATTTTTTTCTCTTCTTGTGGCCTGAATCCTCTTTAAAGGCCCACATGACCAGTTTTTCTGGCTACAGTGGGAAACTTTGCGAAAAACAAACAAAAAAAGTTTCCCCTGCCGTCGAGAACTATGGGTTCCACCTAGAACTAGGGGTGAACTTTCCCTTCCCATTCACCTCTTGAAAGTGAATGAAGCGAGTATTCAATGGGTACGTAACTCGGAAACCCTTGGCCTCTCCTGCGCTGCCCCCTGCTTCTAAATGAGAGTAAATGAGGTGTCAGAATGTTTGTGGCTGTTTTCAGCAGCTGCAGAAATCAGAGCCGGAGCGACACGCACATTTGTCAGGTTGTTGATATTTGGCCTATAATGTTTATTTAGCGCTATAGCTCTTAATCAGTCATCAAGTTCAAGGGTGATATATGCAAACAGACACACGCACACACACACTCACGCAGACACGCACCTACGCATAGAATAACACTGGCACATTTTGAAAATTGCGGTGTACTTTGGCTCGCTCTGCTGTTTTTGATGATTAAATCATTTATTGGTACGGGTTTTTCGTTGATGTTAGCACATTTGTCAGAGGTGACGGAGTGACGCTGAGTTGCACACAGAGGAGAGTATACACTCTGTCTGTGAAAGTGATACGACTTTTTACAAAATGTCTCTATCTGTGCTGTTGTACACACGGTGGACTAAAAGCTGTCACACCTCTGTGGAATCCACTGACTGATGACATTTAAAACCTTTTAAATATTTTTACAGTATATTGCTTTTAACCAAATATTCTTGGGCCAATTGTAATATATACAGTATATATACATATATATGTATATATAGATATATATACATATATATATATGTGTGTGTGTGTGTGTGTGTGTGTGTGTGTGTGTATGTGCACATACTGTACATACATATGTGGAGAGAGAGACAGATTTTGCATCAGTCATTGATTCTTTCATAAATCATCTTAACAAGACAAAAAAAGTATGTTCGATGTTGAACAGACACATGATTTACACTACTGTCAACAGCTAATTGAGAATACATATATATATATATATATATATATTAATCATTATTATTACTATGTCAACTGAATTTGATTTAGGCTCTCTCTCTCTCTCTCTCTCTCTCTCTCTCTCTCTCTCTATATATATATATATATATATATATATATATATATGTATATATATACATATATACATCGTGTATGTGAGCGTATGTATATATTTATACCGTATATGTATACATGTATGTATATGAAAATAAATATGTTTATATAATGTTAATATTTATTCCCCTTCCAAACATGTGGAAGGGCCAAGAAAGCATTGGTTTAAATAGGAGGCTTTAAGCAGAGGGCTAATTGTGCTGTTCTCTGGTAATCTGGGTAATCAATTTGCTGCATCACTTTTGCTGAAGTCTTTTGAAAATGCGCTGAATGTGCATTCTTGACCACAGGGATTGTGTTTGGTATCAGACTGGAAGGGAAAACAAGGGAGCCCTAGTCAAAAACCAGCTTGTCTATACAGGTTTTTTTTTTTTGAGTGGGGGGTTTTGGGGTTGGGGCAGGGTCTGCGGGAGATCCAAAGAGACAGCTATTATTTTTCATGTCAGGGAGAAAATATGAGGGTTGTCAGGCTGACTAATGGCCGAGTCTCTGCTGCGGTGGAATCAGGGAAAAGTCTCCGTCGGCTGATGTCACTCACTCGTTGCGATGGACTCGGCCCGCTAATGGATGCGAGGATCTGGCTCCGATTAGCCGCTACGCTGGCATCCACTCGTCCGCCCGTCCCTACGTCTCCTGTGCTGGAGAGGGGCAGCAAAACACACGTGGAGCAGATGTGCGCGCCGGCTCCGGCAGTCTTCATCTGTCCTGACACTCGGGGTCAGGCTGCAGCTCAGTCAGAAGTTGTGCGAGGGGGAAAAAGGAAGAAAAAAAGAAAAGAAAAGGAAAAAACCTGGAACACGCAGCTCGTCAGTTTTCCAAGAATCTGAGTCCCAAACTCTTGGCTTCTCTCGCGCCCATCATGCTAAATGGATGATAATGACCTCTAAATATTCTCTAATGGGGAGCTGTGTTAACAATAACAATTTTGGATCAGAAATATTAATGCACAATAAATCTCTCACAGGGTGCACATGGCTTTGTTGTGATTTTTATTTTTTGTTTTTTATTTTTATTTAATTTGCACTAAATAAAAGCTTCATATGTGAGAGGGACCAGTCGGAGTGATGGGTAAATGTGATGGGGGGGCCTTTAGACTCGACTAGACTAGAAACTGACTCGAAGTCAGTTTCTAATGTTTGCTGACAGCTGAATTCTTCATTTTCCCCTTTGTTTTACAAGCAAATTGCATAGGGCAACTTTTTTCATATTGTCACTATTTTCCATATGTTTCATGATGACAAAGCAGTGACACACACACACACACACCTGCCCACCCACCCACACACGCCGCTGCTCTGTCATCACTGCAGCACTGCAACAGGCAACGAGACAAGGTGCTGAAACTGAGGGTCACCCTGACAGGAGCCCTGAGCTCACACACACACACACACACACACACACACACACACACACACACACACACACACGTGCTTCCAAAAACTAAAAATCCATTTTTCTAAAAAATATTATTTTAATAGCTGCTCAGCGTATTTTTCAATGATCAACCCTCAATCATAATTTCCATTAAATTGAGAAACTATACACAAAAACTTTCATTTCATGTCATTTCAAATTCCTTATTCCATTACTTTGTAAAAGAAAAGAACAAAACAGAATATAGAATGGAAAAAATCAGCCTCTCTGAGTGATATGCAATCTATTTAAATGCAGAAAGTGGATTCAGAAATAATGTTTTGATCTTTATAAACTGGGTTTGGGATCGAGTGTATCAGTCGCTGAACACCCACACATGCACACCCCCACACGCATACATGAACACGCACGCACAAAACAGACTTGCTACTTCCCCATGGGGTGGCGTCGCTGCATTGCACAAACTCTCACCCCGCAGGTGAGCATGCAAGCGCACGCACACACACACACACGCACACACACACACACACACAGACACCAGCTGACGCTCGCACACATGGAAATGGCCGACAAGCATGCGTGGCGGCCCTGAGGAACACATCATTTCACGCAGTCACGCAGATTAGTAATGACTTCCAGATACTTGCTTTTTTTTTGCTGCCTCGCACACAAAAAGAAACACTTTATCCCGACTGTTTATTATGCTTTGCCGGCTCTGCCCTCTCTGTGAGCAACGGGCCAGCCAGTGATGGAGGGACGCTGCAGGCAGTGTGCGGTCCGCCCGACGATTCAATCACTGACACATTCCTCACACCGTGGGATATTATTATTATTATTATTATTATTATTATTATTATTATTATTATTATTATTATTATTATTATTATTTTACATCCCCACAGCCAAAATTCTATCATGTGCAGACATCTGGCTGATTGTGCCTGTCCGTCTGCCGGTGACAGGCCACCATTCGCCGGGGCCAGTCAGCCAACACGTCTTCTGTTTGTCCTCCTGGTAGCTGTCCGTCAATCCGCCACGTGTCCACTTGGGTGGTGGGCACCCTGCGGACTGAGAGGGCCAGAGGGTGTCAGAGGGCGATGCCTTCTGTCAACATCAGGCCGCAAACACAGCAACTTGTTCGCACGGCTACAACCGGGCTGGATGAACATAGGAAATCATTGTTTTAGGAATCGTCTCGGACGATATGATGATTCTAGCTCAGAGGTGGGCAAACTTTTTGACCGGTGGGGCCACAATGGGTTCTAAAATATGACAGAGGGGCCGGAGCAGCAGCAGATGGATGGAGTGTTTCGGGTAAAACACCTCATAGGAGGAAAAAGAAATCTATCATGGGATATGTAGAAAAGGTGCTTTCATGTCAATTGAAAATGAACAAAAGCAAAGTTACAACAAAATGTGTCTTTAAAGTCAGATGGTATTTTGCTCTTTACTTGAATTCATCTTTAAACACTGGAGAAAATAGATGAAAGACAGTGATTTTATGACTCACTTACTATTAATATCACTTCTTTAAGTTCGGCAGGCCGGATTAAAAATCTTAACGGTTCACATATGGCCCCCGGTCCGTAGTTTGCCCATGCCTATTCTAGCTTATACTGACTGTCATTTTTTTTTTTACACATTGAGGGTCCTATATTGTGAAAAATTCAGTATAGTGTTCTGTGTCTGCATCCTTGGCAGATATCCGAAAAGCATTGCTTTGCTTTACTGACATCACATCCTTTTATAATTCCCAGTTTCATGCAAAATCCAAAAATCAAAATTAAAAATAACCTTTTTTTTAAAAAATGTTTTAAAAATGAAAAAGCATACAAAATTCACTTTCACTGTCTTCTCTGTTTGCATATATTGTCAATGCCTCTCCATGACCTGACTTGACTTGAAGTCAAGCTTTACCTACATTACATTATATTAATTTTTCAGTATTTGTTTTGTTTTCAGGGGGTTGCAAACACAGGGCTAAAGATGCTGCTTTCTGGGGATCTAGAGATTGCTTTGAATAATTACGAAAATGTAGCAGGCCTCTGTACTGTCCAGTCCACAAAAGAATGACTGAAAATGTAGATATTATTAACCCCCTTCTTAATTATAAGATTTAACACAAAAACGAATAGTTTATGAGTGCAAAAACATTCGGCATGGGCATAATTTAATGTCAGCAGATTGCAGAAAGAACCAACCTCCATTCTCCCTTTCTTCCCAGCGCGACCCTCACTAGAACTTTATACATTCCTGATCGCTACCAGTTCCCTCGACGCGTTTTCGGCGAGGATCTTTCCAAGCAGTGGTGACTTTCCTGCACTCTCCCGATGTGTTCACTGGCCACGATGCCTCTGAGAAAACATCGTTGTTGGGGTTTTTTTTTTTGTTTTTTTTTTCCCCCGAGCAGCGGTAGGAAGGAGGGAAACCACACTGACATCTGGGCCCGAGGCTTCTCCACGCCGCTGACAGCGCCTGCTTCATTTCTCATTGTGGATGAAGGCTACAGGCTTAAACCAAATCATGTTAATAGGTCATTACATTTGCCGGCTACTGACGAGAAAAAACCTGTAATATCAGTACGTCTTTTCATAATGTTATGGTGGAACATGGAATATTATTATGTTATTTATTATTTATTTATTTTATCGTAATTTACCCCGAAAAACCATTAGGAACATATTCCTATTTAAAAGTGCAGTCTGAACAAAGAGCAGAGGCTCTTTGAGAGGTGGAGGGGATGTGGGGACTAAAAGTAAAACAAAGGTATGCATTTCACAAAAGCAACAGTTAATAAATCAGTGCATTTCAACAATGACAGTGACAATTATTCAACTGTCACAACAGTGAAATGCAATTTGCTTCAGGTTGAGGGTGTTTTGCAAGGTGTTCCACTAGTTAGTGGTAATGAACACACACGCACACACACACACACACACACACACACACACGCACACGCACAAACGCGTAGGATGTGTATTATGACAGGTGGAGCATCGCTCCTCAGCTCCTGAGCGCAAATGACGCCGAGCAAAACACGAGGAAGGGATGAGGACAAAGAAAAAAAAACAAGCACCAGACTAATCCACAAGAGGAGGACAAGGACATATTTCTTCAGACAGAGCTGATAAATATTTTGGGAAATGTGGCGCTCAGCTGGGAAAGAGGCAAGGGGTGTGGAAAAGCTGATGTGAATGAAAGAAGAGAGAAAAAGAATCAGCCCGACGGTGAAAGGAGAGTGAGTCCTCACTCATCGCCTGGCTCCTCTCTGGAGGTGAGACCGCTGGGCTTCTGTTGCGTCTTCTCACCTTCGAAACTGAGTGATGGCCACTTTTTAACACCAGGGGACCCCCCCTGAGACGGAAACGTCCTCATTTCTTAAAAAAAACAACAAAAAAACATTATGCATTATGGTATAAAACTGCTTCGTGCTGCAGATCCAAATCAACTGTAAAATTTATGTTGATTTTTGGGTTCTCACGTTGCAAACAAAACATATGAAAATAAAATCTGTGGCTTTGTAAAACCTTTAGTTAAAGCGAGCCTTATGACCGTGCTGTGGCGCTAAGGATGTAATTTAAAGAGCAAACATAACTCTTGCTTTCTTACAGCTCTGCGAAGATGACGTAACTTGTGTTTTTACGCTGCTTTATAATTTCCGCAGAAACTCCGGCTTGTCTTTTTCATGTCTAAACTAGTTTTCGCTCGACAAAATGGTGTTTGTGCTAATTTTTTTTTTTTTTTTTTGCGCCACAAGTCGACTAAATCAATTCTTTCATTGCAGGACAGGCCTTTTCTGAAATGATGCAAAATTCCCAGCACTGCAAAAACCCCATGTTCTCCCGTCTCCCAGGCGTGGGAGAACATACCGAATCGGCTCTCTGCATCTCACGCACCAAGGAGTTTAGCCTTAGCGCCTCGGGACAAATTAATGAATATGGAAAAATAGTCAGTATTTTGTACTGCAAATGCAACCAGATGCAAAAAAAGGTACAGGGGAAACATCAGAAGCAGATGTTGGTAACTCGCTCGCAGAGATGACGGGGCCTCGGACTGCAGGCGGCCGGCGTGCCCTGCAAACATTTTGTAACCCTAGCCTGCGCGTGGTGTAATCACATAAAGCATGAATATCGACACATTGTTACGAGGGAAGGTATGGAACAGAGGAGTTTTGCAGCTGCTCCCTGGGAAAAAACACCCCTCAGTTGTGAAGGAACCAGCCAGTCTAGACCTCAGACAATGAGGAAATGGCACATGTCTGACACATTTCTATAGCCTACTGTATATGTGGTCATGGGAGAGTGTGTGTTCACACACTGTGTTCCTCTTCCTTTGGCTACCCACCGGCTCGGCGCGCCACACAAAACAGTGCAAACAGCTGAGGGCTGTTTCACAACTCCAGATCGCGGATTAAGCCGTAGGATTTTCCACTTATCCTGAATTTAAGCATGACTTGCTTTCATGACACACCGCAGCGCAAAAAGTTCCCGTAGAATTTTGTCCCGTGTCCAAGATGAGGATAACAGACAGGAGATACATAAAAATAAAAAAAAACATGTGATTGACTTTTTTTTTTCTGTTCTCAATACATAGACACTATTTCTAATTAAAATAAGAAACTTTCACCCTTAAGCTGCTGTATACATACAAGAACACAAGAACATAATGTTGTTGTTGTTGTTTTTTTTATATACATACATTCATTAACAATTCTGTATATTTCCCCTTGTAATGTTCCCCATTTCTAAGAAACATTTTTAATTGCAATGGTATATATTAATGGATTTGTATCTGAGCACACAGCTTTGGTAAATGACTCCAATGACGTGCTGAATTAAGATTTAACTTGAAATGTAATTGTTATTTTGACTTCACTTATACAGCTCTTTCCAGGTCCTTCACGGTACCCCAAAGCACATTTGTATTAAAATAATACTATTTAAGTATTTTTTACTTTATTTTGTGTAAATATAGTAAATTGTCTTTACATAGGCTATTTTTGTGGATATATGTTTTAATAAGTACTTGTTTGTTTTAAGTTATTCAAAGCCCATTCATTCAGTGTTCATTTTTTAGTTTAGTTTGTCTTTAGTTTAAATGGTTTTTCTTTGGTGTTTGTTTTATTCTTTCCATTTTTAAGCGGCGATTCGATGCTGCACTTTCTGTCCTTTCAAAGCCACCGTAGTGTGACGTCACTTAGCAAGATGGCGCTGCCCGTGCGGAACAACTTGAGAAGTCTCTACCGGTTCATTCAGAAGTTTAATTCTCCTAAAAGATTCCTCTGCGCTGCCGCCGTAAAGGTAAACAAGGTGCGTGAAGGGCTGCAAATGTTTTATGAACTGATGAATGCACTGTCGACGTTCGAGGAGTTGGTTTTCGTCAAATATTTTAACAATGACGTTCTCAATCGACTGTCGTGTGACTGCATTATCGTTTGACTTTCAGCAGTTAAATTCATTTTACAACTTCGTAAACTGTCGTGTATTTTATTGAGTCGTCTTATTGCGCTGTTTTTCCCCCCTTAACCCGGATTGCTAAGTCAAGGCTGGGTTCACAAAGAGTGGCAATGCAGCTAGCTTCTTTCGGTTTTGTTTTGTTTTTCTCTCTTTTTGTTTTAACTAACTCTCACTGACAGGTTCAATTGGATTTGTCTATAACTTCAGACTGTATTTCTAAAACAATTTCACGCGAAAAATTTAGTTGTTTGCTTTTTTTTTTTTTTACTCATATTATATTCCATTAATTTTTTCCTTGTATCTTCTCGGAGCAGGTTTATATTTGCCACATAATAGTGTCACTGCATGTTAGAAAGAAGAAGTAGAATAATCTAGTGACGTAAATAATACAGTTGTCATTGAATATTATTACATTGAACCAAAGATCTGTTGTTCCTTTAATTTTTTCAAATTTATTTTTAATTGTTTGTTGTTTTTTTTTACTTTGCACAGCACTTACTTCCAAATATAACTGTATGTGCTGCACTGGTAGCTTCATTGAAATTCCAACATAATATGACAACTCACTGTGTCGCTTTCACTGAGTTTCTCTCTCAACTGGCTGCACTATGTACAATTTTTTCCAGTTCAACATGGCCCTTTACATTTGTGAAATACTTGGTCAGTAGCAACAGTGATGAAAAATCTTTTTTTTTTATACACGAATATGTCTTCAACACCCAAAAATGTATATTTTTCTTCCCTTTTAATTGTAATTCAAAACTTCAATTGTTACTCAATCAAAACACAATTCTTAAAAAAAAAAACACACAAAAATCAAGATGTTGGCACAGTAGTTGAGAATAAATCTTTTCAATTGCAAATTTGATCTGTTTAAATTTTTAAACAAAGATTCACATATAACATTCATTTGTTTCGTGATGCATTGTTAAGTTGAGTATGTGTTTTCTTCTATGGTCTATTTACGCCCCCAAATGTGTGTCACTTCTTCAGTGCGAAAAGTAGGACTGTTGTCAGTCCGACACTTTAAAGTGTTAACAGTCCTCACATTGTAACACGTGTTTGAGAAAACTCGAGGATTTGTCGCAGGAAGTTTCCCTGTTCGGAACAGCTGCATTCAGTTTGACAGCGTGGTGTTTTTGGAGACCGAAAGCCTCAACGGCGACTATCTGCTTTTGGTATCAGTGGCTTATAATAGAGGAGTGAGGGATTTTTTTTTTTCTGGATGAGAGATGAAAGCATAGTTATGCAAATACGGAACCCCTTAGGGAGTGCGCGTTCTCAGAAATGGACCGGGTAACGAGCTGAAGTTGATCCAATTAGAGGAAGTTCAAGCAAAATCTGGCTGTCAAAAGAAAATAATGATAACGTTTCAGCTCGTGGTTTGAGGTAAACCGAACTAAAGGCGGACTTTTCTTACGTTTGATTGGAGGATTGAGGTCCTGATGGTTGCTGTTGTCGGAAAATAAAGTAGTCAAGTGAATTTCGCTGCTCATGAGACTTTTCCAGCGTTGTCATTTAGCATTTAATCAATCACAAATTATACTTATAGTTCGGTTTTAGGCTTAGCTATTATTTTTCCCACACTTTTTAATTGTTAATTCTTCAGCTTCACCTTACACGTTTACTTTCCATATGACATCATATCCCCAGTAACGCTCTCATGTCTGAGCCTCGTCCGTCCCCCCCCCCCCTCAGTTTCAATGGACGTGTTAAACGCTGTGTAGCTCAGCTCTGGCTTTCCGCTCGTCGTGGAGCGAATGGGGTGTCAAGGCAAACAATGAGTCCCGCGGCACGCCTCAGAACAACCGGCCACGCTAATTACCGACCTGTTCTCGTGCTCCGGCGCAGCTAAAGGCCTCGAGCGTTTGCCCCGGAACCGTGTGGCCGGGCTGATGAACGAGCTGCGGTAGTGCGGCGTGTGCGCTCACCGCCCTTCCACCTGTGTTTTCGTTAAGGGAGGCCGAGGAGGTGTGCGGCGTGAGGGGACGAGGAGCTGGGGGTGTGAGGGGAAGGGGGAGGGGGGGTGTGAGGGGAAGGGGGGGCAATGCTGCATCACCAGCAGTAACACAAGAAATGAAGTGTTGCTTTTCCTTTCTTTTAATTCCCTCCAAATGTGAACGGCCGAGCACAAAACACCAGCGACCCGAGGTGCAAGCTGCCTAACGTAAGACACTTTTTTTTCCCTCATCCGTGGAAAAAAAAAACAACCCAAAACGCACCTCCGTGAACTCGCACAACCGAGCGCGATGTTAGTCAGGTGGATTCTCGCGTGTTTTCTCTTTTCGCAGCTGTGTTTTGGTTTGCGCGGCCGTGACCCCCTTTGGTGCCTCCGTCTCGCCGTAGGTGTTTTTTTCGGCGGTCGCTCGCTGGCGAGACCTGCGCTAATTTGACAGCTGTTTACCAATGCGCCGCTCGTCCGTGACTCGCTTACATAATCTCGCGTCGGATCGAGGGACCCCTGTTTGCGTTAGGTTTTCCTTTTTGTTCATTCTTCCGCATGAATGAGCTGATGTTGGACTTGCAAACGGCTGACATGAGGGGAAAATTTCACACACATCAGAAAATATTCTTGTAAACTGTTCTTATGAAAGCAGATCATTCTGATGTTTTAACAGAACATTCTGTTCACAAGGACACGGACTAGAAATTTAATATTTGTACTTGGTGCCCTTTTCTGTGTTCTTTTGTTTGTTAGACAGGCTTTACACCGATCATATCGCCTGTATCGGATCGGCCGATATTTGGCATTTTTTGAAATGCATAAATCACTGATCAATGACGTCATGGTCGTGTTGAAACTTTTTTAATCCGTCTCAGTTACTCCAAAGTAGTTTCACAGCATGGACGTGACAAGTAATCAAAGAGAAAAATATAACAACCATTCTTGACAGCAAACGGACGCAAACGTAATTTTCGTAAATCTCGCTGGACGAAATTTTACGAGAATTACGACCCGCGAGAATTTTACTCGCGGGATGAGATTTTTCGAGAAATACGGCTTATGCGCTTCACGCCGTTCAATGGAAACACCTGCAAATCGCAATTGCACTTTGTCGAAATTTTTCATACATCGCTTTTATTTTGCGAAAACCCCCAATGGAAACGCAGCTTGTGACGGCTGTATTTCTTTGGTCTAGTCACGTCTTCCAGTAGTCCTGCCATTCACGCCTCTCTGCAGGCAGATCAGCTGTTCGTACACACACTCACACACACACACACACCCCTCCTTCCATCGCCTGTGGTCCCACTCATTGACTGATATCAGTCATGTCAGCCTCGGGCTCCAGGAAAGAGGAAGTGACTGAGTAATTTGCCCTCTCTGTTCTGCTGCGCTCCAAAAAAACTCCCTCGCGCGGACGTGTCGGCTAAAACCATTAGAGCGGCTCCCCGCGCCGCATGGGAGCGGGCCGGGCCGGGCCGGGCAGGGAGGGAAAACGTGGCCTCCCCTTTGAGGATGTTCATTAACTGCCCTATTTATTTTCAACTGTCAGAAAAGCCTGCTAATTCTCAGCAGTCCCCTCGCTGTAATTAGGTCTGTCGGCGTGCAGGCACCGGGCCCTCCGCTCAGATGCTTCTCACATTATCCCTCCTCCTCCTTCAAAACTATCCCACATGTCAACATATTTCCTTCCATTTTTCTTTTTTTTGCAATATTCAAATCTCGCTAAGTCGAATTACAGAATCAGCCTGCTGCTGTGCGCGCTCAGCAGTTATCCGATTTCTTTTTTTTTTTTTTTTTTCCCCATGCTGGCGAGTGCCACCCCTGGATGAACGTAGCATATTTTTAATTCAAACGTGTTGTGTATCAGGTGTGTTTGTGTACACAGCATGCTGCATACTGCCAGAGCGGTACTGGTGAATGAATGTGAGGACTGCCAGTGAGCAACAGACACTTTCCACTATTTTCCTCTTAAGAGGTATCATTAGTTTCCCCCCGTCAGTAATATCCTTAAGGTAAATAAATAAAGTTAAACACATTCATTGTCAGCACATGGGAAGAGAGCGATAAAACCAAACGATTTGTTTCCGTTTGGAAGGAACCACCGAAAGGAAACGAGTAGCTCCAGAAAAGAGTGTGTTTATCTTAAAAGGGGGGGAGGGGACGCGGGAGAAAACCTTTGCTCACCTACGAATGTTCGGGCGAACGTCGGCTGTTGCAGCTGCTCGCAGCTGCTCTCCATGTGATGGCCGACGTCCTGCGGGCTTAACTGCTTGCAGGCCTGAACTGACAGCACAGTTTTAGTCGGCAATGCCATGATTTTTGTTTTTTCTGCACCCCCCCACCCCCACCCCCCTTTGCCGATTAAGATTAATGCAACTGCTGTTTATCAAGTCTGTTGTGATTTGCTGGATTTCACCAGACGGCTGCGGCTGGACAGTTTCAAAAATTTCAAGCCGGACTTCGGGGGAAGTCATGTTGGACGGTGTCCACGCGAGAGGAAGGGCATTTGTTTTCCGACAGGAATTGTCAAAGCAGCCTAAAGGGCTTTAAAAAAAAAAAATAATAAAATAAAAAAAGGGCTACAGCACATTTAAGCTGCTTTAATTCATCCTGTCAAGACTTCGCATTACTTGATTTATACGATAAAGTTGTGCTTCCTGTCGTGGACGGGCTAAACGGCCTGAGTCATCTGTTTAAAACTTGATGGCCGATGGAGTCATTTGTTTGTGCACTTTGCTTTCATGGTCATGGAAAAACATACTCTATAGTATCACGGAATGAACGCTTAATTTGGCTGAAATCTTGTTTTGGGGAGAAAGTCGAACATTTTTGTAAGCTTACCAGCTGGGGGCGCTAGTGCACATGACCCCCTGGAATTTGGACACAGCTGGACTCCAGTTAATTAGCCCAAACATTCGTTTAGTTTTTTTTTTTCTGAACAAATTCCATATCAGGCGATTATGTAATATTTCAAATTCCGTCAACCCAACATTGAAAAAACACTTTTGACTAGTAATATAATTATTATTTTTTTTTTTTTTTTAAATGGATTTGGAAAAGAAAATGATATTCCCTTGGGAGCACTCTACAAAGAAACAAAGTCAGCAATCGATCATAATCATAAAATTATTCCCACTGGCCATGAAGATGTCCAACATCTGTGCTTCACCCTTTTTGATTTTCTAAGCCAGCGGAGATATAAGGTCCTTGAACCCCCATCCCCCTCAGCTAAATACGTCGCTCCCCTTTGCCCCGGGCAGGTAACCCGACACCACTGTCGGTATAACATGGCCTGTCAGTGTTTGTCACTTCCCATAAACCGGAGAAGCCATTAAAACGTGTAGTTTCTAATGAGCCAGATTACAGCTTCCTGTGTTGAGTTGGCAGAGCTTGTCTTGGTTATCTCCGCCCTCCCCCTCCTCCCCTCCCGCCACCGGGGGCAGCGCTGCAGACTGCTTCCTTCAGAAGCTGCAGCCTGTTAGGACCCGCGGGCCTCCGCCCGGCCGGTTATTTTTGGAGCGCCGTCGGGCCCTGTCTGCGGGGAGTGCTGTTTTTGAAGGGCCTCCAGTACCATTAATCAGCCCGGGGACCCCACGGCGCGAGCGGGCCCCGGGCCTTGGCCCGCCACACTGCGGCGTTCTGTTCCTGCGCCCCTGCTCTCTGCACAGTGTGAAACTCGGAGGAACCTCATCAATCTCACCTGTCCCGCACGTCAACCGCAGATTTAATCAAACGCTCCTTTTGGGGGCCTTTGCCCCCCGCCCCCCACTCCCCCTTCAAGCTGCCCCCCCCCCCCCCCCCCCGCCCTCCCCCCCCCCCCCCCCCCCCCCACACACACACACACACACACACACACACACACACACACACACTCAAACACACATGCTCACAAGAGCGGAAAGAAAAGTCTTGGCTGCTTCATATTATTTATTTTCTGTTTATATTTTCACGTATGTATTTTTTTTAACCCACTTTCTGTTCTATCAGTTGTTTACCATCTTAAGTCAACAACACAAATGATAATGATAATAATGACAATAATGATTTATTTTATTTGTATCGTGCTTTACATCAAATTCAAGTGCTTTTGATAAGAGCATTACAGGCATTGAAAATAAAAAAAGCAGCCAGGTCTCTATGGCACAATAAGACAAAAACATTGGCTATAGAATTATGCTGAAAACAGTTTGATTCTTGGCATAAATAAGACTGTAACATCAAATATAAAATTATGCAAAGGACTAAAGAAATCAAGTTACTAGGGCGAGAAATAATATTTATGTATGCTTTTTTTTAAAACATAGGTTTTAAAGCCTTTCTTAAAAGCGTCCATGGTCTGTGGTGCCCCTAGATGGTCAGGTAGGGCATTTGTTTGTTCAATTTAAATGTATTTATATTTGCGCTACTTTGTCGTTCACGTTTCCTACATGGTGGAAAGCACTTTGCTTTCACAAAAGCAGTCCAGCGCAGCAAAGCTCTGTGATAACTTCCTGAAGCGGGTCTCCGTTGGTCCCGGTGTGAGAAGGAAGGGGGAGATGAAGAGAGGAGCGGAGGAGCGCCGGAAGGTTTGTTCTTGAGGGAGGGTCAGCGCTAATGCCGTGCACGGGGTAAGCAGAACAGATGCAGGGGCAACACTGCCTCCTGTGTGTCCGATGGCGCCCCCTCGGGAAGGCGCTGGAAATCCGTCCCCTTGCCCCGCGGCGGGCCCATCTCTCCGAAGACTCAAAGAGCCGATGGTGACTCGCAGCAGGGTGGGTTGCGATGCAACGGGAGGAGGGGGGGGGTGGAGGACGGGGGTTCTGGGACGTGTTGAAATTGGCGCGTTCAGGTGGTGGCGGGCGAAGGCTGCCCCTCGCCGAGCGAGATGTCAGTGGGGCCACTTCACAACCCCCAGCATCTGATGTGATGTATGAGAGTCTGAAAAGAGAAAGCCACTGTTTGACCGTCCCTAAGACCGCCGACTCGGGCTGAGATGATGAAAAATTTGTGAGGGGAAAAAGGGCCACAGGCCAATAATAATGGCAAATCTCATGGCTGCGTTCAAGGTGTCCCGAGACGACACCTCGCAGTGACAACTGCCGTAACAGGAGACGCTAATAAAAACTAAATTAAAAGCTGTAAGCTGTGAGAGGTGTTCTGAAAGGCTTTAAAGGCCCTACGTTAGACAGAATCCACTTCACCAATGTTCACCAATGTTCCATTCTGTCATTGAGCTTCCCAGAAACGAGGCGAATCGCTTCGCTGTGCTTCGTTTGGTTTCCACATTTCGGAAGGCGTGCCTGAAAAATGTTCTGGAATTGGGCCTGTGTAATGTCACAAAGGGTACCAATACCACTCCCAGGCTAGTGACCACTTGGGCTGGGTATCATCCAAAATCTTTTTTTACATGATGCAAGTTTCACTCCGGGTCAGGAGGGAAGTCCTACCGCAGGTGGGGGAGTTCAAGTATCTCGGGTTGTCATTCACAATTGGGGGTCAAATAGAGCGGGAGATTGACAGACGGACTGTAGCAGCATCTGCAGTGATGCTCCCACTGAACCAATCCGTCGTTGCGAAGAGGGAACTGAGTCTCTTGATCTGCCAGTCAGTCTACCTCCCTGCACTCACCTGTGGTCAAGAGCTCTGAGTCGTGACCGAAAGAATAAAGTTGTAAATACAATTGGCCGGAATAAGTTGCCTTCGCAGGGTGGCCAGGCTCTCTCTTAGGGATAGAGTGAGAAGTTCGGTCATTCGCAACAAGCTTGGGGTAGAGCTACTGCTTCTCCGTCTGGAGAGGAACTCGTTGAGGTGACTCGGACATCTGGTTAGGATGCCTCCTGGACGCCTCCCTGAGGAGGTGTTTCAGGCATGCCCACCTGGGAGAAGGGACTATGTCTGGCTGGCCTGAGAATACCTTGAGGTCCCCACGGATGAGCTGGTTGAAGTGGCTGGTTAAGAGGCTGGTTTTGGTTTCCGTGGTAAGGGAAACCTGGATACCTGAATAAGTGGTAGACGACGAGATACCAATTTCAGCACCTTGGTTTTGATTCTGGTTCCAGAACGATTATATGAAACCACACGAACAACAATAAAACACACTGCAGTTGCAGCACAGATGCCCAAATTTACTGTCTTTGATAATGTAATTTAGCACGGAAAGATGATACATTTTTCAATAATCAATAGAATTTGGGCATACCCAGCCATAATAACCACAGCCACAGCGATGTGTTATGACAGCCTTCTTTTACACCTCCTTCCAAACATGTTGGAGGTCCAGTAAGGTCATGCTGTGGGCAGAGGTCTAATATGCTGGACATGCCAAATATTTCTGGAGATCTCGTAGGGTTTTTTTCTTTTTCTTTGCATGAATCCAAAGTTACTCCACTCTAGTAATGGATATCTTTTTTATTTTTTGATTTATGAGGCTCTCAATCTTTTTACTTGGTAATAGTAAAGCAATATTGATTTGCTTTTACTACTTTATGTATGAACAACTGATGTTTCTCTGTCAGCAACTCTTTATGAAGTTATTGTCTGTTGGATTTTAATTTGTGTTGACAAGATAATTTAAATAATAGTCAGTTTTGCCAGTTGTCAAATCTTTCATTTTGAGTTGTATAAAAACTGTGTTCAGATTACCTATTTATGTAGAATAGAATAGCTACATAGAAAATCTATGGCTATACTATCTGTTTGTTGTGGGTTTTACCAATTTTTTTTATTTATTTTTTGGTCCAACTTATGCGCTTGTGCAATTTTATCCATCTGGTTCTGGTCCTCTTTGTCACTGTTACACATTCTTCTGCAAGACAGTAATTTATTTTAGTTTTTGTCACGCTCAAATGATAATTCCAACACATGTTATTTAGTGATCGGAACAATGAAGTGGTTCCAGTCGAGCTCTGGAAGACTTCTCAAGGGACTGGCAGACGTTTACGCAGGATCCAAAGCTTCTCTCTCGGGTGGAGTTGTGGGATTTCGTTCAATTAAGTCAGTTGAAGTCAAACGAGGTGAATCTGTGAACGGTGCAGCTCGTGAACAAGATGTAGTTGTGTTATTACAATTTATTTTTTTTGCAAGTTTGAAAGTTTGATTTGCGCCAGCACTGCCTCTGACGAAAGCTGTCAGACGTGCGCAGACGGCTGTTGATACAGGCAAAGACTATGACACGTGCGGACAAGCGTCTGTGTTTGCACATGACCTCTGCCCCCCCCCCCCCCCTCCCCCCGTGGAGTACACCACACACATTCGCACACAGACACACACACACAAATTCCCGGAAAGGTACTGAAAGTGCAAAAAAGCGACCTCATCGTTACTGTATCCCCAACACTCTTCGTACATTCATTTGGCATGTAGCAGTCATATACTTTGGTGTAATGTATGAGGAAAGCACAACTGGCACCTCCTATGTTTCCATCAAGCAGCATCCAACGTCTGTGAGGCAGTTGGAGAAATGGGAAGCGGACGAGACGGAGGAGGGAGGTTGAAGGTGGCGCTAGCCAATCTTGAAATCTGTTTTCTTAAGCTACATGTACGTTATGATCTTTTTTTGGGATGCACACTGTCAGCCTTCTGCATGAGGCCAAGACTAAAGTATCGGATCCTCCTGCCATAGATTTTTTGTTGTTGTTTGTTGTTGGGGTTTTTTTTTTGTTTGTTTGTTTTTGTCTTTTTAGGCCTGTAATGTTCCATATGAACAAAATCATGGGATCAAAGCCAATCAGGCCCTGAATAGCTTTGTTCAAAATTGCATATTTCTGTTTGGACGTTGACATTTTGTGGACCATTACTTCTTTTTTTTTCAATCAATCAATCAATCAATCAATCAATCAATCAGACAATCAATCAATCGACTGTTATAGATATACATTTTATTATAGAAAACCACATATATACATATACATTTAAATATGTATATGTATATATATATATATACATATGCATGTGTATATATATATGCATATATATGTATATATATGTGTGTATGTGTATATACTGTGTGTGTGTGTGTGTGTGTGTGTGTGTGTGTGTGTGTGTGTGTGTGTGTGTGTGTGTGTGTGAGTGAATGTGTATATATATGTATGTGAATGTGTATATATATGTATATGTATGTGTGAATGTATACATATACATACACATGCACATGCTCCTGAAGTCCAGATGGTCAAATATTCAAATTGAGTCGGAGGAAAATCAAGTTTGCTTTTGAACTGAGCTTAACCTCGGCTGGACCTCCTCTTGCGTTTGCAGCAGGTGTTCATTGTTGGCTGTTAAAAGCCAAAAAGCACCTGCTGTGACATCGCAGAGAGGGGTGCAGCCGGAGGCCCGGCATGTTCTCCATAGTTCACTGAGCCGAGAACAGATTTTTAACAAATGCGTCTTGAAATAAACAACCCGGCTGTATTTGTTTGGACTTTAGCCTATTTATAAAGCCTGTGGCCAGTTTTCTCAGCACATGCTGATTAAAAAAAGACAACAGAACAGTAATTACATAATCATTTACTTCATGACACTAACTGCATTGATAACTAGGGTTTGGCATTGAGCATCAATTGGAAATGGACTAACATTCCGATTCTCCCGGAATTGTTCGAATGTTTAAATTTCAAGTCCTAATTTTGATTCCGGTTTGCCAAACGGAAGAAGAAGCCACCGCCGCTGATCACCAAAGAAGAAGAAGACGCTGCCAATTAGTATGTAGCAATGGAAAACGTGGGGATGTGCATAACATGCTCACCAAATTTATCGTTCGGTCATTAGCCCATCAGTAGGAGCTCAATAACATCTACCTGCAGCATCAGACCCTCAAAAGGCTTTCAAAAATAAAGCTCAGTTAGTTAAAAATGTATTTCTGTGAAGAGTAAATGTATAACATTTATATCCAAGTTCATTGCAAAGTTCATACAAGTTTTGTAGATTTAAAATTCATGGAGCAGTTCAAACTATTTAATGCAGAAAGACCTCTGGTTAGCTAGGAGCTAATGCATTCAAAACATGTTCGGAATCAAAAATCATTTGAAACCGGAATCGAATGCCAAACCCTATTAATAATATTAAAGCTAGTCATTCTAAGTAACTGACCAGTCCCTGATACCTTAAGCAAAGGCGGTGGCTTGAGGCGTCGCAATACAGTTGCCCTGTGGCTGGTTACGTCTGGCGTTGACTCTCATCCGACAGCCGATTGGCTCGAATGACACCATTAGCATGTCTGCATCGCTAATAGCTTTTCCGGAGGGAGGGGGCGGGGACAAAGCAGGGTGGGGATGTGGGGTTGGTGGTGTGGGGAAGGAGGGGGTACATGCATTTGACGTGTCAGCTCAAGGTGAGAACACACATGAGCCAGACTCGGAGGCCCCCCCGTCCCGTCCCGTCCCGAACCCAAATCAATCCTGACACCTCTTAAGAGGCTCTCAGCATCAATGGCGCTCCGGCCGCAATTACCCCCGTCGGTAATGACATAAGCGCCCAGTTCCTTCCTGCTTCTCTCGCCCTCTCTCTCTCTCTCTCTCTCTCTCTCTCTCTCTCTCTCTCTCTCTCTCTCGTCGGCCGGCTCAGCGAGCCTCACGACAGTTGTTATCCGATCCCTCCGAGGGCCGATGGAGGCTGCTGACAGAGCAGCTGCTCTGGAATAACCCGTCCCTCAGTCAGATTGGATGTGATGTCGCTCCTTAAGCTGTCAAGATAACCCGAAATTCTCAGGCCGCGACCGGAGAGGAAATCCTCCCAGCGCCTCGGCTCCCAACGATGGGTTGCGATAACCTCCGACGGGGTGCGGCTGGGGAGCACACGATTGCGCGTCAGATCTGTGGCGATAACGCAGGGATCCCCGTGAGGTTTGTTGGGTTTTGAGTTTTTTTTCCCCCCCCTCTGTCAGTATACGTTACAGTACGTCTCTCCTGTCCGGCTGTTGATGTTTCCAATTTACCAGCACGTCATCAGCATAAAGCTTAAACAAACCTAACCTCGTTCAAATTTTGAGGACCTCTTAATATATAAACTGATGACTGGAATAACACAACATGTGCTTGGCAGTTGTCAAAGTGAGTATCCTGCAAATTCAAAGGCTCCAACTGGAATTCCCATCTGTCATTTGCTGTTATGATCTCGGAAGTGATAGTTCTGGCATCAGCTCCAGATTTTGGTTTTAGATCCTTCGGGAACCAGGTGGCGCTCTTTGTCCTGTCCAAGCCAAAAGGCTTGCCGAAGCTGGAAAATATAACAAGGGCACGTGACTCGTTGTTTCCAATGCGATTTGGTTGGATTGTGTTAGTCGTGCAGGCTAAGTCGATTATGACAAGATGTGCTGTTGCTTGCTGACCAGAGACTCCGTGCAAAGTCAAATACTGCTGTGCAGGACTGGATGGATTGAATAAAATACAACTAAATAGATACAAGCAGGGATGTAAATCAATTACATTGTTTTGCCAAAAAAACAACTTTTTTTAAGGTCTGCACAATGCTGTTTTGCCCAAAAATGAAAATAAAAATGCAATTTATGTTATTGCTGGTAAGAACTTCATAATAGCCAATTACACCTGATTGTGTTTTACTGTTTACTTTTTGTGTTTTTTTATGTTGTTTTGTTTTTACTATGTTTTTCTGTTGAATGACTGAATACCGTCAAGGATCACACCTTTTTTTTTTTCCTACATGTCGTTGTACATTGTATACTGACAATAAAGTTTCCAATAGGCTTTACACCGATCATATCGGCTATATCGGATCGGCCGATATTTGGCATTTTTTGAAATGTTTGTGATCGGGCGTCATGTCATAAATCACCGATCCGATCGATGACGTCATGGTCGTGTTGAAACTTTTTTTAATCTGTCTCATTTACTCCAAAGTAGTTTCACAGCATCGACATGTTTATTTTTTTGTATCCGAGAGCTAATGATTCATGATTCAAAAAACGTAATTTCAGTCTTCGTGTCTCTTCCTGTATTGAGTACTGTCGCTATGTGACGGACAATAAAGTTTCTTTGAATCTTCACGACAGCAACATCCATGGGCGACACAAACAAACATGTTGGAGGTGTGGAAGTTTTTCAAAGTGAGAGAAACAGACATAGCACAAGCTATCTGCAATATATGCAACGCTTACAGTACCTCGCGGGGGAACGTCGGCAAAAAATTTCAACACGACAAATTTAATCAGGCACTTGGAAAAGATACACACGGAGGAGCAGGTCGAGGTCAAGAAACGCAGCGCGGAGAAAGAAAAAGAAAAAACTCCAAAACGGATGCTAAAGCAAACAACTTTATTGATACTCAGGAAACAGCACATAAGTATATAAGTACATAAACAAGTAATTTAAATATTGCTCCTCACATGATCGGGTCGATGATCGGTGATCGGTTTATTTAAACTCACTGATCGGTGATCGGCACAAAAATCGTGATTGTGTAAAGCCTCGTTTCCAATTCTGATTCTATTCCAAAACACAAATTACAGTCAGTATCTTAGACCTTAAATCAGCTGATAATGTAAGGGCAGGTTGGATATCGTTTACACACGTCACCTGAAATATTATTTGTCTTTCTTTGCGGCCCTGCAATAAACTGGCAATTTGACCGGGTTGTGACCCGCCCTCTTTTCCAAAGACAGCTGGGATAGCCTGAGGCCCTGGGCGCAGCAGGGGAAGCTGAGATAGAAAAGGGACGAGTGTTTTGCTTCTGCGGTGTCAGGTCTCGTGCAGGTGCCACGCCCCGTGCCCTCTAATTGTGTGGCGGCGGCGGCGGCGGCGGCGGCGGTCGGCACGCGTCCAGCGGTACGAGCCGAAGGCCGAGGCTCGGCGTGGTGTGGCGGGTCGGTGCCAGGAAAAAATAGCAACCAAAGCATTTACGAGGCGTCACGGACGCAATGAGCAATCCTCCTTGTCAGGACAGTTTTCCCAGATTGTTTTTATGTCTTTTTTATCCCCGTGTCTTTCTGCTCCTCCGCCCCCCCCTGCATCTCAACGACGCGGTGACGGAGGACCCTCAAGTTCGGCTGCGCTCTCATTAATTATTGTTGGCCGCCGAGGTGATGCATTCTTCGCGTCGGGCGTGTTTGGAAAAGAACGGAGGTGTTAGCCACGGAGTCCGTCTTGGTAACACGAGCACGTCCGCCGCTGGCCTCCAACCTGTCAGACGTTTAACGCTAACACTTCAGTCATGGCAGACTTTTTTCCAAGTTGTCAACTTTTCACTTTTTTTCTGCCTTTGCCCCTTTCGCCAGTTCCTTTTTTTCCCCCTCCAATGTTTGTCTTTTCCTGGCTCGTTTAGGGAGCAACTCCGTACGCTGTTAAACAGGTCAAATAAGATCACTAACGACAAGTAAAATTTACCCTACTGCCTTTTTTTTCCCGTCCCAGGAGCCAACGGGAGGTGGGCGGGTCTTCTCGGGAATCCAGCCAACCGGGGTGCCCCACCTGGGCAACTACCTGGGTGCCCTGGAGAACTGGGTGGCCCTGCAGCAGCGGTTCCCCTCTGTGCTGTACAGCATCGTGGACCTGCACTCCATCACGCAGCCTCAGGACCCGGCGGTGCTCCGTGGGAGCATCCTGGACATGATGGCCAGCCTGCTGGCCTGCGGCATCGACCCAGAGAGGGCCGTCCTCTTCCAGCAGTCCCAGGTGGGTCGCACAGAAAGTTGGTCAGAAGGACGGACAACTCCAAGGGTCCATTATAGCCGCGTTCAAACTGCTATCCAAAATCCGGATGTTTAGCTCCAAATGCACCGATCGTTTTTTTGACTGTCCGTGACGTCACTCTCTACGCGACACAAGGCCCAATGCACCACCAGAGGGCGCCATTCCAGGTGCGGAGCTGTAACGTAATGGAGCAGACGCCTCCGCTCTGTCGTTGCTACAGCAACCTGTCAGATGGGTCAGTAACGTGGCCCAGAATGAACAGAGCCAGATTCCATTTGGACACTTGCTAAACACAGTGTGGACCGTCAGCCCTAAAAATCGGATTTGAATCCGATTCGCCTGCAGTCTGAACGCATCCTATGAATTGCACAGTTGATAAATTTTTTTTTTGAGTACATGTCAATATTTTCTAATCTGTTATCTTTTGCAACTTTTTTTTCCCGTAAAAGTCAAATTGTTTTTTTGTTTTTTTCCTGACATGCTCTTGTAAGCAGTTCCAGGAAACAGCACATTTTGCCATCAAAAGACCTTCCATATGTTTGGAAGGGGACGAAAAACACAAGGCAGCCTCAGCGGGCGGAGCCAAAACCTGGCCAGTAGCTTTTCAGGACCTCTTTGCGGCATCGCGAGGAGCCGATTTGCAAGGAACTGAGTGTGTTTCAGCGCTCATTCTCTAGAATATCACAAGAGAAAAAGGAGAGAAAAAGTAAAGCCTAGACTTTTCCAAGGAGATCATTGAAAAAATAGACACATATCATTGGTACAACTATGTTGCATAATATTAAATACTTAATGTTGCATAACTAGACCTACTAATTAGGTGAGCAAAGCAGAAATCTACATTAGACATATCGAGTTCAGCCTTTTGTCTCTTCATCTTTAGCAGGACTGTCAAATAACAATTACTGCGTCTTTGAAAACACACTGCAACAGCTGAAGGAACTCTGCAGCCTTTTACTGTTTATTTTACTGCTGTCAATGGTTACCTTTATCTACTGTCCGGTCAGATCAGGGCCTTTTCTCTCTCTCTCTCTCTCTCTCTCTCTCTCTCTCTCTCTCTCTCTCTCTCACTCTCTCTCTCTCCCCCCCCTTCTCTCTCTTCTCTCACTCTCTCTCTCTCTCTCTCCCTCTCCCTTAGATCCCAGCGTGAGATACGTTAAGGTCATCATTTCTTTGCCTTCCTTCTCCCCACACTCACACACAGAATTATTTTTATTCCTGTTTTGCTTTATGCCACATAACTTGGCGGCGGCGAGCAACCCTGCTGTCGAACACGCCTGCTCCACATGTGAAAATAAGATGGCTGCCCAAAGAAAATACTTGGCTTTATTGAACAAAAAAAAAAGAAAAAAGAGCACAAATCTGGTGCGCGCTCAAGCCGGGGTTGTAAAAATAAAGTGAATGAATGAGCAGATTTAACCCCCATTTAAAAAAAAAAAAAAAAAAAAATCTATATTTTGTATAAATAACCGGAGTAGAGAGTTGTTTTTCCTCTGGCTCGGCTGCCGCCACTTTTTAAAGGTCCCGTGTTGTGCGAAAACTCCACCGGCGCTTTGCTAACAGCGACGTGCTAACGACAGAGTCAAGTCCAAACTGTCTTTCAACGACTGCTGAAACACTCAATTGTGACGCCACAAGCGGCTCCCCGGGGTTGATTGACAGCGCCGGCCAGGTGTTGGCTCCGCCCCCTCTCGGGCCCCCTTGCTGTTGTTCCCCTTTGAAACACGTGGAAGCTCCAGCAAAGCGACGCTTTTAGCGGAAGGCTGGAAACTGGAGGGCAAAAAAGCTACAACTGGAAACTGGAGGCAACAAAAAAAACCGTCTGTTTTCTGGAGATCTGAGGGTTTGTCGAGGCTTTTTAATATATCTAATAAATTATGCGAAGCTTCTTCAACCCTTCTCGCCCTACATGGCTCTCCCGACTGTCAGTCTGACCCCTCCTTATTATCCATATAGCGGACATATCTTTTCCCTGCGCCGCGCTCTTGCCGTTGAGCATGAATGGGAGGTCCTGTTCCGCCGGAGCTTTTCCGGGATAATTTATTGCCCCTCAAACCGTATCCATCCCTGTCCGGGCTGTCATCGACATCTGTCCCATCTCTTGTCTGCTTGCGCTGTGTAATCAATACCCCCCCGCCCCCCACCCCCACTCCCTCCCTCGCGCTGGCTCGTCCCTGTCGTTGACGTCCGCTCTGCAGAATGTCTTTAAAGCGAGAGGACGCCGTCCATAAACTTTAATACGCCGGGGGGTTGGGTTGGGGGTCTGGGATATTTACCTCACACACCCCCCCCCCCCCCCCCCCCCCCCCCCCCCCCAACACGCTCTCGCTCCTACAACGCAGTACATTAAGCTCGAGCCTCCGCGAAAGCAGATGAGCCGCGGCTGATTTATCGCCGCCAGATGCGCAGCACGCTTTAAAGTCGACGTCCGTAGCTGCGCCGCCGCGCTGTTCTTATTCCTACTTCATCGTTTGGGGAGTAAACTGGCCGGAGTGAAACTCATTAGAATCCGAAACATGTGGAAGAACGCACATTTGGATTATTTCATTGTGGTTTTTAGCTCCAAAATCTATTTTTTCTTCTTCTTTTTTTTTTTTTTTTTTTTTTTTTTCAAAGGGTGCAAAAATGAAGTGTTTGTTTTTTTTTTTGTTTGTTTGTTTGCTGTATTGACATGGAAAATAAACCATGTCACCTGTTAGTCCCATCATTTCATTTTTTTGAAGTTATAAAATAATGGCAGCAGTGGAAGTTTGCATTCATCACATTTTCCATCCTGGCAGGAGAACACAGGTGTAGACCAGGTGCCCCGTCTCATTCCAATACCCTTAAAGTTACCAGTACTCCTTTGTGCCACTTGGGGGCATTAGGGACTTACCCTCCATCTCTACCATGTCCCAGTATAGCAGCTGACACACAATCCACCTGCCTGCCTGCCTGCCTGCCTTCAGACGCTTCCCCATCTGGAATCGAATCACTTCTGTGTCTGTAAATTCTCACGTGACTGTTTGTGCTGTATTCTTCCCATCATCAGCTCTTTATTTGCACACGTCACGCTGCGGCGACGTCACAAAGGGCTGGTTTGCAACACTTTCCGGAAAGTGGAGTCTGTCCTTTCTGGAGAGGTCGCCGCTGACTGTCGGTGTGAATTTTCTCTGCTTGTCCGTCGACTCCCCCTTACTTCCACTTGCCGTCCCCCGCAGGTCTCGGAGCACGCCGAGCTCTCCTGGATCCTCGGCTGCCTGACCACCATGCCCCGCCTCCGACACCTGCCGCAGTGGAAGGTAGGCCCCCACGCTGGCTACTCAGGGCTCCGTTTCGTACATGGCGCGAGTTCTGTGCGGGAGAGAGCGCACGTGTTCCTGATTTCCAACAGATATCTCCAGATAAGGATCCGGCGCTTGTCGCAGAGGAGACGATTACGGCGCTGATAACAATCCAACAGGCCGCTGAGATGTTTCGTTGACCTGTCACAGATCCCCTCTCCTCCTAGCCGTGATTGTTTGTTCTGCGACCGAGGATGGAACCTCCTGGCTTCACCCCACACGCTTCCATAATCGCTCCCACGTCTGAGCCCCGGCTGTGCTTAAACGGTGACAAAATTTGAGATAATGAGGTTTTTGTTTGTTTGGTTTTTTGGGGGGATTTTTTTCCTCCGGCTCCTCTCCAGCATCCCGCGTTGTCCGGTTTTTATTGTCCGGCCCTCTCCGCTCCACCTGCCAGATTTCTCCAAAGTTACGGCTCTGTTTCCCAGCCACATGCGGCTTTTATGCAGGTTGGAGCCGGAGCCAGGCAGAGCCAGCGAGTGCCTCTCCGACTCCCCGCCGCTCGGCAGAGAACATTTCTCCTTTCTGTTTTTTTCGGCACGCGTTTAGCCGACAGATGAGTTGATCTCAAACGCCGTGTGCCGCGTGAACTCATCCGCGCAGCGTTTGCCTGAGAATCGATGACTCGTAAAAGTGGAAACGGCTCTCTGAGGCCAAAGAGGAAGCCGCGTCTTGAACCGTGGCTGGCGTTTCAGTTGTGTGTGCGTGTGTTTTTTTTCTTTCCCTCAGATGAAGAGCAAAGCGAAGAACGAAGGCAGCGTCGGCCTCTACACCTACCCTGTGCTCCAGGCCGCCGATATTCTTCTCTACAAGTGAGCTCTTCACACGCGCACATTGTTGCTTTGGCTCTCATGAGGCCGTAACTTGTGTTGTTTTCACAGCGACAGGCCCACATACACTCTTAATTTCTGTGTCCCTTGTGCCTCATTTCATTCACAACGAGCTCCAGTAGCGAACTTTTTTTTTTTCTTCTGAGAGTCAAGATTGTTTTTTTTTTTGCGATACTGCGCCTAAACATTAATTTCAACTACTGTGAATACTCTAATACTACTTTTAAAAGAAAAAAGAAAGAAAAAAGTCACATGACCCTATAAAAACCCATTTCAGATCAGATCCGTTCAGTCAATGCTTTTTGTGCCAACGCGGTGATAATCAGGGGTTTAGTGGTTCAGTGCAATTGAAAATGAACAGGCAAAAAAACAGAAATCAAGAAAAGCTTTTTGGATTTTGACAAGCCAAGCAACTTCCTAAAGGAAATGTAATTGAAGCCTGCAATACAATAATTATTAAAATATGTACGTATTTTCTGAGAAATAAGAAGTGTGATTTTTAAAAGAAAGTGTCAATATTTCTGTCTTTGCGATGTATATGATGAAATTTCTTCTGTGCACCGTTATTGGAAATGTACACAAGCCAACAACTTTGGTCTGCAGTGAATAACAATTGAACTTAATTATAACTCTCTCTGCAAAATGTTCTTTTTTTACTTGAATTTATTTTATTTGAATGAATTGTCTATGTATGTATATGAGCCACCGGGTGATATTCACATCCCTTATTTTCAAACGGCATCTTTATTCTCCACTGTCTCTTGTCAGAGACGGTCAAGTCGAAAAGCCGACTTAAAAATACATGTTTTGAAAAACAGTTCTGTTCCAAAGTGACGCTTCAACTGCTTCATTTCAGCCCCTTAAACTCCTACCATAATAATTTGGTGGCCAGATGACGGCGCTGTTTCACGTGTGTGATCTGCTGTTAAATCTGCTGTCGCATCAGAAGGCTTCGGCGTTGCTGTGGGGGGGTCACGTCACGTATGTCCAATTTTGCTCGTTTCATCCCTCAGGTCCACCCACGTTCCCGTCGGCGAGGATCAGATCCAGCACTTGGAGCTGGCTCAGGACCTGGCCCGCATCTTCAACGGCCGCTTCGGAGAGCTGTTCCCCGAACCCAGCGCCCTGCTCAGTAAGATCCGGGGACGGAGCTGCGTCTCCCGTTATTTGTACTGCAGAGAAATGATTCAGCATTTTCTTCTTTTTTTTGATCGGGGAAATGCTGAAATGCTACTGGGCGAGTAATCCATTACTAAGTAATCCACCACTGTGATTAAACTACTTTTATGCAACGGGATTACTGTGGCAAAACTGGTAATTATATCATAATTACTTGTGTCAAGTTACGATTCCATTACTTTTCTGAAATATTTTGCAAGCTGAAAATGTTATATTATCCATAAAGTAATCAAAGAAGTAATTAGATTACTTTCTAAGGAGCAATGAGTCGTTGGGTTTTCTTTTATGGAGTAATCCCAACAACACTGCTTCAATACTTTGAATATATTTATTCATCATTATTTTCAGTGGTGGTGTTATTACCACTGCCAATAATAATGTTGAGAGTGACAATCATGATCATAATAAGAAAAGAATAGCAATATTAAGGATACACAATACAAAGCATAGTCGTTATTTTCAAGTATTTCAAGTATTTTGCAGTAGATAGAAAGACCTGTACAGAGCACGTATTGGTTTTCTGTCACTGAGGATGAGTGAACGCAGAAGAGAACAGCTGACAGGTAACAGGTCAGAAGATGTGTAAGAGTTACTCTTGGTTGCTCCCTAGTCAGCTTATTTCAAAACGTCATTATCAAGACAATCATTTTGTCTGAGGGACACCAGTAGCTTTAGTGCATAACAAACAGAGACGTAATGGCTGTCTGATTTCAAAACCCATCAAATAAAGATAAAAAATGCATAACAGAAATTTGCATTTATTTAAATGTAGAAGTTAAAAAAGTGTCCATGCCAGTGTTTTTCAAAGTGGACCCTGACTTGACGTCACGTGTGTGTTTCAGGTGCACTTCATCATTTTCTCATCCTGGTGTTATCACGCCAGTTTTTTCGTTCTTTTCTTTTCCTTTTCCAAGTCAAGCCTTTGTATTCGGCGCCAGGTTCGATCTTTGGAAGCCAAAAACGAACCTTCGCTCCTCGGGCTCGGCGCTTGTTTTCCTCTTATCGTCGTTTCTTGGATGAAGATAAATGGGGAAGCGTTCCTGCTCTCCGCCTCGGCACTGGGGACAGTTAGGAAATTAAATCACGGGGACTCATTCCGGGCCAGATTCAATAACATTTGCATCATACGGTCGGTAATTCCACTCGGGATCGTCGCTCTGCTCTTATCTCACACACCAAACCGGCCAAGTCCGAAGCGTCTTCGGCCGTTTTCCCAGGATCGCCCGACCAACCGGCGGGCCTTTCTCAGCGGCGGCGTCATTTAACCCGGGACGAGCTGCTGCTAAAGAGATTAGCGCAGACGCTGCGGTAGCGGCAGTTTTTTTTTTATTATTTTTTTTTTTTATATCAGAACTGGACGGCGTTTCCACATCAAAAGAGGAACAAAGAACGGCGCCGGAGAGGATAACATGTTTTCACTTTATTCTTGGCCGGATTTGGCGAGGCTTGAGTAAAACGCTGCAAGACGTTGCGGCCCCGCCGTGAGGCGGCGACGCGCACGTCTACGCGTTGCTGTTTGCGCCAGTAGAACGTCTTGAACTGTTGCTAACTGGCTGAGCTGGAAATAAGAAATGGAGAAAAAAATATATTTTCTTGCTTTGAATGTGCTGAGAAGTTCCTCCAATCCAAAATATTTCCTTTGGGCTCTTGCCTCGGTTGATACATTGAAATATATCCTGTGGATCAAGGAAAATGTTTTCCACTGTATGGTGTCAGGACAGGCAGTTGTTTACACCACTGGCCTGTACACAGCATGACATGATGAGTGAGTAATTTCTCTTCCAAAAGCCGTGTGAATTTGCAGCTTCCGGAATATCTGATTATTGGCCCAAGACGAGGTGGAAGTCGCTCGCTAACACATGGAAGCTCTTGACTGAAGATCTGATTTTGATGAGCGGAATGGAGGAAGAGGTGGGCGAGGCTCGCCCCATTTGTTTTTTGGGGGGGGGGCAGTTTGATATAGATAGACCTGTTGCAACACGATGACGGATGTGCGGACTAGCAGCGCGGGATGAGAAGAAAGTGCCAAGGAATCGTTGGTGTGCGTGAAGGATGAATCAGAAAATCTGGAAGATCTCGGTTCCCGCTGTCCGCTCATCGCTTCACACTGTGAGGCGTCTGCTTCACGCTGGGGCAATTTTGTCTCTCTCGCGCGCACGCGCACACACACAAACACACACACACACACGGCCGCTCAAAGACACACTCGCATGCAGAGCAGCAGTAATGGAACTCTGTTTTTTCAACTCCGGTTCAACCCTTCAAAGTCCGGATTGATGGCTCTACGTCGGCGACCAACCTGGCTGCAGATGGAAGGTTCTCCTAAACCCCTTTGGATTCGACTCGCGCGTCCGTCTGGTGAAGAACGCGCGCGAGGAGTTCTGCGGAGGGGCTTCAAATCGTGGAGGTTGCAGTAGCTTTCCGTGATGTACGTGATGGGGACGGACCGCAGGGGTGAAGGTCAAGAGGGGTCATCGCCTTAAAAAGTGAGGTGGACGAGCGTCGAAGTCTTCGGACTGCTGCAGCATCTCATGCTGAACTCCCCTCCGTTCCTCCTCCTTCTGTTTGATGGCCACAACCTCGTCGTCGTTGCTTCGTCTCCACTAAAAGAAACCGGATTGGTTACACGCACTTCAAACTGGGGTTTTAGAAGTTTTCGCTCTTTCAGAAGTCGGCCAGACGGATGAGCAAGATTCAAAAATTGATTGGATGTGTCGCGTCGGAATTTAGTTAGAAAACAGGATCGTTTGTCAGCAGTGGCTCTGCTTTTTCACCAGAAATCAGTTGAGACAAAACAAAGTGAACGTAGAATAATTAGAACAAAATTGTGGAAGGCAGTGCTACTTTCTAAAAAAAAATATACAAATACACACAAAAAACAGTTCCAGATGAAATTGCAAGCTGCAATGCAACAACATCTCACCCGGGAATTTCTTGCAGATGCTTTGGGAATTTCCAGTTGTCTCTAAATTCTGGTGTTGTGTAATTTCAGCACTAGTGGACATACTCAATATTTGGTATGCTTCTAATCCTGTATTTTGTCTCCTTAATGATAGTCGTGGTGTTACTCTGAAGCAAATCCAGCTCAAAATGGTATTTGCAGGATTTACCACTGCAAAGCAAAAAATAAATAAATAAAAAAAATTTAGTTTTAGATGACGTTGATCAATATTTGTTCTGACTGTTCTATTCTAATCCGCTCCTTTCCTTCTTCAGGCTCCACCCGAAAGGTGAAATCCCTGCGCGACCCCTCCTCCAAAATGTCCAAGTCCGACCCCCAGGCCATGGCCACCATCCGCATCACCGACTCGCCGGACGACGTGGCCCTCAAGATCCGCCGCGCCGTCACCGACTTCACCTCCGAGGTGACCTTCGAGCCTGAGGAGCGCCCCGGCGTGTCCAACCTGGTGACCATCCACGCCGCCGTGGCCCGGATCGGTGTAGACGAGGTCCTGGCCCTGGCCAGGGGGATGGACACAGGCCAGTACAAGAAGCTTGTGGCCGAGGCGGTCATCCAGAGGTTGACGCCCATCAGGGAGGAGATCCTGAGGCTGAGGGCAGACCCCGGCCACCTGGAGGCCATCCTGGCCCGGGGGGCCTGCAGGGCCCGCGAGCTGGCCACCCCAGTACTCAGAGAGGTCCGACAGCGGGTCGGCTTCTGCTGATTGGTCAGAGGAACTTTCTCTTCGCTTGGAACTGGAAGATGCTTCACGTGTTACAAAATGGGCCTGTTGGACCCTGTTAAAGTGTAAAGTACTGCAAGCACACTTGTTCTGAAGACTCTGAACCTTATTTCTCTGTTTTCCCCATGCTCTCTGTATGTATATATATATATATATATATATTGTCAATCTATGTTGACATGTCTGTGATTTGACAAATTGCTTTGTACCATGATAATGAAAAGTTGAAAAACACTTCAAAAACGGTTTCCCTCACACTTCATTGTAACCTGACGCACACATGTAGTTTGTCCTTCCAGTCCTTTCAACGTATTTCAGTGTGAAGATCGTTCGGTGTTCTAGTAAACTCTGTCCAAAGCCAGTGAGGAAGAGAGAAAAGCCTTCTGCGCTGCTCTGCAGCAGCCACACTGGGGATTTTTCTCCAACTAGCGGCAGCTCCTCGTTTCGGTCACAGCTAAACCCCCTGGCAGGAGCTCCTCTCTCTGATTGGCCGGGGTCACACTCCTATGAACCCTAAACCCAAAATAAATCTGCTTGCGGCTTTTGAAAGGCAAATCTTTGAAAATTCACACTGAATTGTCAGTCACCCAGCTGCTTCAAAAGAGCAAAGCAAGTAAAGTTAATACATGGAGTGCTCAAGTAATTGTGGCTTTGTGTGGATTTTTTTTTTTTTTTTTTTTTTTTTTTTACTACGTGCTAGAAGAAACTTGAATATAAACATACTTTTTGTAGCATCAGATTCAAAAACATATTTTTAATCCTTCGTGGAACAGTGTAGAACATTATTCTGAGTGGCCTGTGAGTCAGTGCAGCCAGCTGAAACGCATTACATTTTAATTCTTTTTTTCATTTTCGAGTCCCACAACTTCACTTGGTTGAAAAACCAGTGTGGTCCGCTTCAACAAAAGCACCAGCACGTTTATTAGAAATAATGAGAATACAATTGTTCGTTTAAAATTACATTGTCACTTTTCATTTCGTCCCCTGACATAAACGTTGTAATTCAGTAAAAAAAAAAAAAAAAAAATCCCGCTGATTGGTGCTGTCAGAGGCTGCCTGACTCTTCCACCATGGAGAGACTTGAGAGGTGAGCGCTGGAAGGACGCGCCTTGAGCCCCAATTCCACTGCCCAAAAAAACGTGGGGTTTTGTTCTTCTGTTATTGGCAGTTGGTTAAGAGTGGTACTTCTTTTTATCACTGCATTATGCTTTTTCTTTTCTTTTCTTTTCTTTTTTATTTCCCACATTCCTTCATTCCTCACTGGCACTCCTGCATGCTGCGCTCCTAAGTGCCTTGGCCTTAAAGTGCCCACAGGGACCTGGAGCCTGAACGCATCGTGCAACTTCACCTTCATCTCAACCTCTCTCCATCTTTGCATTTACCTGGAAGAAACCTCCGCTCTCATCTCTCTCTGTCTCTCACTCTCTCACTCCCTCACTCTCTCTCTCTCTCTCTCTCTCTCTCTCTCTCTCTCAGGTCCCCTCTTGGCCTCCTTTTTTTTTTTTTTTTTTGGCCTCCAGCTTCTTCCTGTTGGCGTTCGCGGCTGACGCGAGAGTATAAACGAGAAATGTGGAGAGTCGGAGCTGCGCGCCGTAAATCGCGGTGACCTGCGGCACCGCAGAGTCGTGACAAACGGCTCTGGGTTGCGGAGATAGCGGCCGCTGCGCGTAGTTTGTAAATCCGCCGAACGGCGGGAGGGGGTTTGAGCGCGACGCCGTATAACTGAACCGTTTTATGCGCAGAGGTAAAAACTTTAATGGAGTCGTAATAATTGTTATTCTAATGGAATCGTGGTAACCGGAGTAGACGCGCAAGTCTAAAATGCGGCCAAAACGGACCTTGAACACCGCCCAATTAACGTTTTGCTCCACATTTACACAATATTGCCGAGAGAGAGAGAGAGAGAGAGAGAGAGAGAGAGAGAGAGAGAGAGAGAGAGAGAGAGAGTTTTCAACATAAAGGATGGGATTGTAAAATGTATTAAAGGCCCGCGGTGTAACATTTCGAGGGTTCTGTTGGCGCAGTATAGGCTGGAGAATAAAATAAACAGGTGTGTGTTTTAGCAAGATAAACCCACTGAAATAACGGTTTTCACTCCGTAACAATAATAATAATAAAAAAAAAAGCGTTTAGTCTCTTCACGGTGTGTCCACTAGAGAGTCATCGAGAGACTAGAGAGTCCAGAACGTGAATCTCAGAGTTTGGTGACAACAACCTGACGTCACAGTCTTAGAAATATAAATAAATAATTAAATAATAGTAATAAAACGGCCCTTTGCAGTTTAAATCACTTTGATAATATTACAATTGTAAAGTAAGAAATTTCTGCAATTCATGCTTCTGTTCGGTTAAGACGGCTGCTTGTTCCAATGTATCATTTTATCCAAAATTCAAATCCGTTCAGTGTCCCGGAATTATTATTATTTTTTTCCTATATTGCACTCAACTTTGAGATTTAATACATTTTATCCCTGCAGAGACCAGATTATTCTTATTTAAATCAGTTTCTGTTCAGGTTATTTTTTTCCCCCCCGTGCAAAATATACGTGTACTTCATCGCTTTTGTTCTTTCAATTTCAGAGTCACATCTGTAAAACATTCCGTTCAATTCATTTGAAGAGACTTCACAAAAAGTGAACAACAAAAAAGCACTTTTTTTTTCTCGTTTTCATTTTATGTTGTCGATCTCAAAATAGCGTTTTTCAAATATATTTTAAATTACAGCGTTGCTTGCCCCGTTCATATAAAAATCCCTTTCATTTAACACACGCACACACACAAAAAAAAAAATCCAGTTCGACAAAAGGGGAGTAAAAAAAAAAAAAAAGGTCACTTTTTTCAAGGGCGTCTTCCTTGGGTGCGTGCGCCAAAAAAACATGTGTTTGGGATCGCCGTTACGTTTAACGCGCACGGCTCTTGCAGTTGTTCTCCGCGCTAAATTTAGCGCGTTTGTTCCTCGGCGCGGAGAGCCGCAGTCCTTGGCCCCGAGTGGAAGGTGTTCAAGATGAACCCAGAGCCGCCGCCGCCGCCGCCGCCGCCGCCTCCACATCCACCACCTCCACCTCCGCCGCTCCGGATTCCTTTAGTGCCTGCACGCAGGCTTGATCCCCGGGGTCATCCGAGGTCAAAAGCTTTCTTCTACTAATTGGACATTAACGTCACGTTTGGTCGTTTTAACGCGCGGTTGCACGTGTTGCGCTCGGGGTGGTGGACGGGATGGGGCGGGGGGGGGGGGGGGGGGGAGCTTTTTTGGCATCGTGTCTTCACGTTTTGCACAACAAAGGCCCGGATTGTGAATGAAAATAGCGGGGTAAAAAAAAAAAAAAAAAAAACTTACGTAACCGCCGTTTTTCGCGCGTTAAACGCTGAAATCAGAACAGAGTTTCGTAAAAGCTCAGAATAAAAAATTAATAGCCAAACAAATTTTTAAAAGAAGAGAATACATTGGCTCACGTGTTGTTATGTTATGTTTGTATGTTACAGTTTTGTGTGTCTTTTCTTTTTTCTTTTTTTTTTTTTTTTTTTGCGTTAATGAGATGCCATCGGGGCTGAAATTGGGATCTAAACAGTTGGTTTTTAGCTTTTACTGCTTGTTTTTAACGAGTCCTCTTCCACAGGTATTCAGCCTCCCTCCCTCCGCTAAACACACACACACACACACACACACACACACACACACACACACACACACACACACACACGCAGGGCATTCAGCACGGTTGTTTACTTTACTGGAGCTTTGCGCAGGGCTTTAACTCCTCCAAGTGACGCACGCCTCGCAGTCATGTGCAACCCAATCAAAACGACACGTCGTTATCCGGCTGCGCCAGGACGTCATTAATGCTCCGAACTCTTAGCGAATACTTTTATTTATCTTGTTACTCCAAAACAAACGGGGATGGATATCCCATTGTTGTGTGTGCAGATTAGCACGAATGTGCGTAAAAGCTGAGCAGATGCATAGTGGTTTAATGGTGGATTTTTTTTCTTTTCTTTCTTTCTCCTTGCGCGATTAAAACAAACAGAACCGCCCTCGCCCTCCTCCACTTGGAGCATCTGGACCAGTTTTGTACAAAGCTACAAAATGTTTTTTTTTATGTATATATATTTCAAAATGAATCCTTGTAAATCTCAGACTCAGGCCTCCAATAATCATAATCAAAGCCGCTTATCTTGCTTCTTTTTCAGAACCTGCTGCAAACAACCCCGGCTGGCGCACCTATTTGGTTCTCATTTTGCTTTTTTGGTGTCTAACCGGGAGTCACAAAGAGCCTCCGAGTTTTCGTGGATATCTCCTCTGATCGCATCCCGGAATCAAGAGCAATATTGTTCATCTATGTTGAAGCAGTTTTATAAAATAAAATAAAGAGTGGAGGAAGAACTGGGTATTGAAAATGGATGGATGGAAAATAATTGTTTTCAGACAAAAATAATGATTATTATGATTATGATTACGAGGATGATAATGATTATTATTACTATTGGTGGTAGTACTAGTATTATTAGTTATTCTTGTTGTTGATTAAAATAGTTCTGATTTTATAATTAATATTGTTAACAAATCGTTTATATGAAATTATTATTATTATTATTATTATTATTATTATTATTATTATTATTCAGCGTCCGTCATTAATAGTAAGCACTATTATTTTCTGAAATTTAAATCATGTGTAAATGTCAATATGTATCAATGCATCACAACAATGACGGGTTTTTTCGTAAACCAAATAGAAAATATGATCATAGTTTAACTATTATTAATTTGCCCGCATCGTCTCTAACTTTTTTGTCATCAAATAGATTCATTAGAACCACGTCCCATTGCTGCTCAGATCCAGGGTCAGTCACTCAATAATTGCAGTGCAGTGTTTCTATTTTATGGATCGGGAAGGGGTGGAGGGGTCCATTCAAATAGTATTTCTAGTTCGGACCATTTCCTCCAATGTGCTTCTCTAATCTGAAACCTTAGATGGACTTCTCAATGTGTTTGAATATAAGAGGACGCGTCAAGTGAATGGAAAGAGAGAGAGAGAGAGAAAAAAACTATCACTCTACTCTCCTTCCAATCGGGCCGGGAGCGCGGGTCCGAGATCAGCCCACCTTGTGCGGCTCCTCAGCCCTGCTCCTCCACCGCACAACGAAGACAATTAACGCCGCTTGTCACCCCGCCATCCCCTGGTAATGATGGAGCACCTTGAGCTGCATTGGTGGAACCGAGGGACGGTAACGTGACTGTGCAGTGCATGGTGTCCACCGTGAAGGCCTCGCTACTTGCTGCTGCTGCTGCTGCATGATCAACCTTGAGGAGCAGCCCGCTGAGGAAGGTCACCGCAGCCATCACCCTCAAATCACAAGCACGTTTTCCAAAACCAATTATTATTATTATTATTATTATTATTATTATTATTATTATTATTACAATTAATAATTCTGTTCTCGGAGCGCCAAGTGTGATTTTGCAAACGCGTATTTTTCCATGAAGGTGTCACTTCGGCAGGGCTGCAGTCACCCCCGATAAACTCTTTCACTCTTTCTTTCTTGACCCCCCCCCCTTTTTTTTTTCTTCCAGAACCCGCTGTTCCCTTCTCCGCCATTGGACGAGGCGCTCCGTGTCGTCGCCTTTCCTCGCTCCTGATTGGACCAGCGCTGGAAGGAGAGAAAGAGAAAGAGAGAGAGGGAGAGGGGGAAAAAAATCCCCACCAGAAGTGAGTATCAATCAGAGAGCAGCGAGAAGAGCAGTAAGAGGAAAAAGGCGAGACGCGCGAGCGGACGCGCGCGAGAGAGAGACAGACGCTCGAGGCGCCCAGACCGCCGAACCCCTTCTCCCCCGCCCCCACCACCACCACCACCCCATATCTACCCCCACGTCGTTTTGATCTCACGCGCGGCGACGATGACTCGGCGCGCCGCGCAAAAGTTTGTCGCGGGCTTTCTAGTCGCAGTTTGGGATTAACTTTGGACACTGTTGGTGGTGAGTTTGCGTCCCGCTGTCAACAATCGACGTGTGCGTTTTTTCCCCCCCTCCAACCCCGCCTTCTCCACTACTACTTTTTTTTTTTTTTTTTGTCTTTCTGTTTTGCTTCACCGCGTTGGACGCACGGCGAAGTGGCGAGTCGGGCGGGCGGACTTTCCCCCCCCCTCGAGAGAAATGAGTGAGAGGAGGCGATCTGCCGCAGCCCTGAGCTCGAGAGCCCACGCTTTTTCCGTGGAAGCCCTGATCGGCTCCAACAAGAAGAGGAAGCTGCGGGGCTGGGAGGAGAAGGAGCTGGAGTTGTCCATGGAGAGCCTCGGCGCGGACGGAGAGGACCCGGCGGCGCACTGTCTGGATATGGACCCGGGTCAGTCAGTCAGTCTGTCAGTCAGTCAGTCGGTCGGTCAGTCCGTCTGTCAGTCCGCCGCTCGATATGTTTCCCCAGGGGGGGACATCTCTTGTTTTGTGGGGCCGCAGAACAACACAAAGCGACCGTGGATCGCGGGGCTCGGCTCTGTGCATGCATGCAGGCTCATCCCGGTCGAGGTCCCGCCGTCTCAAAAGTTTGATTGTCGAGTTATTCTGTTGCCCTGCTGGTAGAATGAAGCTGACCGGCAGGCCCGCTGAGGGAATATCACTCAATATAATCTCAGTGAGATGTCCAAATACGCCACGAACGCTTCACCAAGGCCCACAATCCGACACCTCATGACACACTTAGTGCTGATTCTACTGTCATAACCGGGTGGATGGTGCTGCTTGAACTCCACCGTGACATGCTGATGATATGTGTATTGTTTTTTTTTTGTTTTTTTTAAATCTACATCTCAAAGCGTAAAGTTGTTGCTGCTGCTGGAAAGCGTTCGCCTCCAGGGTGGTTGGAGGCCTCTGTCTCGTGCGGGGGTCATCAAGTGTTTTGCGTTTATGTTTTGGGTTCCGAAGCCCTGCAACCTTCCATGATGAGGCCCGGTACCGTGACAGAGGAGAAAAGCATCCCAAAAAGGGCTCCACGGTTAGTTTTGCAACATAAACCGTGAAACACCCTTAAAATATGGCAGCCGAGACTAGAACGTGCGTGTGCGTGTTGATATGTTTTATTGTAAATATATTGTTATTATTGTTAAGACTGTCAAACACAGGCGCTGGAGGAGCGCAAACGCCCGGCGCGCCTACAATGGTATATTAGAATCTATTTAGGCCTGCATGTTTCCGCTTAAAAATAATGCAACAGTGGCCGAGTAAAATGATTGAATAATAATAATAATAATAATAATAATAATAATAATAATGATAATAATAATAATAATAATAATAATAAGGCTAAAATTTGACACTTGTTTAAAAAATAGAAATAAATATATTTTTGGAATTGAAATGCTCTGCTCTCCCGTGCAAAAATATAATTCTATTAATTCAATGTGAGCCATTAATTGTATATTTTGTTATATTTCCGGGGGTGGATTTAAATGCTCGCGGGCTCTTTTGTAACAACAACAAGAAAAAAAAAGAAAAAAAGAAACTGATTAGCTGTCGTTGAGTTTTTCCTCCCTCCACCCCCACATCCCTAAAAACCTGCCGCCGACAAGGAGCTGTTTCAATCCCGAGGTGACTTCTCGCTCCTGTGCGCCGCGCGGAGCTCTGAGACGTCGACACTTCATTTTTCAACTGACAGATACGAGGTGGTGCGGCAGGAAGCCTCGGGGCCCGCAAAAAACAGCGCCCCGTTGTTTGTGTAGAGACACCCCGAGTGACTCGGTTCACCCGAGGACACTGTCCGGATTATTAGCATTATTATTTCTATTTATCTATTTTAGTTTTTTTGTTAAATAAAACACATAGTCTTAATCTGAAAAAAAAACAACAACAACGCTTTTGATCCCCAACAATATAATGTAAGTGTGTGCAGAAGCAAACCGACGGGAAGTTCAGGCCTAACCGCCGGTTAGTGCGCTGACCTCCGGGTCGCTGCGTCTTTACGCACGGCTCCAGCCTACTGAGATGCGAAATAAATTTAAATTCAATGCCTCGCTGAGATAATTTTATCGCAGAATTGCAATATTAGTGATACCAAAAACCTGCGTTTGGTTTATTGGGTGACAAAAATTGACGGCGAAGGGGCAAAAACAAACCAAACCAAACCAAACCAAGCGGGCATCGGAAAAACCCGACCGCCATTGAACGAACCAGCAAGTTCCTGGGTCATTTTTTAAAAAAAACAACTGCTAAAATAGCTCAGAATTTCACCTCTAGTCGGGTTTTCTGAGACTTTCGGCTCGGGCGGCATGGAGGTGGTCCCTCGGCGGCCCTGCCTGCTCGCCCTCACCCAGCCGACGGGGCTCCTGGCAGGTTCAGCCAGCGGCTGCTGACCGGCTCCTACACCCGCCGCTGAGGCGCGTCGGGGCGGCTGTGACCGAGAACAGTGCGTCTCTGTGGTCAGATTATGTGGTTCGGTAGGAATCCTTAAACGCAGTCATTTCTTCTTCTTTTTTTTACGCAACTCCAGGCGAGTCTGGAAGCCTGTTGGTCGTATAACACGTTTATTAGCCTCCAAGACAAGGGCAGGACTGAGAGAGGCTCAGCACCGCCTGTCGAAACGGAGCCGCTCGGTCAGCAAGAGGAGGGAAAATAGTTTTTTACTCAACCTCACAAACTTACAAAAACATCCCCTAAAACTGTTTATTCTTAAGTCAATAAAAACGAAGGTCGGAGCTTCTTGCTGCGGCCTCGGATTGGCTTCTGAGCGCGCAGAACTTTCAACAGGGGCACCTGCTTTAACCAACGGGGATCTTAATTTGAAAATAATCAGAATTAAAAAAAATAAAATACTAGGATACGTTCTGTTCATAATCCTTCCAATCAGACGTTTAATCGGTTTACTTTGGACACCGTGTGTGTGTGTGTGTGTCTGCGCGCGCGCGCGTCAGCCGAGTTGCTGAAGCTTTTACTGCTTCCGTCGTGCCCGAGTCCCCGCGTTGAAACAGGTGCTCCCTTCCCTGTCCCCCCCAACCCCCATGCGCGTGTGCTTACTTTGTGATTTCACGGTTGACCTTTCACCCCGGAAATTCCGCCGCCCGCCGCCTTCACATTAAAACGCGTCTTCTTTCCAAATTTATTCCCGAGTCCGCCGCTTTTCTGTCGCGCTCGCACACGCACAAGCTGAAAATAGACATATTTTTGGCGGTTTTGTAAACGTCCTTTTAGAAAAATGTTTGGAAACGCTGCCACATCTGAGAGATTAGTTTCCCTTTCCCCCCCCAGCCCCCATTTTTTTTTTTATTAGAAACATCTAAAAAAAAAAAAAAAAATCCATGCTGCTGCCTCCAGCTCAAAATAGCTACAACTTACTAAAAAGAAAAGAAAAAAAAAAAAAGATAATTTGTAGGGAGCTCCCCATTAGAGATATTCCACCACATCACGGTTGTAATATCAAAAATAGCAGCGACCTCGGCTGCACTGACCTGCTCTCTGCTCGCTCGAATGTGCAGATGCGTTTAGTTTTCTGTTGAGATGGAAGCCCTCCCGGGGGAGCCGACCTGAGCGGGACTGCTGGTGAACTTTGACCCCCCCCCGTAGGGCCGGCTTGACGCAAGTGGCTCGGACGAATTCAGAGCCAATTAGTGGCCTGCTGTATGGGATGGCTGCAGGTCCCCTGGTCGCCCAGTGATGCTGACCGGGTGAATTCTTTTTGACTCATGATGGTATTTTCATTCATAGAGATGCTCCGAAGCCAGGCAATAACTGCAGGGAAAGGCTTAACGGTGCGCAACAGCGGACGGGGAAGTCTGATGCAGTTTCAGCCACTGCGGTGGTGGAAATCAACTCGTCCAGCCTGGGCAGTTCTGTGCAAATGTCAGTGTTTTCTGATAATAACTTGTGTTTTTATGAGACCATCCCGTCCTCTCTTGCTCCACTTTTTTTTTTTTAAATAATGTGCGCTAAGACACCTTTTTTTCCACTATCATCCCTCTGTGATGTCACAAGGGGGCACCGGAATCGCAGGTTGCGACCACCGGTCGTGTTATCGTTGTCGCATGCAGAAGCTGCAGAAAAATATTTGTTCGCAGCAAGTTGCAATCAAGCGATAAATATAAATAAATATTTCAGGATTTTTGTTTGAATTAATTCTGCAATTGTGCTCCAGTCATGGGAGCAAAACGACAGTGGAGACTTTGGGTATATGGTGTAAGGGACCTTTAACACAATGACATATGGAGGCGGTTCGAGTCAAACCACGGTTCGAGTTGGGTTTTCTTTTTCTTTTTTTTTGCTTCCACCTTCGTGTTAGCGCAACTGGTGTCCTCCAGCGTGATGACAGGGCGCCCGGCCTGAGTTGACAGGCCTCTGATTGGTCGGTGTGCCACTGATTTTCCTGTAGGTTTGGCCTGTGGAGCGCTCCTGTTTCTTCCCAGCGCCTCCTGTTGACTTCACATCCGCTTCACAGCGCTGAGATGCCGAGGCCCCCAAACTGGATTTTTCTGTTTGCATGTGTGTTGGCGGTTTTCCACTGAAGATGCCCCGAAATCTCAGTCCTAAATACAAAAATGAATTTAAACCCACACGACGGTTACTTTACTTTAGTTTTATCATTAACAGTGAGAATTTACAGCCTCAATAAAGCACCGATCTGATCCTTTTTCCTAAAAAAAAAACCCAAAACAATAAAATATAAAATTCTAATTTTAAATAAATGTCATTCTGCTGAGACAGTGCTGGAGTTGATGATGATGGAAGCCGTGGTGGCTGGACAGAGATGGTGTCTAACTGCGGGATGGACAAGCTGTCACACCACCAGACATTTATGGAATCATCAAACGTCCAGTAAAAAAACTGGAAAACCAGAACATAAAGTCTGAGACAGAACGTCTGCTTTTTTGTTAATTTTTTTTATTTGGGGTCCACTAAATTCGAGTAAAATTAGATTTTACTCCAGTCTTTTCTTTCAAAGTGCCAGTTACGTCCTTAACTTTTTTTTTTTTTTTTAATGATTTCCTGTCCTGGTGGTACCATCCTCCTCATGGCAGTGTGTTAGTGTGTCTGCACAAAAAAGAGGGAAAGTGTTGGTGCGTGACGGCAGAAGGCGATGGAAAAGTCTGCCTCTGCCTCTTTGTGGTCGTCACAACCCTTCGTCCCTCTTCCTCCTCCTTCTATCTCCTCCGACTCTCCCCTCCAGCAGCAGCAGCAGCAGCAGCAGCAGCAGCAGCAGCAGCAGCAGCAGCAGCAGCCTTGGCTCGGCCTGCTCAGCGGTGGTTTTTGCCCGGGATGCTGTCCAGTGTCTGCATTTGCATAACCATATTTGTGTGCCCCGCCGTCTGCCAAGTGAACCTCCCCAATGTCAGGCCGCTCAATAAATAATACATTATTGGATTCTCTCTCTCTTTTTTTTTTTTTTTTTTCAAAGAGTGATGGATTTGGAGCTGTAAATGCAATGAGCCAGAGTGTGTGCTGATGGTGCGAGGGTTTACTCGGGGTGATGCGTCGCTGAGGTGGAAGGTAGTTACTTTTTTAAAATTATCATATGAAAGAAGATAATTTTACGGGTTGGTTTTTTTTTTGTTCTTTTTTAACATTGTCATCTGTGTTGGGAAATTCTGAAGTTCAAAAAGCTTGATCCTTTACTGGCGAGCCGCAGTTCAAAATGAATTTTTTTACATGTCCCACACTCTAAAAAAAAATCAATCAATGTTTTGTGAGAACATTCTGTTTCCAGCCTGCCCCCCAAAAAACTTCCGAGACAGAATCATAATTCATCCTATTGGCTCCTTTCATGTATTTCTCAAAGCGAGAGCTTTGAAACAGCACTGTAAAAAAACAAAACCCGACCGGTTTTGATGTCACGAAGGGCATCGCAGCCTCCGCGCGCCTGCTTAGTTAACGCACCGTCCAGATGTTGTTGGCCGCCCCTTTTCCGTTCACTTGGGAGCTCCTCTGCTGTAAACAGAGGGCTAATTTGGCGGCGCCGCGAATTTGCGCCTCTCTCTGATAGTAACTGAAAAGCTGGAAAATGTAACGTAGCATTGGACTTCTAAAGAAAGAAATCGGTTTTGGCGTAAAATTGTGGTGCATTTTGCGGAGTTTGAAAACTTGGGGCTGCTTGTCGTTGAGAAAAATAAAAATGCTCGACGTCCCCGAAGTTCGGTTGACTTTGATTCCTCGCGGACAGATGGAAATCTTTTCCTGGAGGTCTGCGCCGCGTTCACGTCCCCCGCGCTCACCGACACATGTGACCGTGCCCGGGGCCTCGAGTGGTGGTCAGACTGGTATCGCCATAAAGCCAGGCACGTTTTCTTTTTTTTTTTGGGGGGGGGGGGGGGGAGTTGATCTCATCTTGATCTCATCTCAATGCTCCGTACTGTGTGGCCCCGGCAGTTTAAAGCGCAATAAGCTCGAAATGGCGTTGGAAAAAAAAAAAAAAAGAAAAGAAAGAAAGAAAGAAAAGGTTTTACACGCAACATTTACTCTGGTTCTGACACGAACCCCAGACCTCCGCGAAGGGCGCAGCCATGCAGACGGGGGGACCCACTTCGCTCCACCACCACCACACATGCCGGGGCAGGTGATTAGGAGCCACCGCGGCATCTCTGCCAAGTCCCCCCCCCCCACCCCCCCCTTCCCTTCGAAAGCGCGGAGCCTTTTAATTCCAGCCCCCTTGTTTCCACGGCGGGGCCTCCTCATCATTTTCACGCTCCCATTTCTCTCCCTCTCTCCCTCCCTCCATCATACCCGCCGCAGACTCGGAGGCCAGTCCCGGCTCGGACGGCGAGGGCCTCGCCGAGAGGACGTCGTGCTCCTTCGGCGCACCTGACGACTTGGCGCCGGGCCCCTGCGAGCCGTCGCCCGCCGCCACCATGGAGGAGATCCAGGTGGAGCTGCAGTGCGCGGACCTGTGGAAGCGTTTCCACGACATCGGCACGGAGATGATCATCACCAAGGCGGGAAGGTACGAAGGCTCCTCCCACTCCCCTTCTTCCTCCTCCTCTTCTTCGTCCTCTTCCTCTCTCAGTGGTGTAGTCAGTCTAGTTTATTCTACTCTGATTCACCCAGCCTCGTACACATCTGCCCGGCAGCAGCTGCTTCAGAACAACACACACACAAAAAAAAGAACCACCATGCTGAGGAATGCACAATGCAACGCATCCACATACAAGTGAAATAAGTGACATCATGGAAGACTGAGTACTTATACTGTCTAAATGTAATTCTATTGTAAGCAACACAAGATATGTAACCGTCATTTACAGCTGGACTTTAATTAACTGACGAACAGCAGATCACAAGGCAATTTTGTTAAAATACTTTTTTTTAAATAAATGATTAACACATATTTAAAAAAGTAACGTTTCATCAATCGGGTGCAAAAAGTGGCGCAAACACAAACACATGATCTGATGCGACACTAAAGCAACGGAACATAACATTTTTATGAAAATTTTAAACCAGAAAGTCAACGTTGTGACAAAAACAGACTGTTGCGTATCTTTGCGCATTTTTTCATTATTATTATTATTATTATTTTTTTTTTATTTTTTCAGTGGTTGTACGGTAATTTAGGACCTTTTTCTGGGTTATACCTGCGAATTACGTAGACTGCTCGCCCGCGGACGCAAGTCCATTCTGCGTCATACGTCGACGATAACCGACAGAGGTCAGGAGATCGCGACACGACGCGGACTTCGGGGGCACGGGCCGCGCAACTCCTCCTCGGAGCTCGTGTGTGCAGGGTGATAATGTGTTGCACATGCAGGCCGCTCGCTCCGTGTTTCGGGGGGAACTGCGCTGCTCCGCGGCGCGGCGGCAGGTTAGTAGAAGTAGGCTAGCTGGTTCTCATTAATGCGCCTGCAACACGCTTCCTCCCTCTCTCTCTCTCTCTCTCTCTCTCTCTCTCTCTCTCGCTCTCTCTCTCTCTCTCGCTCTCTCTCTCTCTCTCGCTCTCTCTCGCGGGGGAAAACAGCCTCGGCCCAGAGGCCTGGCTCAGAGGTTGACCCGCCGATCCCGCAGGAAGGACCTTTATCCCGACACTGATCCGCTTCCCCCCGCGCCGCCGTTTCCAGCAACATTTCCCCCTCCTGGAGATCCCCCCCCCCCCCCCCCCCCCCCCCCACCACTACTACTATCCTCTTCTGAAAACCCGTGTGATCGCGTTAAGTCTTTCAAACAATGTGAAGGCGCGCTGGCGGAGACGAGATCTGGCAATGAGCTCCTAGCATGTCGGTCTGTCCGTCTACTGGAATAGCGGAACATTTTAGGGGGAAAGTAAGAATCGTTTAATCAATATAGGTTTTTTTTTTTAATTGATTTAATATAGGCTGCAGTAGTTTTATTTTATTCTTCCTTTCTGAAACAAACAACCGAACATGACGTTTCAATTTTCCAACTTTTATTTTTATTCCACAAATTAATTATAAGCAGACTATCAGTGTTTTTTTTTGTTTGTTTTTTTTGTTTTTTATAAAAGTCTACAAGCAAAGTTGAGTCAAAAAAGCAAAAAACAAAAAATGGTAGAAATAAATATAAAAAATAGACAATGTCTTCACTTACATGTGTATATGCATGTGTACATATATATTATATATAGATGCACATGTAAATTTATGTAGTATGCATGTATGCACACACACACACACACACACACACACACACACACACACACACACACACGCACACACAAACATCAAAGCGCGTGCGAACATCATTCCTCTCTTTTCAGTTTCACGTGTGAGCTGCAGCCTATTTGTGAAAATGTGTAAAATAGTTGTGGTCGCGCTATTTCAGCCCCAAACTTCTAAAACCCCGGGGTGTTTTTCATTTTCATCCCCCACCGTCGCCTTTCTCCACAGCTTTTACCTTCTTCTTTTTTATTTTTTATTTTTATGAATTACTTCTAAATTGGTCATCGACTCATTGCGTTGCGCGTCAGTCACTTTGCGCTGAGGCAGAGTGCGGGCGGACGCTGCCATCTCCGGTTGGATTTCACGGCCTGCTCATAATAAGGCCATAAATCCGGTGGAGAAGGGAAGCAAAAAAAAGGGAGCAGCCCTCTCTTCCTATTACAGTCCCGGATTTACGAGCCCGAAATGAAAAAGGGGGGAAACGCTTTGTTTGAAGTGAGAGAGAGAGAGGGAAAAAACAACGTTTAAAGTTAAACTCCTCCTCGGCTCCGCGTTTAGATTTTTCCTGTTTTCTTATTTCTTTTCTTTTTTTTTTTCCAAAGATAATTTATTTTTTTTATTTTTTTTTATCTATCTAAGTGTTAAAAACTTGAGCATACGACTGGAATGGCTGTCACGTGAGAAAAAATACGTTTGGGTGTGTTAACTTAAAGAGCCGTTTCACAACACCAGAGAGAAAAAAAACCTGTCACTAAATATAGTTACTGATAATAAAATATTTGATTTGAAATTATTTAAAGACTATATATATATATATATATATATATATGTATGTATACATATGTGTGTGTGTATATGCTATTTTATATATAATATTTATATACATATATAATATTTATATTTTTCAGGAAATAAATAATGAATGATTAATGATTTTTCACCAGGCATGAAAAACCAGCAATCAATTCTTTTTCACTGGTTCATCAACACGATTGACTTCATAGTTGGAGTTTGAGTTAAAATGAACTACACAGTAGCCAAAGTCGATTTTGAAACGCACTTAAAATCAAACAGAAAGACATTTTTTTTTAAATTATTATTCTAAGACAGGCTATTCGAAAGAGCAGTCTTAAACGTGTCCGAGTGTGTGTGTGTGTGTGTGTGTGTGTGTGTGTGTGTGTGTGTGTGTGTGTGTGTGTGTCAGTCTGACGGATTCACTCAGCACTGCACAAACATGGCTGTGTTTACATCAGCTGCGCGGCTGCACAGAGCGGCGGAGGGAGAAACTCGCTGCCCGAGTAGAAAAACATCCAAGTTCTCCTGAAAACAGGGTTGATTTTTTTTTTTTTTTTTTTTTTTTTTTTTTTTGCCATGTGAAGACAATATTCGGTCTATTTCAGTCCGGAGAACTGCATTTATTTTTTATTTTTTTTATATTTTTTTTTTTACCGCGCATCAGCTATTTTTGTCACGGAGTGTCTGTGCTCAATTATCAGCTTGCGCAATAATAAGAATTAGCTTTCTTGCAATTCGTTGCCGTGATTTGTATTGCAATATATTAATTATGTGACGTCATTTAAAACATCCTTCATTGTGTTAATTAAGCTTTTATTTATGATGGTGGCTGTTTCCTCTCTCACACATGTGGCTTGTTGAAGGGATATGACACTGATTTACTTTTCGTCACGTCCTCATTGGAACAGTGCGTTTTTCATAAACTTCCTGTTTTGTTGAAACTTTTTACTAACTTTTTACGGTTACTCCCCCTACTTTTGAGCTATTTCATTGTGAAAAGCAACGTTTTGACTTGTTTCATCGACACAGGTATACTATGCCATTATACCTGTGTCTGTGTTATGGTCTAAATCTGCAAACTATGGCCCGGGGGCCACATGCGGCCCTTTAAGCTTTTTAATCCGGCCCGCCGAACTTTAAGAAATTGCATTCGAAAGCAAGTCGTAAAATAGCTGTATTTTTCCAGTGTTTTAAGAGTCATTTCAATAAAGAGCTAAATACCATGGGGCTTCAAAGACGTAGTTTGTTGTAACTTTGCTTTTGTTCATTTTCAATTGACATAAAACCACATGTTTTCTATGTATCCCATGATATATTTTTCCTCCTGTAAGGTGGGTCACCAAAACACTCCATCCATCTGCTGCTGCTCCAGCCCCCTCTGTCAAATTTTAGAACCCACTGTGGCCCCACCTCTGCTGTAAACAGTGTTCTGGAGGAAATAACATGTTTAATGTTTGAACTGTTTGTCATGGCATTTTTTTTTCTCCCCGCCCCCCCCCCTCGTCAGGAGGATGTTTCCTGCCATGAGAGTGAAGATTGCAGGTCTGGACCCTCACCAGCAGTATTACATCGCCATGGACATCGTGCCGGTGGACAACAAGAGATACAGGTCAGTGGCTGTGAGTGTGTCCTTGCGCGACAGCATGGTCGCCGGTTGAAGGTTCATAAGTGATGAAATCTCGCCCATCCATCTTGGAAACCTCCGGCAGAAATCGTTTTCTGATCCGGTGAGTTTCCGTGCAATTTTGAATTCATCGGAAAGAAGATGAAGAAGCGATGCAGTAAATCACAGCAAACTTATAGTTGGAGATTAACGCGAATGCTGCTGTGTGTGAATGTTTGTCCATAAAGGGTTCCCTTCCATTTAACTGCTGTCTATGGGCTCAAAACCAGGCTGGCGATCCAGATGGATCATCTGGATCAGAAAAGCAACAGCAAAATTATCAGTTCAGAAAAATAATTATCATAACTTACTCACAAATGCACAGGCGTTTCTTCTCCAGACAAAAAGCAACACCTTTTACTTCAACATACCACTGGGGGAGCTTTAACCCCTCCAGATCCCCAACGGACCCCTCCCCCACCCACACCCCCCCACCTCCCCCACCCACCCTGGGGCCTCTTGGCCGAGATATTAAAACGTGCAAATGGACGGACGTCAACCGTTGCAGATGCTTCAGACCGACACAAAAGTAAAAGCTGCTTCCATCCATCCCCTCCAAAAAGCCTTCAGAAATCCTTTAAACAAATGCACAGCTGTGCATAATATGCACAGTTGCATCTGCATGAGTGCTCCCCCCACACCCGCAACCCCTCCAATTCCCTCCACTAGACTTCTGCCGCTGCCACAGCTGGACAACAAAACTGCATTTTCCTGGAACGCCTTTCAAAATGTCAGACGGAGCATGAACGTGTCGACCTCCAGCTAGCTGGACCTGCCGGCTCTCCTCTGAACGCCACACACCTCGCGTCCGACTCGATTGAGCGAAGACGCCTTCGCACGGGCGAAGTGGGCCGAAAGCGACTTAAAAAGAGCCACGGCGGCCACGTGATGGATCTCTGGGGATAAGCAGCGAGACTCGTATCCCCCGGACCGCAGCGCCTGAAGTGGAAGCCAGCGAAGTTGGGGGAGGTGGGGGGGGGGGGGGGGGGGGGGGTTGAAATATTCATCATCCCAGAGGCTGCTTGCAAAATAGGATCAACCCTCAGACTCACACGGTGGAATAGGGGCAGCGGGGGAGGGAGGGAAGACAGGATGAAATGGAAAGAAAGATTTCAAAGCCGCTGTCGTGATGCGGCGGGCCAACATCGCAGGCAACTCCAGTGGAAATAAGATGAGGGAAAGTTGTTTCGTTTTCAGAAGTTTCCTCGACCCACTTTTCTGCGAGCGACCCTCCGCTTGTCACGCCGTGCCCTGACGAGGATTTTAACCAATTAGAGCCTTTCAATAGCTGTGCAAAAAAGCTGGCACTTTGAAGAGCGTCGTTGGGATTACTCCATAAAAGTAATCTAATTACTTCTTCAACTACTCTGTGTCAAAAATAATGAATTACTAATTACTCTCGTGAAAAAAGATAAAGTCACAGTTGCCCAGTGCTTTGGAATAAACTTTGTTAAAGTGCAATTTTTTTTAATTCCAGATATTGACTCTGCCCTCTTAACGTGCATGAAACATCGTTGCTTTTGTTTCTTTTTCTAAATTCCAGACATTTTGTGGATGATAAGACATTTTTAGCTTGCAAAAGATTTCGGAGAAGTAATGGAATCGTTTCGCGATAAAGTAATTATCATATAATTACCGGTTTTGCCACAATAATCCCGATTACTCAGAAAGTTGTTTCATTACAGTAGTGGATAACTTAGTAATAGATTACTCGACAGCACTGACTTTGAACGGACGATCGAACAGAGCAGAAATCCAATGTGAAAGGGATAAAACTGAAAACTAAATTAATAACCGCATCAGTGGGAACACTGTAGGTTATTATTGCCATCGTTATATTTTGATTGAAGTTATTTTGAGCTGTTGGCAATGCTCAAGGAGCGCTGCACCTTTTTGGCGGCCCCGATGTGAAAAGCCTGTAAGTGGTTCTTTTATGTTCCCGTATGGAACATTACCGCAGGTAGAAATAGCTGCAAGCTGCTTTGTGAACGAGAACAGTAACGAGTAGAGGAAAAAAGAGCTCTGGTGTAATTTGTCCTCAAGACAAAGCAAGGTTTCTCCTCATGGTTCCACTTCACCAAGGTGATGAAAGTCACCCCTTCATGTATTAATGGCTTATTACATAAAGAGCAACAGGCCGGAGACTTTCTACGTGTCACTTAGTGAACTTCCAGCTGTCAGATGTGCAGCTGAACGTCAACATCAGTTGCCTTCTCCATCTGTCTTCCACTTCCTGTCTCCAGTTCCGACCGTAGCAAGAGCTCCTGTCCGTCCCATGAGTGACTTGATTGACTTGGGCTCCGTTTTAGGTGCCCGTAAATGTTAAATCGATGCCCTGCTCATTAAACTTTCAACATTCAAATGCACTGTAGTGTTTGAAGCCACATGGTTTTAAACATTAGCTGGAAGCTGCTGAGTACTGAGGAACCTGGCTGCTCAAAACGTCCTCCTACTTTCTTCCTTTCAGTCCTCAAACACAAACACACAAACACATGCGCCTTGGGCTAATTCGTAACAGATCCTAAACTATTGAAATTGTTTTTCAGGTTCTGCATAGCAGGACATGCCTGGTTATCTAGAAAGCAACATGTTACTTAGCCCTCTGTTTGCAACCTGTCGCTAAGAGCGAAGCCCCGTTTGACCCTCCAACATGTTTGGAAGGGGACGAAAACAGAGGACGGTGGTGTGAGTGTGTGAGACAGCCAACACCCGGGTCTGGCTGGTGTTTACCCCGGGGAACCGGGAGAGGTGCCAGCACCTTTTGTGATGTCACAAAGGGCACCGCCGGATGATCTCCAGAGCTGCACAAAAGAAGTCAAGGACCTCCCTTCCTCGTTTCTGAGTGCAGTTCACTGCCGGGGTACAGACTTTGGATGACTGTTATTAAATCTTGGCCTGTGCGTGGTCTTTCCATCACATGAAACCCCGAAAGGACTCGACACACTTCCAGCCTATTTATTTCTCCAACAGTAAATCTAAATCTAGCTAATCTGGCCTGTAAACCTAAACATCCCGACATTTAAGCCCGTCTGGAAGTGGACGTGTTGCAGCGGTGACATCATGGCGCGTCCGTCATATCTGTGCATGAGAATGTTTTGTGCTTTTGGTCTCTCGGACCCACACACACACTCACTCACACACACACACACACACACCTCCAGTTAGCTCTCAATGTGTAACTCAATAGTAATATTTTACTCTGTCGGTACAGTAACCTAATCTAGAGTCCGCGCTGGGCCTGTGTGTAAACGTGCGTGCGTGGGAGAGTTTATGTGCATGCCTGCCTCTGTTACATTATACACCGTGTGATGAGCTGAGAAAGCTCACACACACATGCGTGCACACACACACTCACACTCTTGTCAACCTGTTTTTGCTTTCTTAACGCCGCGAGGCTCCTCGTGCGAGTGCGCGTGAGAGACATGAGGAAAAAAGGGGCGAATGAAGCCGTTCGTATCTGCCAGCTCTGTGGTTGTGGTGTCAGCCCCCACCCCACCACCAACCCCCACACCTCACCCTTTCCCCCATCTGTCCAGCGAGAGTGTCACATAAAGTCGGCTCTTTATTGATCGCGCCGGTGCCAGATGGCAGATTTATGGAAGATGAAAGCGAGGGGAGGCTAATCAGATTTCCAGTCCTGTTTGGAGCTTGAGTTTCCGCGTTGCCTGATGCTCGCCCCGCTCCGCCGAGCGTAACCCCAAACAGCTCTCCAAACAGGAAATTACACACAACGCCTGGCACCCTACGCATGTGCGTGTTTTTGCGACGGTTCTGAGTCGCAGCTCACGGTGCTTTGTGTGAGATCCACTAAACAGGTGTTGGAATTCTTTCAAAGCCGTTTGAGTGCAAACAAAAAACGTTTTGCATTCATAAACATAGCGACACATACAGAATAATTGTCCACGTTTAAGGTCAAAGCTGGATGAGATTCCATCTTGACAGTCATGACAAACAAACTTGTGAACCAGACCCTTAAGAGGTCATCAAAGTCCTGCAGTGCAGCCGCGCAGTGCAGTTGTACTGCTGAGATGCCAAGCGCAGATCTGTCCAGAGGAGCTCTGATCTGAATCATTTGTGGCAATCTTCTAGAAAACAGAGGCGGAGCTACAGTCAGTTTTTTTTTTTTTTTTTAATATTAATCTTTTTTATTTTATTTATTTAACCTTTATTTAACCAGGTAGATCCCACTGAGAGGAAGAACCTCTTTTTCAAGGGAGACCAAGATGGCCAAGATGGGCAGCAGCGAATACAAAACACAGTTACAAATGAAACATTTATAGATTTTACACAGATAAATCACAACCAAAATAAAATGGCTAAAATAAATTAAAAGTAAGCAAGCAGAACACAAAGTACAAAGTCCTCAAAAATGTAAAAGTCCTCAAAGAAATTAACCCTGTTAGTTTTCAGTTATTTTGCAGCATATTCCAATGCTAGAGGTGCAGAAAAGACAGAAGCCTTTTTGCCCAGTTCAGTACGTGCATATGGAACAGAAAGCAATAGTGTAACCTTGAGAACGGAACGAGTAAGGACAAGGACTTCTCTGAGCAATTCGTGAGGAAATACAGGAAAGCATTAGTTTGAGTATTGCCTTGTATATGAAAGTCTACCAGTGACTGAGCCCTCGGGTGGCCAGAGCAGACCATCCGACCTTAGAGTATAGCTCACAGTGGTGGGCCAGTGGTTTACAGTTGGTAATGAACCTCAAAGAAGCACGGTATAAAGATATTTAGCAGAAGCATTCATGTATGAAAGATCTCTGTCATCAAGCACTGGCAAGAAGGTACTGTAGCAGCAACCAAGTCGCTTTTTCGAAAATAAAAACCCAGTTTTATCCTCAGCTTCATCACAAGCTTCTCTACATGCTGATTGGAAGTGAGGGAGTCGTCAATTACGGGTCCAGGTTTAGCTGTCTGGTCAGGGAAGCTGGTGCAGTAGCCTCTAGACAGCAGCTACTGAGGTGTGGATGCTGCAGTGTGGTCACTTTGATTCGAAATTGTGTATTCCCCCATTGTAAGTCGAGCAAAGAACAGCAGTGAAGGCTTTTCTCGAGCCCTTGACCAGCTGTGGATGCAGTTCAGGTCAACATGGCAGTGCCTTGCAACCACGGAAAACCTGTCCTCAACTGACTCGACCGCTATTTTTTCCCCCCTCCAACCTTGAATGTAATAAACAGACCATTTCTCTGTTTTTCTTCCATTCATTTTTCTTTTCAAACTGCCACCCCTTTGCAAAACCTACCATTGGCTCCTTCGTAAACCTGCAAAATGAGTTTACCGGCTTTGGAAAATGTTTCCATCCGGTGCATCAGGTCAGACTTTGGGACTGCTTTGACATTAATCTTGCATCTACTGCGTCTATTTTCTTTTTCCCTTTAAAAGTGCCGATTATTTGAAGTGCTCCGCTCCGTCGTCAGCAGAAATTCTGAAGAATCTATCAGTGGCCGACGCTAGATGAGGTATCAGGTGTGTGACTCACTCATGTGACTCAGTCATGTTGGCTTAAGCAGAGGTCCAGACATCTGAAGAAGCCTTCCAATTGCAAAAAAAAGTGGGAAAAAAATGAGAAAGCACAAATTTACTGTTTATCTCTCCGCTTATTTGTCTGCTGGGATTACTTACAGTGTGTTTGCTGCAAATCTAAAAGAAAAACAAAATAGTTGAGAACGATCTGAGAATTAGTGGTTTTGACTGTGGCAGCGTAACTAAGCCCTGATTTGTTGTTTTTGCTTTATAAATATGCATTTTTTTGTACACAGTGGGTTTTCCAGTGTCATGCGCGAGCCTTTTTTCTTTCTTGTGGCACGGGGAGGCGTGCACTTTCCCCCTTTTTATTCAAACGTAATTACACGGCTGCGCCAAGCGTGCGTGTTCTGGTGCTGTGAGGACCGCCGCGAGGCTTCACCCAGCAGAGCGAGGACATTCTTGGGGTGTGAGGACTTCTCTGCCGTCCGCTCGCAGCTTCGCCTTTAAATTTTTTTAGGGGGCCGAAGGCTTCAAGTGAACTGAGGTCGGAGTCGGTTGCGCTGCGGTCCGGGTTTGGTGTCGGGATCCGAGACCGTACGAAAAAAAAAAAGTAAATGGAAATCAATATAAAGCTTTACAAGTGTGTGTGTGTGTGTGTGTGTGGAGAGTGGCGCAGCCCGTGGAGGCAACAACAAAGCGACCAAATGAGTGTTTTGTCTGTGTTTGATGGGTGAGTGATGACTCTGGCAGATTAAACTCTCACCACCGAGGCCAGAACTAAAGGCTAACAGCTGCAGCTTCACACTCGCTCTGCCCCCCCCCCCCCCACCGGCCCGCACTTCTCTTTCTCTCTCTCTTCCTGTCCCTGTCGTGACGACTTCCTCCCTCACCTGCCCCCCCCCCCCGACCCCACCGACCCCCCCCTCCTCCGCATTCCTTCCTTTTATCGTTCGACGTCCAACGCTGATCACGCCGGCTCTTCCTCCGTCCTCTTCTCTTCATTCCAACGCCGTCTGTTTTTCTTTATTTCCGTCCCTCTTTCCCGCCGTCCTCCTCTCGCTCCTCTCTTCCCCTCTGCTTTTTAACGCCTCGTCCTTCTCTTCCTCTCTGTCTCTCTATCCCTCCCTCCCCTACCTCCCGCTGTTTAACGGTCACGACGCCCCCAAGAGTGCCAAAACCCATCATCAAATGTTTTGACGGGGCCTTAATTGAAAAGTATGCGGCCGATGCCGAGTGTCAGGCCCCATGTGGAATATGGCGCTGTTGTGTGGGGAAAAGAAAAGAAAAAAAAAATCGAGCGCGATAAAAAAGCAACAGATGAGATTTTTTTTGTTTTTTAAGAAAGTGGTGTTGTGGCAGCGTGGTGTGTTTTCAGTTTGTAGGAAGAGGGCAGGCGCTGCGGCTTGGATGAGACTTTCTCTGCAGCAGGAACCTCCAACATTCAGAGTCAGTTTCGACGTTTTATTCCGTTCAAAGCAGGAAGGTGACGAGCGGAAACGCATCACTTAGAAACCTGAGTGTGAAAGATCAGATGGCAGTTGACGAGGCTCAGAGAGTAAAATATAGCAGTTTTTAAATGAAGTTTTTGTGTCGAGCATTTTAGGCAAGGTATGAGCCCCTACAGCCTCATTAAAGACAGAAAGACGATTTGACATTTTAGACCAAAGTCAAGACAAGTTACAGTTCCTCACAACATCATACATAAAACAGAATGCAGATATAGGATCATTTATTTCTATATCTGAAAATTCAGTTGTGGAATTTTCACATTTGTCTAATAATGTCACAAAAATAAGCTCCCGCAACTTGAAAAGGTCAAAATACATTAAACATTTAGATTTAGATTTTTTTTTTTTAATAGTTTAAATTTGTGAATGAAAATTAATCGCAATTATTAAAAAAGATAAAAAGAAAAATTAACGATATTTCTTTTTTCTTATCTTATCCCATAGTGTGTATTGTGAAGTCTTCAGACTTGGAATGCGTGAAAACCTGTATGATGAAAGTGTTAAACCCTGAGAACAACAACGGATTTATGTGCTGCAAAGTCCAAATATGCAGGATAGCAGGACCCGAGTATTTTGCATTAATGACTGGGCTGTCCACTGTAAAAAAAAAAAGAAAAAAAAGAAATCTTAATGAAATTAATAAATAAATTAAAATAAATAAATGAATAAATTCAACAGTATTTGGATTGTGCGTGTTTGCTCACTGACCCTGCTCCTCGCCTCCCAGGTACGTGTACCACAGCTCCAAGTGGATGGTGGCCGGGAACGCCGACTCCCCCGTGCCGCCGCGCGCCTACGTCCACCCGGACTCCCTGGCGTCGGGGGACACCTGGATGCGGCAGGTGGTCAGTTTCGACAAGCTGAAGCTCACCAACAACGAACTGGACGACCAGGGACACGTAAGAGGCATTCAGAGTCTTACACATCTGTCACAGCAAAGAAGGGGAAAGAAAAAAAAAAAAAAAAAAAAAAATCTCGATCTGACTCAGCACATGTGATTTCAAAGTTTCATTGCTGGGAACCACAAAAGATGATTTTTAAAACCGGCAGTGGGAGGAGGGAAAGGGGGGTGGGGGTGGGGGGGGGGGGGGTCGGGGGGGTGGGGGGGGACTCGCAAAACCTTCACTTTTGATTGGGATCTAATACAAATCACCGAAAGCTGAACACAATTCAAGATGTTCCGGTCCCCGAATCCGTCATTATGTCAGAACCCCTCGAGCTGTTACTCATTAGTTTAATTTCTTTCCTTTCTGTCATTTCACGGGTCGGTGGCAGCGAGGGGCAGCGCTTGGAGCGCCGCGGCGGCCGTTGGACTCCAAACGCCCTCGACTGGTTTCCTTAACAGCCGAGCCCCGCTCTCCTTCTCCAGACCGGCTCTGGCCGCGAATCGATCCCTCGCTCGCTCGCTCGCCCTCCCACGCTCGCACGTCTGCGGAATAATCCACCCGGGCTGCTTATTACGAGGCCTGCGGATTAGCGTGGAGCGACATTAGAGGCCTGGGATCCCAACCCCCGCGCACCGTGTTTTTTAATGTATAATATTCATTTCCTGCGAGGCCGTGCAACGCTTTTGGTCGCGAAACCGTTTCATTAAAGGCACTTAATGATTGAATGTGATTTGCAGTCGTGCGCCCGGGCAGCAGCTCCCTCGCTCGGGCGAAAATTCGAGTCTGACCACAATCTTCCAGATTTACAACCTCGCTCGCCGCCAGACAGTAACGGAGGGAAAGGAGGGGGGGGGGCTGAGCGCCCCGGCTCGGCATTCTCATTGGCTCCTGGCTGCCTCAGATGTGTAATGTGGGTTTCGTAGGTGAAATGTTGAACTGCGGCGCAACAAGCGCGGCCGCAATTTGTCTGATTTACTGCCCTCCTCATGTTTAATCAGCAAGTGGGCGGCGAGCGAAAAGGGAGTCCCGTATTTGCACTTCATACGGGCGGAAATGGGGTCTGGGAGAAAAGCGTGCCGGCTTCGGATTGGCCCCCGGGGTTCAAAAGTGTATTCAAATCGATTTGGGGGGGGGGGGGGGAATGGAAAATTAAAAAGATCGCGCAGCACATTCCGTCGCCGCTGCGAGGTGTTTCGCTGCTCAGTTGCAGTTCTACGAATGCCAAGTTTGAATAAAAAAAACATAGTTTTAGCTAAGACTGCAACGATTCCTCGAGTAATTCAAGTAACAAAAAATAATTGTGGAATTTCATCCACCTTGAGGCGTCGTTTAATTAAATTTAAAGCTCACGTTTCGCGCGGGCTCTGCGACGGATGGAATTTTCAATTAATTAATTGATTACCCAAATATTCGATAGCTAGTTTTAGCATTATTTACCATCCCTCACATGAGTGGAATTCAACTTGAAGACCATCCTCCAGTGTTTCATAGCATAGCATTGTTTCAATCAAGTTCTTCAAGAGCCCCTAAGTGGCAAGGAATAGACTGGCACAACTTGTTTAACTTATTTAACGGTCTTGCATCAAAGGTTGCCTTCTCAGATCTCTATTTGAAATCCCTGACTCAAGAAAGGTCCCTTCAAAGCACCAAATTAAGCCCTCTGTTTGCAGCCTCCTGTGGAAATACTTGAGTGCTCACCTCGTGCCACAAGCAAAGCTTATTGGGGTCCTGACATGTGTTCAGGAAGCAGTTAAAAATCAAGGTGGTCTTAGAGGATGGATCCAACACCTGCCGGAGTGTGCACTGCAGGGGTATCACTGCCCTTTTTGACATCACAAAGGATCAATTTCCAGCTCCATGTGTTGCGTAAAATGCGATTTTCAGTCAGCGTAGAAAAAAAAAAAATAGATCAATGTCACTACGTTGAACCTCAAGTGTTTTCACAGGGTTTTCTGCAACATTTTAGCTAATCAGATCAGTCAATTCAGGTCAATGTTAGCTTCATTTGGTTTCCCCAGGAGAGGTTGATGTTTCACTGAGTGAGAGTATCTGCTGCCCAAACTTAAGCTAATTTATCCAAGCGCTAAACCAGCGGACTGTCCCTCCCTCCCACTGCAACCAGGGAGCTAATTCAAGTCTGAAATGCCTCTAATCGGTGCCTTCACTGAAAGGTGAGCTCCCCTTTCAAAGATCGAGCCGGCTGACGACGCTAACGCTACTGAGTAGGAAAGCAGCGTAGGAACATTCAGAGGTTGTGGCGGGAACGGCGGTTTCCGGTTTCGCATAACAAAGCCGCGTGTGGATGAAAAAAAACAAAACAAAACAAAAAAAAGCCTTCCCGCTCGGTCACGGCCTCGCCGATGATCACATCGGCTCGGCGGCGACAAATGTAATAACACATGGGTCGTAGTGGGCGAGGGATCACATCAGAGCGAGGGCTAACTTCACCCCTGCTCCGCTTTCCCCCGGAGGGGCCTTCAGAGGCCAAAGGAAATTAATTCTGGAGTTTCCTGTGTGGGAAAGCTCGGCACCTCGTCCTCGTCCTCCCTCCCTGGCTCCGCAGTCGGAAACACAAACCGTATGAAGCTGACGGGCACGAGTACTAATGCTTGTTCTATCTCCCGCAGCAGGATCAACAACAAATCCCCTCGGCGCTAACTTCTTGTACGTCACCGGAGAAACATGTGGGACGCTGACATCCAAGAGGCGCTTACGTCTTCGTGTTTTCAATCGCTGCAAGAGACGAAAAAAAAACATCCAAACAAACAAAAACAACCCACGCGATGAGGCATCCGTCGGTCAAGAACAAAAGAAGAAGAAGAATTATAGAAAAACGCTTTACGACAGTTCATACTTTTATGTGTGTTTCATCACGCTGGGATGGGAACTTTTTTTTAAAATCACAGAATTAAAGCAAAAATTTGATGGCAATAAAAACAATTTGTTTATTTATTTAGTTAGTTAGTGACTGAAACAGATGGAAATGGGAAAAACATTATTTTTTTTCCCCCTATTCACAGCAGCGCTTTAAAACACTCGCAGCAACTCTCGCTCACACTCAGGATGTCTTTGACCGTCCACCGAGCTGTGAACGGCACGCGGCTCGGTGCGTGAGCAACTATATTTAGCAACTCTTCGGCCACCTCGGGATCACGTATGCAAAGTTTTGCAGCCGCTCGTTTCATGAGGAAATTATTAGTGGCTGGTTGGCTCGAGGTCTGTCGCCTATTTCCTGTGAGTAAGATGAAACAGAGGAGCGAGTCAGGCGGCTTAGCTGAGGCTTTTTCAGATGTGTTTTAATACCGGCGAAACTGTTGTGCTTTTACGCCATGCAGATGGGATATCTGCACGGTTGTTCCTCTGGGGGGAGGGGGGGGGGGGGGGTTGGTGTAATGCTCTCGACTACTGTTAGAAGTGTAACATGAATTAATCAGCCTAATTGCATTTGAGTTGAACTTGTTAGCATGATGTGCCGTGAACGGCCAGCGAGCCTCCTCACATGAGCTCAGGCTGCGTGGCTCTTTGAAATTTGAAAACAACGCCACCCCCCCACCCCGCCACTGCTGCATGAAACTGGTTTCCGCTGGGGGCCGTCCGCTGGGGGCCGTGCAGCCGTGACAGAGGATCAGTGGGGCTAATTGATGCCGGAGAGGATTTGCATGTATTGAATTTTTTTTATTTTTTTTTGGGAGACTCATACAGGGATTAATGTAAATATATATATGTATATATATATATATATGTATATACATAAATATAAACACAAATATATGTATATATGTATTCATTTGTGTATATATATATACATAGATGCATACATGCAGGGCCTTTAAATGTACATATGTACATATCCTGTATGTATGCATATGTACCATCCATCCATTCTCAATGTCGCTAAATGTGTGTATGTATATGTACACACACACACACACACACACACACATATGAAGAACGTGTATGGGCTGTGCTGCCTAACCATTAGATGCTGCAATATCTTACACACTGGGCTTTTAATGCTGGAACAAAATTTCAAACATAATACAGATGTTTTGTTTTTCATTTTTTCCCCCCTCTCCCCCCCCCCCCCTGAAATGTAATATAAACCTCCGCTGACTGCTCTCTGCGGATAACACGAGCCGTATTAACCCCAACTTCTCTCCCGCTGCCCCACCAGATCATCCTCCACTCCATGCACAAGTACCAGCCTCGCGTTCACGTCGTCAGGAAGGACTTCAGCAGCGAGCTGTCCCCCAACAAGCCCGTGCCCAGCGGGGAAGGGGTCAAGACCTTCAGCTTCCCCGAGACCGTCTTCACCACCGTCACCGCTTACCAGAACCAGCAGGTACACGTTCACCCTGATCACCCTGGTCATAGGTCTTCCAGTCAACTTGTTTATTTCCACTCCTTATATCCCCTGTAATGACTTGGTAGAGATACAACCACTTTGCAAGTCTTTTCACACATTGTCAAGTATAACCATAAAAAACAGAACTTTGGGAACCAGCAACATCATCTGTTCTCGCGAGTTCCGTAGAAACGCAATTATCTCAATTATTCAATCAAATGTTTTGCTATTTTCCGCAACTTTGCTCCAAAGTGAGGTGGGAAAAACCGTTCCTCCCATCCACGCTTAATCCTACTGGTAATTCTCAAACTCATGGCGGAAGCCAATAACGTCTTTTGCACTTAAAAGGAAACAAAACAAAGGATGAGTTATGGCTCCTAATGTCACTGCAATTCACTGCGAAAACACGGCGCAACATGTTGGCGCGAGGAAGTCTTTCGCCACATTCTCGTTAACCTGAAATAATTACAAACATGCAAAAACATTCTAATCCCCATGTTTTTTTTCCCCCTTCCTGCAGATTACCAGACTAAAGATCGACCGCAACCCGTTTGCTAAAGGATTTCGGGACTCGGGCCGGAACAGGTACGACACTAATGCATCAGTCGCTAGCTGAACAAAGTTTAATACCAGTGATATAGAGCAATAATAGTCAATGTTTTCTTTTTTCATTCGAATCATTGTTTTTTGTGAATGGCCCACATTCAGGGTTGTTCCTGGAGAGCAAACATAACCTATTATCCAAATATACTTCTCTGTGTTCTCGAAAGAGCATTGTTAGCCCTCTGTTTAGAGTCTGTCATGAACATGCTGTGTTTTAGCGTGTGAACTGACCATCTGTTGGCCCTTCTACACGTTGCGGAAGAGGCTAAAAACAAGGTGGCCTCAGAGGGGCGGCGCTAACACTCGGTTTTTAGGGTGACCGCTGACCTGGGAGGGAGATCAGTGCGCGCGCGCGTTCTCAAAAGTGGAGCAAGCAGGAGTTTTTTGGCAGCCCGCTGACAGAACGGAGGCACAAATTGTTGTCAGAAGACATCTGTGAAGTACATTTGCACAATGCGCCAGAAAATTTGAGAACCGAGAAACCAAAGCACAAAAATAGATTCTCTCTGAACTCCGGGCAAAAAAAGAAGTCGCGTAAAATAGTACATTTGCTGAATATTGGCACGGGTTGAATTGATGTCCGCATTTTTCTATGTTGCGTGTCGTTCAGGAGAACTTTCATTTTGATTTGTCATTTGATAAACAGATAAATGCCCATGACACATGCTCACGGCCTGCTTTCAGACTGAAATCTGCACAAACCACTGTAGCACGTGACGGTCAAAATGGCTCTTTCACCTGCTGATGCTGCGAGATGAAGTGCATATTTCCCCTCTCTGATCCCAAATTATCATATCGTTAGCCTACTAGCATAATTGCCTCAGTCGTTTTTTTGGCCAAATTGTTATATCTGCCTAACTTTACCAATGTGCTTGCTAAAAAAAATGTGTTTTTTCGTGTTTTGCGAAAACGTTGAAATATGACTTAGGCAACTATGCTATTAGGCTAACGATATGCATATATAATGTATGTGGAGGAGGCGAGGAGGGAGAGTAGATGCTGGTGCTTGTTTTTGGTGCGGGGGGAGGGGGGAAGGTGGGGGGGGTTGGGTGAGCCACCAGAAGCCGCGGGAACATGAAAGCAGCCCCCTCATCTGGTCCACATTATTGGTGCACAGATATTTCAGACATCTTTTTTCATTTTGCAAACAATAGGGCCGTTTGATTTATGGCGCCGCGTTAAGAGTTTCGCTGCAGAAAAGCTACAGATGAAAAGATAACAGAGGATGAGATATTTGTCCGGCAAGAGGGAGAAAATGAATTAATCCTTACGTGCGGCTCGTCACCCCGTCTGGATTTGTTTTGCGCGGTGGCTGGAACTGCACTGTGGCCACTTTAAAAGCTCTCGCTCCGTCCGGTTCAATTTGGCACTGTGTTTAATCTCCCGCGGACATTGTGGCAGCGCCAAGACGCCGACCTTTGGGCCGTCACACTGCTGCTTTTGCATAATTATGCTGATGCAGCCCCGTAATTGGTCACACACTGTAACTCAGTCAGCAGAAGGCTTCTCTCTATCATCTTTACATCTCTCTCTCTCTCTGCACGCTATATTAGCCACTTTACACAGATTAAATTGATAAAACAGATTGATAGAAAAAAAAAAACAACTTTTCTATATTCATGCATCCTTTTTCTAAAAAGTCATCATATACAAAAGTAAGTCAAAAACAACAACAGGCATTGATTTGCTACCTTTATTAACCGCTCAGTTAATCTGGAAATACTGCACACTGGAATTGAGAAATGAAAATGCACTTCGTGGAAATGTGTCAGCCCCCCCCCCTCCCCCCCAAGGAAAATAAATCTAAAGAAAATAAATAAATAAAACAACAAATAAATAAATAAAAACAGCATGACTTTAATCAATTTTGATTTATTCTGGAAAAGTATGGTCAACCAGGGAAAGTGACTTGCATTGGTCAGAAAATACATACTGATCTTGAGATAATGATGTTTTATTTCAAGCCAGGAAAAAAAAAAAAGAGAGACATGGCTTGGCAAAAACATACACAATGGATTGTGAGGAACATCCGCTTCTCCATGATTCTTGGAATGACAGTGCCAGAGGGGGAAAAAAACAGAATTTTCTTTAGTGCAAACATCATCACTCAGTGGAAATGTAGGAAATTCACAGTTGTATTACATATACATATTTTATTTAAAAAACTAAAAAAAAACTGCTGAAGCTAAGCTAAATACGTAGCTCAAACAGTGCAGGTGCTGGTGGCCGAGTGCCATCAGGTGAAGCAGAACTTCTTCGGCTAACAGTGAGCCTCCTCCTGGCCACTCAGTCCGGGAGAGACCATTGTCTGCTTCATTTTCTTTCATCCAGATCTTCTCAGTGTTCTCAGTGTCCGGTCAGTTCAGAAGAGAATCTGCACTCTGTGACGTATAGTGTCACTTTCCGAGTCCCGCAGGGACAGGAAATCATTTACACGTCACTTCTGGAACCAACGTTGAAACATGACGATATTGAAACAGGAAGAAGCCAAGAGTGCAGAGAGCAGAGGTTGTGAGGGAAAGAGTGAGAGAGGAAGTGAAGGCACTCTTTCTCCCTACGGTTTGCTGGAGGATTACAATGTACCGTCAGTGAAGTGGCCACAGCCAGAATGTTAGTCTGGTTACGGTTTGGCACAAAAGCTCTAGTTTACTCCAGAACTGCAGCACAATCCAGACTTCCACTGAAGGGATTTTTCACTTAAAAATGTGTATTTTGTTCATCACAGTGTTGCAGTGTTGGTGAGTAATCTATTACTAAGTAATCCGCTACTGTAATTAAACTACTTTTCTTAATGGAGTAATGTAACGGGATTACTGTGGCCAAACTGGTAATTACATCATAATTACTTCATCAAGTAACGATTCCGTTCATTCTGAAGCACTGAGCAACTGTTACTTAGTAATTAGTAATTCATTACTTATGAAACAAAGTAGTTCAAGAAGTAATTAGATTACTTTTTAAGGAGTAATCAGTAATCAGTAGTTGGATTACTTTTATGGAGTAATCCCAAAAACACTGTTCAAAGTGACAGCTTTTGCACAGCTATTGAAAGGCTCTGATTGGTTAAAATCGGCGACGTGTGAACACTGAAGGCTCAACAGAGTCCAGCCACTTGTTGCAGCACCAAGTCCTGGCATTACAGTTTGAAGTTGTTCCTGTTTGAGTTGGAAAGAGGGCTGGACCACCGTGAGGAAAAGCTATAAACAAAGAATAATTACTAAAGAACCTGTTAAAGTGATGAGCACGCTTCAGATCAACAGGCCAGAATAAGCCTGTGGTTGCTTCAGTTAGTTGTTGACCTGTAGGTCTCAAGGCTCGTCAGAAGAGCCTTTAATCAGCAACCCTCACAAGATTTACTCTTTGTGACTTTTAAGAGTTCCTGTAAATGAAATGTGTGCCTTTCAGGGATCTTTTTCTGCCCCCCCAAATTAATGTTCCCTCTTAATTTTTCTTCTCTTGCTTAAGATTTTATGACTTGGCTGTTTTCAATTTTTCTTCTTCTTCTTCTTTTTCCCCCCCAGCTGTCATAACTCCTGAGGAGCTTTGATTTTGAAAGCGTTCTATAAAGAAAGGTTATTGACAAGCAAGAAAAAATGGAAAGAGAACCACTGCTTTATCTCCTGCCAGATGCATTACTGCGTGGCGCGTGCAGGCAGCCGTCCGTGATTTGCTGAAATGGTTTTCAAACCAAAGACCATATTTTGAGACCCCGGGATCAAGGCCGAAAAGCAATCAAGGACATTGAAGAGCATCTGATTTCAGCCCCAAAACATTGCATAGTTTTTTTTCTTGGCAAGTAGTAAATAAAAACAAAAACAGCAACAAGCAGCGCCAAACTAATACACCAGCAGTCGTAACAAAATGAAACATTTGAGCATTAAGACACTATTTTGAGTCAAACGTGACTGACAGATTCCACACTGGAAGGAAATTTAAGAAAAAAATAATATCATAAAAGGGGCAAGCCGGTGCTGCTAATTCTGAAATTAAGCACCGAAGTGCCGTCACTTGTGTCTGCCGAGCGCTCTTTATTGCCCGGCCGGTTGATACAGCTCATTTGTTGGGTTTTGGTCCCGTAGCGATGTGATGTATGAATGACTTTACAGTCGCGGCGAGAGGCGAGACGATTAGCCCGACTCGCTAATGGCCGGGCGGGGGTGGGGGGGGGAGCGGGGGGGGGGGGGGGGGGGGTGTTGTCAGTGGCCCTAAAATAACACGCGGGGCAGTGACCGGTGCTGGTTTCCTTTGCGACGGGGCCCGAGCGCGACGCGACGCGAAGGCTCGGAGATGAAACGTCACGCAGATTTATGCCCGCAGTAAAAACCTTTAAATGGCTCCAGGTTTTTCACAGTGGAATAAAGACAAAAATGTTGGCCCACTCACTCTTTCTCCCTCTCCCCCGACGTAATTTAAACATTTATTCCTTTTTTGGCGCCCCCCCTGTTCGACTGACATTCTCTGTAGTTTTCCTGTCATGTCCAAAGTATAGGCCTCACATCCTTTTTTTTGCGACATCATCAAACACACCTAAATATCATTTTCAAATGAAACAACAGATGAGACAGATTGATATTTTATTATTTTATTTTGTAAATATTTATTCCCATGAGGCCTACGTCACATTGTATAACTTGATTACAAACAAAAGATCCATACGTTTGCTTTATACTTCAGGCTTTCACTATTTTGATTTGACCGATGCAGCAGCAGAAGTTAAAAATCAAAAAGTATGCAACTTGGGATGCAGCTCAAATGTGACCCTCAATCTATTAGCTATGAGTGTCCATGAAAGTGCTGTTAGAAATATTATATATATATATATACGCTTTAAATAGTACAGTTTATTGTTAATCTTCGTTATGATTCATCACCTAGATATAGACACAGTTGGTCGGTTCTCGGATACATTGGACCGGTTTGACCAACATCTTTTCAACCTCGTTTTTCTCTCTCTGTCTGGACTCTGTTTCTCTTTGCGCTCGTGTCATCTGGTCAGCATGGGTTTCTGAGCACCCCCAAGCAATTTGCCTCTCTCGTTTGTGTCTGTCAGGACCGGCCTGGAGGCCATCATGGAGACCTACGCCTTCTGGAGACCCCCTGTGAGAACCCTCACATTTGAAGACTTCACCAACATGCAGAAGCAGCAAGGTTGGTTGAGCCGGCGCTCGCTCGCGTGTTTTTACTAATCCCAGTTGAATTTTCTTTGGTTTTGAACATACGAAAAATTGGTTTACGATTGCCAAAACAGTTCTCTACTTGTTCTCTAGTAGGCTAGAACCCGGACCAGCCCACTGTTTGTCAAACTAGCTGGGTTGTCAGGGTAAAAACAACAAAACCGTTTTGTTTGCAGTACGCTTTCTCACCATTAGGAGTCTAAAAATCTGACACTGGGGACCTTTAAAAAAAAAACAAAAAAACCACAGCTATTTACAACTATTTACCTGCAAAATAATAATGTGGTTCTTCACTTTGCAATGTTTTTTTTTTCCTACATCGGGCCTAAAAAAAATATGACTGACATCCAAAGGAAATAAAATAATGTTTTCTCTCGTGGCCTAAATGAGCCGGGATGTAGGATCCTGAATGCTTCACGCTTAATAAACTTGAATTCATCACTGTGAACGGTTTATAAACCACAAAGGAATCATGGAACAAAAAAGCAGTACAAAAAGAAATTCCCCCTCGACTGGTTGGTGCTGACTAGCATTAGCCTTCGCTGCGTGCGCCGATCCCGAGCCCTCCGTCTGCACATCCCCGCTGCGCGTGAATCGCAGCGCACCGCCATCCCTCATTTGAGCTTGGCCATGTGTGGCTTGTCTGGCAGGTCGGCCGTCATCCGCTCAACTATTTCACATCACGCGAAGCCCTCGAAAATAAAAATCGTTATACACGGCTCACTTGGACGCCAGCACGCGAGTCATAATCCCGTTTCCAGTCTGAGTCATGGCCCCTCTCAAGGCCCCGGCGACTGGCTTTCTCTCCTCCTCCCGTCCCGAGCGGGCCGACGCGCGTGCTTGTTATCATTGCGCGCCTCTGGACCCCCCCCCCCCGAAAAAAAAAAAAAATCATTACGTTCTAATGGAAGTCCTTGCACTGCCAGTGAACCCAAACTCACCCAGGAGAGGGAAAGAAACACTTGTTTGGACTGAGCCCTACACGTGTACGTGTGTGTCATTTCCCCTTCGGTGCGTCACGCACTTTCTTCCTATAAAGCAATCAGCGGCCCTCCCCAAGGCCTCCTAACCAGGGGGGAGGAGGGGAAGGATGACATCACCCAACTATCGTCCTTTCTCTTTGTCTACCTTCATCCCTTCCCTTCCCCTCCTTCTCTTTTATTCCTCCTCCTTTCCCCTCTCCGCCTCACCTTCCCCGAGCCCAGCGATGCGGCCGTCTTTATCAAAGGCATATGGCGCAAAATCAGAACCCCTGCCAAGAGGGTCCGGGACTATTTAGTTCTGCCCCCCCCACCCGCCCTCACCCCCCCCCATGCTCAGTTTGAGCTGAAGCCGTCCAACTGCAGGATGAACCCCTGGCCAAATTCTCATTAATACGGAAATATGTGATTGATGTCCCACAGCTATCATTTCACTTTGAGAGGCTTGACTTAATGGATGTATTTTCATAGCACTTTAACGACAGTAGAAAGGAGGAGGAGGATGGGGTCGGGGTTTGGGGCGGGATGAGGGCGACGTGCGTTTCTGCTGACCAGATATGCTCCAAACTCAATCCACATTTATCAGTTACCACCAGCCACATATTTTTTTCAAAATGGCTCCCTGGTCCAGTTTCTAATAGAGGCAGTAAAGCAGTGCAATCAGTCGGCGATGACATCAATTGACCAGGACGTGGGATAGATGATCAGCAGATGACCTCATCACGTGGCTCCCCGCTCAAGGCCAATTCTGGTTTCCCCACGAAATCGCTGCGTTTGACTTACCAACAAGAGACTCATTAAAGGGATGGTGCACCTATAGGAACTGAAATTGTACACGCTCGCCACTTGGCCACAATGGAGACTCCAGTTAGACTTTCTTATCAACATGACCATCCCGGGTTTTTTTTTCGTATTACTCCGATGGTGTCCATCAGAGCGTCATCAAGACGAGACAGTCCAGAGACGGCGTCGTTATTGAGATCAGCGAGGGTGCAGCACCTGTTTTTTGATGTTTCTGCCGCTTCAAAGGCAGAGAGCAGGATGTTAAAAAAAAAAAAAAAAAAAGCAATTTCAAATGCCAGAAGAAAACGCCAGGATCTCTCTCTCTCTCTCTGGGAGGCTACGCTGGATTCTGTGGCTAAAAAGACTGTGCTAACAATCACCGCTTTGCGCACAGCCATGTCTTCCAGACACTTTGGCGCCACCATGCGAGTTGTGTGAGACAGTTTGCTATTGCTGTTTGTTGAGTCCGTGGCCACCATGAGTATTAATCAGGCCAGAATTCATCCCTTCTGTGAAACTCCAGAACTGTTACGTGGATCAGGAAAAGGTTGCTTCATAATTAGAAGCTGTTTTCTAACAATGTCCTTTTCTCGTCTCTCCATTTAGGGGGAAGCACCGGGACGTCCCCCACCACCTCCAGCACGGGGACCCCTTCCCCCTCCGGTGCCGCCCACCTCCTGTCCCCCTCCTGCTCTCCACCCACCTTCCACCTTGCCTCCAACACCTTCAACGTGGCGTGCAGGGAGAGCCAGCTCTGCAACCTGGGCCTGTCCGAGTACCCGGCCTGCGCCCGCAGCAACATGGCGGCCCTGCAGGGCTACGGCGGCCTGGCCGACGGCTCCTACGGGCGCCTGCAGGCGGCCGCGGGGGGCGCCATGGCCTCGGCCCAGCCCTCCGAATCCTTCCTGCCGCAGAGGACTTCCTCCCTGATCGCCGCCGGCATGCAGGGCGGCGCCCACGGCTCACTGGCCGGCGGCGGTGGCAGTGGGGTCGCCGCCTCCGGAGCCAAGATGGACGCCTACGGCGGTCAGCTGGGCTCCTTCCCCGCCTCGCAGCTCCAGTACGTCATGCAGGCGGGGGGCGGCTCCGGCTCGGCTCCGCCCTCCTCCTCCGGGTCCTCTTCCTCCTCCCACATGTTCAGCGGCGGCCACCACCACGTGCAGCAGGGCTCGTACAACGCCTTCTCCCTGCACAACCCCTACAACCTCTACGGATACAACTTCCCCGCCTCCCCGCGCCTGGCCGCCAGCCCCGAGAAGCCGCAGGGGGGCCTGCTGTGCTCCTCGTCCCCCGCCGGCGCCTTCGCCGAGCGCCAGTACCTCTCCAACGGGGGCATGGACACGATGCACATGATCGGCAACGCGGGCGGCGGCCAGCAGGGCGGCGCCTCCTGCGACGGACGACAGTACGGCTCCTCCTCTCAGATGTCCATGCACATGGTGTAGCAGCAGCTGGGATCCAAAACCTCGCCCTTCCAATTTGTTTTGTTGTTATTTTCTTCTTTCTTTTTTTTAAAGTCTTCCCGCTGAGAAGCAGAATTCTCATCCGTGAACTCACTTTTGGTGTGGAACCATTTTACACAAGGCAAGCAAACCTTTCGGAAGGATATCGTCTCGTCCTCGCGGTGAAACCCGACTTACGAAGTCCGAGCGAGTATTTCAAAGACGTTCTCATCTGAGCAGTGAAACCCGGGACAGCCGCCTCAATTTTGATTGTAGGAAGAACGAGCCGCGGGATTATCAGTCGTGAATCCATTATGGTGCAATAGCAACAACACTTTTACCGTAGGGACTCGTCCATATTTTTCGAAAGACTCAAACATGGTCTTGACTCCGTGAAACCAAAGAACCTTGGAGATGTCGCAGTTTGGGGGAAGGGGATGGCGTGCCTGTGTGCTTTGCTGCCAATGGTGTGACGTTGTGGCCGCAACGAAAGGGACAACTGGACAATCGAGTGACTCACGGCCCCACAAGTGTGCGGGCGGTGAAGCGTCCGGATGCCTGTGACGACGCAGAGGGCGCACAGGGCGGAAGAGCCTCCGACCGTCTTGCCGGAGCTCAGCGCTCTCGACAGCGCGCGACCTCACCGGTCTGAACTGGAATGGCTTCTTCTTCTGTTGTGGCGTGGATAGGCCGTTTGCGAGCATAAGATATATCTATAAGACGGCAAATCGATAGCTTAAAAGTTGTTGTGTGAAAAAGATATTAAAGAATCAATAGCAAAAGCAGAGTAATTAAGGTATGTTTTGGTGTGTTGAGATGTGTATTTAAGTGCTGAGCAGTTATAGCAATTTTACAGGCGCAACCGTCGCTAAGACAGCGTGTGACGAAAAGGGAAATAGCAGAGTGAATCTTTCTGCGGCATTTTAAAAGAGTAAAACTGTAAATACAGGTGCCAAGCACGTAAAAAAAAAAGCCCAATAAACATTTCAGTTCATGTACATGGTTCTGATTTTCTTTTCTCTGAAACTGCCTTTTTCCTCCAAAAGTCGTTAAAGAATGGTACAGCACATATAAATATCGCTTGAAGCACATGCGCAAGTCATAACGACTGTCGATTGCAATAATGCTCATACCGGGTTGTACAAAACGAGGCCCTTTATTTATTTTTTTTATCCTCCTTTCACCTGAGGTGACCTCTTATCAATTGCAGCCCGCGGGCTTCGGTAACAGGCGAAAGACATAAATATTAATCGCACGAAAGGAGCCTTTCCATCTTATAAAACACACACACACATCTGCTTCGCACCACATCACAGGCATTAGCTTCAAACGCTGACGCAATGCATCGATCATAAACCCAACTGGAGGAAAATGACCCCAAAGAAAGTATAATATAAAATGATTCCCCTGCTGGTTCTGTTTATTAGGGGGACGAAGCCAGACGCTTTGGTGGTGCCCACTGCGCTCATCTGCTGCGGTCGATGTACTTAAATGGGGCACCTGTTGGGAAGAAGAAGAAGGAGGAGAAGAAGAAGAAGAAGAAGAAGAAAAAGAAAATCCTCAAGAAATTCTTTTGTAATCACGTGAAGCTCGGAGATGCAGCATTTATGGTCATTAGATCACTGATGTTGTCCTTCCTCTCTCGCTAAGCAGACACAGACTCCTTCGGGATGAAGGTGGGGGGGATTTAGCCGAGGCTAATCAGCCTCCATTACACGGATGTCTTCTCATTGGCTCTCCCCAATCACTTCCTATCATGTGTACGACTCCAGCCATGAAACATCATATCTGAACCGTCATCAGAAAAATGAAGCGTGCGTGTGTGTGTGTGTGTGTGTGTGTGGAGCGACTCAGTATTGGAAACACCTGTTTTTCCAAGCATGACTTTGAAATAATGAGCCGGGTGATGTCCTCGAATGCATGATTTCATAATTTGGCAATGACCCATGTATCTGGATCTCATGCGCCCACTCACCCCCACTCCAAAGAAATTGCTCTATTTGCTACTCTTTTATTGTCCTACATCGTCTTTGCTGCAAAAGGGGCCGACTCATGGAGAGACGTGCTGGTGTGAAGGGCACGTTCTTGTCCATCTCCAAGAGCTGCAGGGTGACACAACGCGCCGCAGTTCTGCGGTTTCTCTTCCAGAGTTAACGAACCGCAGGGTCTTTAAGTGGAAAAGAATGCTGGTGAGACAAAATAATATCCAGTCGCTGCCTTTCATTGCAGAGTTTCCCTTCCCCGCCTTTTTTTTTTTCTTTTATTGGAGACAAACAATCTCCTTGATTCATTAAAACATGAAAAGTGGAACGTTTGGAGACGCGGAGGCTGAGACCCTCTGACGCAGATGTTGGAGATCTGGCGCTTGATCTGTTGACTTTTTTTTAAGGCCCATTTTGAGTGACAACCTGCTGCCAGCACATTTTTGCCTATAATTGCCAAATTAGTATCTGGAGTATCCATCCCTCTGTTTACAGTGTTCTGCAAAAAATCTGTTTTCTATCTATCTATATATCTAAAAACACTTTGTGACATAATTAAGAGACTAAAGGAAATTTTCTAATTTCCAAGGTTAGAAAAATTTTAGTGAATTGTTTTATGTCGGACACTCTGCACAGAAATCCTGGTTGACTATTGCCCTCTTGTGTTTATTCCGCTCTTATGCTCTGGATTCCTTGGCCTCACTTGTCTCCAGAGTGATTTACTTCTGACGAGGAGACAAGGACCCTCTCCTCTGAGGTGTTACACTGCACCCGACGTGCATTGAAGCACTAAAACTTTGCTCTTTTGCAAACCCTTGCAGACCTTCCGTCGCCTTACACCAGCACTTCTTTTTTTTTCTTCCCCCTTCTCCTTGGAACATCTTGAAAGTATTTGGGGACTGATAAAGTGATGATACAGATGTCAGGCTTGAAAAGAGAAGCACACAGGTTCTGGTGAAGTGGCCAATATGTGTGCGTGTGTGTGTGTGTGTGTGTGTGTGTGTGTGTGTGTGTGTGTGTGTGCAAAATATGTACATATATATATGCACACACACATATATGTATATATGTATGTATATATACATATATATACATATATATATATATATATATATATATATATATATATATATATACACACATACATATATGTATAATACATATATGTACATATATATGTGTCTAACTATCTGAAGAAGGATGATACATTCTGTACAAAAGAACATGTGAAGTGAAATTATGTAATTTGGTGCTGTAATCCTTTTTAATTCTGCGCACAACTTTAATGACATCAAATATGAAATCACAGTTGTTGAGTCAAATGTTTTAGATATTTACACTTGTTCACAGGGTCATAATTAATTTTGACTTGTCAGCAACATTCTGTTGCTGTTAATTTTCCTACTAAGTAAAAGCTTTATGCCTGAATTTGAAATGTCAAGGCACTGTAATGAGAGTTGCTGGTTTTAATTTATTTATTTTGAGTTTTATCTCCTTTGGTTTCCAGATGTTTCATATGAATTTTGTACCTTTTATTTTTGCATATGAACGTCAGATACCCGAACATATTATTCAAACTGTTAAGAAGAGACTTGCAAGTTGCTATGCAGATTTCTGATATATGACTGATATCAAAAGACTGATAAAATTGATATTGAACATCTGGGAACCCAAATCTGGGAACCCACAGAGATCAAACAACTTCGGATAAAATCAAACCAACAAATAGTCAATATCAATATTCTCATTTTGCATTGGAAAACATCAGGTGTGCATGTTCTACCTAGTTGGAATATTGTAGTGCCTAATATTTAAAGACATTTTAATCCCAAAATCCAATTAACCCTTTTACTTCTGTAGGGAAGTTACTTAAAAATAATGACACACAAAGGAGACCCACAAAGGATAAACTGTTAGGGATGGTCCTAAGCCTTGAATGCAGCTGGATTGCAAAGGTTTCATGTCAGAAATCTTGCACATCCATCTCGCAAAGCACTCGTCATTTTTATTTTTTAAGTCGGTCCTCATATTGCATAACCAATTAGTGTCCTTTGAGTGTGTGACTGTTGACAGGCCACAAGAAATGTCACAAAGTGATTATGCTCCCTGGATGTCCTGCCAATGAATTTGGGCTCTTTGATGATACTGTCATCATGACCGACACTTATCTAGGAGTCTGTGATTCACATCACATCTGGGCTGTTCTTCAAGATGAAAGAGGCTCTGAGAGAGATTAATTCATGATTATAAAGTGAGGACAGGCTGTAAGATGGAAATGGAAACTGTAAAAGACGCAGCCCTCAGTTTGTGCAATGCTGGAGAAGTGGTATGCCTGGTATTTCTAGCAAAAGAAGAACCACACTGACTGAAGCTCTTTTGAAAGTGGAGCCCAAGAACAGTCATATTCTCACACTCTCAAGAGCTGTGAGGAACAGCAGGTCAACAGGAAATGGCCTTAACTGCTTTCTTCTTCCTCCGGCGGAAACAAAGATGCTTGAGATACGCTCTACCCGCACTGGCAGGTGGTTCTGATAAAACTGGTAGTCTGGGCCGTCCCATGCACGGTGCCGTGCCCGCTGAGTACAAAGATACCCCGCTGGGATGCTGTTGGGTCTAAATGAGAAAGGATCAGTGCTGCGTGGCAACTTCCACTCAGGTCCTTCCAGAGTTCCAGAAGATGGTGTGACTGACCAGCCAGGTGATTCCGACGCAAACCTCAAGATGGTATTTACAGTATGTTAGACTGGGTGAACTCTATGGAATCACAAGAGTGCCAAAATTAAAAATAAATAAATAAATAAATGCAAAAGGAAAAGACAAAGGCAAAAGAAAAAGGCCAAAAAAAAAGGTATTCCAAAAAATGTTGTCATTGTTTTTTCCATTTGTGTTTTACAATGCCAAAAGGGAAAAAGCAATGACAAAATAAACCCTTGTACTTCGATTTCTGCATTTATTTATTTATTTTTAATTTTGGCACTCCTGTGATTTATTTTTAATTTTGGCACTCCTGTGATTCCATAGAATATATATATATATATGTATATGAGTAATTATTTTAAATATTCTTTTATTTTTTTTATTTATTTATCTGTGTGCTGCTATTTCTTTTAATCTGTGTGCTTAAATTTCTCTTTCCATTGGTGTGTACTACTGCTGCTGGAAGTGTTAATTTCCCTGAGGGAGTCATCCCAAAGGGATCAATAAAGTCTCTATCTATCTATCTATCTATCTATCTATCTATCTATCTATCTATCTAGAACTCAAGGCATGTCTAGAAGTGCATGTCCTTGCAGTGGGAAAGGTAAGGTGTCTATGTGTAGTAGTTTGTAATTTGTCCAGGAAGTTGGAGCTGAAAAGACACAAACTATTGTAGTTTCTAACTGATTGTTGAGGAACAGACACCCCCGCCAACCCCCCCACCCCAAATTTTTTCTTTTTAAACTTTTATGACATTAGCAAGGGCAACAGCCAGTAGAAATGTGAGCGTTATGCAGGGCTGTTGAAACTGACACAATTCCAAGACCACCTGTAAAACACTTTGGACCAGATTTAATTGAAATTAATTTGAATTGCTCTGATCCTTTATGGGGCCAAGAACCATAATGGGTATTTTACATGCAATAGTATTACTATAAATATATTACACGAGAAGTTTATAGTCACCATTACTGGCTTCAAAACAGTAACTTGATGAAGTCATTTTACGCTGTCTCATGCATTTTGACGAATGGAAAGTTCCCCAATTACGTCTGAATGTTTAAAAGGAAATTAACATTCTTAGATTTTTAATGTCCTTCTCATGTCATTTTACATGTAAATAAATCCTACAGCACCAACAAGCTGTATATGATAACGTCTTTGACTTTTATTGCCCAAACTGACCATTTATTCAACCATTTCAAAAAAATAAAAAATAATAAAAAATAAAAATAAAAATCTTCTTATATCCCTTGTAACTCCCCAGGTCCAGATTTTAGATATCTAATAAATATTCCAGTGCCCCGGAAATTGCTCGACTGGAGAATGGACGAACAAGCTTTGTGATTCGCAGATAGTTTTGGCTAACGTCACGGCCGATACTTTCTAACCAGTCAGCAACCTGTTGACGTTAGGTAAATAATTGACAGGTGGTCATTTCACGCTGCCTTATTTTGCCCACCGTTTGGGTTGATTTCATTTCGTCAACTTCGTAAAGTGATTTGCAGAGTAATGAAAGGAATGTCGTACGGGAGAAAGAAGTTCGAAAGCACCAGGCACTAGCATGAACGATCATCTACTTCCTCATCCATTTTCTTTATCGTTATTATGAGCGGGAAATTGAACTTAAGACAGGAACTTATGGGGTCGCATCGTTCAAATGATGGCCCAAAATGTTCAAATGACAAACGTTTTGTCTTATTTAGTTCGGAGGAAAGAAAAGACTGGCTAACGGCTAGCTTAACCAGGAAGTGGACCAAACGCCTTCGCTCTGTTGTCTATCTGGCAGGACTTTCAAGAAGCTTCTTCAAACAAGGTAGGTATTAAATACTAAAGAACTCTTTTATGTTCTCCATACGTTTCTTAGTAACGAACTGAGCTCCCCTATTATTGCAACATTCAGGTTGTTGTTAACCCTTAAAATCTTATCAAAAAAATGGAAACACGTTACCATAAAATAAAACGAGAGCTGTTTTATACCCTTTGAAGAACATTCATGTGGTTTTTCCGTTTTGAAAGTTAACATTCTATGGTTTTTACACATGTCAATATAATTACAGTAGGTATCCCTGTAACTAATTTATCGTAGTTAGAACATCCTCGCCTGGATTCTATTTCTCAGAAATGGCTAAACGAAAGAGGATGAAGATGGAGGGAATGTAACAAGAGATCAGATCAAAGTTTCATGTCTTACTTAAGTCTTACGGACAAACTGACCAATTGTATACGCGTTGGTGGCTGTATCTTGAATTACTTTATATGACGAACATAATAAGGCACTCCGGTTATATTTGATACAAGTTGTTGTGTTAAAGCTCTTGCGGAAGCGTTGTTGTCAACTGAAGCCACCACTAAAGCCAATAATCCAGTAATGATTCCAAAAACAATCGGGGAAAGACTTTTTGTTTTTTAAACAGAGCATCCTATATGAAATCTTAAATCACATATGTTTGATATTCCATGCCAGGGGAATGTTGGCTGAACCATTTCGATTGGCAACACCTGTCGTCTGTACTCGCTTGTCTTTTTTTGGCATTTTACATCAAAGACATTAGTGTGTTACGAGTTCTGTTGGCACTTTTGGCATGGGTCTGCTTCCATTGTGACAGTACTCACATGCAACAGGCCAGAGGTCAGTGGCAAACACGAAGGGGCATCTGATAAAACCAAACAATACACACAAGGCGTCGCGTACCGAGGGGAATCTCCTGCGTCCTTGTCAGGGTTTTTTGTCGTCAGGCACAGCGAGCTCTAAATTCTCCGCACTCATTATTGTCCCAGGAAGTTTGTTTAACGCTCAGCCTTGGGGACAACGTTTGGGCAGATTCTAAAAGCACAGGCTTAATAACCCTGGCTAAATATTCTGGAAAATATTCAACCCTGACACACATGTGTTCTATAAATCACCTTTATAATGCTTGTCACATAAAATGTTACTATGACTGCGGGCTTGAGAGCGTGTCCGCTGTGTTAAACTTGGCCCGCTTTCAGGAGTGCCTTGTAGCCCTTCGGCCGCCCCCCCCCCCCCCCACCCACCATCAATCTATCTATGGGGGCCATACATGCCTGCCGGTGCGTGTCTGAATGCGAGTTTGGAGAGTGGCAGCTGTGCTCGCTCGCTCTCATGGACCTCACCTGCACCAGCTGGGTAGGTGCCAAGGACAGATTCACAGAGTTTTTGCTGTGACATTTCCGAAGCCGTCGGCAGAGCTCAGGGTCCGAGTCGTTCCTCTGATAAAACAACATTCTGCTGCGGTCCGGACAACACTTTCAAACGACGGCGGGATAATCCCCAGTAACAGGCCTGCTGAAAGCTAAATCCCAACCTGCACTCATTGGGAAGGCTCGTCTTGGCTCGGGTTGCGACATGCGCCGACGTGGGCGGAGAGGAAGCTCCGCTCTTGTGTTTTTCTCGGGGACAGGTTCTCGGAGCAGCTGCGCATGTCAGGCCAGCTCCTGAAAACCTGGGCATCAAAAACGTGCGTCAACAAATAACTGATCTGACTCTGCAAATGTTCCCGTGTAGGTCCTTGTAATGCACAGCGGTGAGGACACAGGATGGCATGTATTTGTGTAAGACCGGCACGTTGATGTGAGTGAAGACCATTTACTGGAGTTGTATGTGTAGGTCATTTGAGGGTATTGTGTCTTTTGTGGTATTGTATTATTTTTTCTGGGTTTTAAATGCAAACAATCCAATACAATCCATCTTTAAATCATACAACAACAATCCTCGTGAATTTACTCTGAAATTCTTCAAGCTGGAAGATCTTCCGTCTAACTCCAAGGAGTCAAATTTATTCTATTGTCGCCTTTAACTGAGAGAACGGTGCATAAAATAGACGTTGACCCTCTAAAAAGTAGGTACATTGCATCCGTTGGAGCCTTCTCTTTAGTCTGGCTCCTAAAGCACTGTCAAGATGCAAACGTCACTACACAAGAGGCACATGTGCAGAAATGTGCAGCCATCTTTCCAGCTACTGCTAGAGCACTTTGACAGATAACACGCCAGGTTTTGACTTTCAGATCAAACCGTTTTAGCGGGTTTTTAAGCATATATAAACAGTGTCTTCTAATATCAATGTTTTTGTGTTGCAGTCAAACAAAATGATTGGAGAAAATATTAAAATGCCCAACATAAACTTTGTATTTGTAAATATGCATGCGCTATGTCATAGTTTTATAAATTAAAATTTAAACCTGCCACTTTCTGTTGGTAAACACAACTTGTTGTCGTTCCTGGTGAGTTTGTCGTCTTTGTATTCTGAATAATTGCATCTTGCAAATGTATATATCATTACTAAAACAAAACGTGATGGCTACTATCATATTTAATCCTTTAATAGCTTGCTTTTAAAGATGAACGACCTGACTGCACACACACACACACACACACACACGCATGGGCGCGCGCGCACACACATACGCGCACACACCTCACACAGCTTCTGCGCTCACATGAAGTCTTGGCAAAGCAAATGTTGTAATGTCAGCAGGTGTTGCTCCGTCGGGGATTCCAGCTCTTTTGTCTCCCTGTGTGCAAAAAAAAAAAAATAGAGAGAGAGCAAGACCTGCTTCTGCGTTTTCGTTCCCATTCTCATGTTTAGCCGACACTTGTCGTTGCGCTGCCCCCCAGTTGTCAGAGCCCTCTTGGTGTTGGGAGCGAAATGCCGTTTATGTTTAGCCGCCGCTGGCTCTCGCACAAGCTGAAACCGTGTGCGAAAGAGTTGGAGTTCAGATGTCTCACAACATGTACAGTTTGTGCGACATCTGAGCCTAATCCCTCACACCTGCTCCAGGAAGGAATGCCAAGTTAAATTTACAGCCATGGGTAAAGACCCAATGGAAAGAGACTTTTAATTGAGGACGAGTCTGTGAGGTTCCCCCCCGCGCGGCACACTCGAACAGTCAGATGACTGCCGGTCCATTTGAAACGAGTCGCAGCATTGCTTAACTTGTTAATTGCATGGCAGGCGCATAATGGGCCTCATCAAAAGATGATAGTTATTATCGTCTCTGTTTGCTAAAGTACAACAGCCACAGCTGCGGAGGTGAGAAGTGCGTAAACGAGCGTAACATCCAAATTTGCAACTAAGTCAGCTAAGCGTAGAGTAATGATTTGTTTTAAGTTTTGCTTTTAAGTAAATGGGCAATTATTAAAACATTTCATATGTTCATGTTCATGTTCCATATGAATTGAATCTATATTTAGAATTTAAAATACATCTATTTATTTGTTTGGTCCCAAGATTCCCTACAGGCAGCTCTGGCACCACGGATATTACTGCTATGATGTTCGCTGCCAGTAACGTCTTGTAATAATGGTCACCTAAAAAAAAAAGATATCTTTTTTTATTTTATTATTATATTATATTTATTATATTTTGTAATGTTTGCTCATAAAGTTTAATTTCCCTTTTGCTGCAAGCATTGTCAGAGGTGTGAATCACCCCCCCCCCACACACACACACACACACACATTTTATTTGAATATAAATTCACCAGTCAACATTGTAAATGTTGTCTGGTGAACGTCACAAAGGACTTCCTCAACAGTAACTCTGCTGTTTAGTTCCTAAACAGTAGCCCAACAGAGCAGTTGCCATGTGACGCCCAAAGGCTGGCATGAGTCAGTTAGCAGTTTGTGGCCACAGGTGTCTGATGCTTATGGCTTTTTTTTTTTTTTATGGCCTTAAAGTTGGCTCAGCCAATGAGGAGTGAGGCGCAGATTCATACGTCTAATAATGAAAACTTCTGTCGGCCAGATTGAGACCTCATCTCGGCCAGCGCGGCGTTGTGTTGTGTTTGGACCGTCCATTTCCAGCCAGGGTCCTCTTGTCCTGCTCTGGCACTCCCTTCCACTTAAAACCAATTACATAACTATTGCTGTGATCACCTTCCCGGACATCACAATCCTTCCCTGTGGTGGGGACATAAGCTTGCACGGCAGCTGGATCGCTCACATTTCAATTATAAACTCCAAAGCTCATCCAGCCCCGTCAGTCTCCCATAGACTGTTTTTTAATCGGCCTCAACTCTCAGAGCAGAGAACAGAGCAGTGACACGCAATTCATTTCAAGAGTCAAGATTCAAGAACTTTATTCGTCACATGCTCATGCTGGATGTGCAATGAAATGACAAAGTGGCAATGCTTATGCGAGACAGAGAGCAAAAACAGCATTCCCAGTATAGAAAGAGGCAAGAGCAGAAAAGAACAATCTAAAATAACACTATGATACAGCCATTTGTTTTTATAAATACAAAAGAAGAGCACCATTCACAAAGGCACTTATTAAAAAATACATACTGTATATATCGAGTGTGTCTACGAATGTAAAAGTGACTACAAGTATGTACATTTTCTCCCATCATACCACCAGGAAATTCCAAAGATCCATCTCCTGGCTTTAACAGCACAGCAAAATCTGATTGTTCCGCTTAAACGTGATATACAGTTCAATCGTTGAACAAATTTTGCCATCTCTCCGCTTTCACTGAACTCTGTTCCCTGCAAATAGATGAAAGAAAGCTAGCAGATCAAGAAAATGTTCCATCTGGAGGTTCCTAATGGTGGCAGGAAGGTAAAGACAAGTCCCTGAAGTCTGCTGCAGCTCTGCCCCTGCTGCGATTCCTCCTCTCCCACATTGCTGTTATCTCAATTAGCTGCAGCAAAGGGCATCGGTATAATCACTGTTTTGGCTACATGAGCTAAAGGTGTTGACAGACGAGTTCCTACTTAGGCCAGATGAGATTTAGAAAAATGTTTCTGTGGGGCTGCTTTGAGGTCAGAGTGCAGCTGGCCAGACAGATCAACGCCTGCTCGACTCGGACATTTTAATTAATTGGAACTTGCGTCAGAAAGTGTTGCATTTTCGTTAAGCTGCCGTCACTGGATAGCGTTTTTGTTTTTGCCACGTTGTTAGCGTGTCGTCAGGCACACGTTGAGGGCACACAAAGACTCTCCAGAGCTTACATTAGTACACATTGAGTTAATTACACAGGAAGTAGGCCCTGTGACATGTACCCATTTTATTTATGATGTGATGTTGACATTTACGAGTCAGCCGGCCCTGAGAGGGAAACGCAGGGCAGCAATTAGGAATTCAAACCACTGGGGTTTGGAAAACACTGTTATGATCATGTCTAAAAACAAAAACACTCAGAATACTTTCAGTTACGATTTAAGTTGTGTAAAAAAAAATGTTAGTTAGCCTTTACTGGTCTGTTTGAACAGAGCAATTTGCTTCAATGCAGGACGCAATGTTTTGTGATGATAATAACAGTAACGGATCACGGAACACACACCACAATCTTAATGTCTTATTAAAATGTGTCGTCATAGTTGGGAGCATGTTTGCAAGCCAGCAGTTATGTAGCTAGCATGCTAACACCATTACGCCACATCTGCCGTTGAGGGTTTTCTAGAAGGTGTGAAGTGTCCATCGCTCCTCACTATGTCCGTGGACCAAGTGTGCGAACAGTGCACTGCATTTTCACATACTTAATAGCGTGTAAGCATATAGAAATATGAGCTAATTATGTTTGCAGCAGAGCAGAAGTATGCATTTTGAACTACATCAAAAGTCTGAGATGAAAAACAAAAAAAAATCAAGCGAAACTACCATATTATTTTTTATTCATTAAATAGCGTAACATACACAACTATGTGACTAAAAACTTTCCCACTTCAAACCTTAAATCTTCCATCCTCAGTAAGTCACACAGCATTCGGACTCAAAGGCTGTTACTCCAGCAGATATTTGGCTTACACGGGCTCTCAATTAGGGCTAGGTTTAGCAGCTGCAAACTGTTGTAAATAAATGCTAAACGTGTTAGCCAGCAGCTGCTAATATGCCTCAGAGAAATTCAGAATTGGGTGCTAATGCTTAAATGATTATGTACTAATGGCAACGTAAATAAACATGTTTAAACACGGCCTTTGTTCTGGCTGCGACCGGGACGTTAGGCTGGGTGCGAGCCAAACCACTGGCCGTTGGCAGCCAGGACTTTGAACGTTTGGGCGGAATATAATGAGAGCATCGCGAGAGTATCGCAGACTTTTTGTGTCCGCGTCAAGCGGACCGAGTGGAGGCTCTCGTCTCACGGTCGAAGTTAAACTTAAGACGCCGTTTGGGGGGCTGGTGGGACACGCTCCTCATATTCTTGGATGGCCTCTCTCGAAATGTGTGTGTGTGTGTGTGTGTGTGTGTGTGTGTGTGTGTGTGTGTGTGTGTGTGTGTGTGTGTGTGTGTGTGTGTGTGTGTGTGTGTGTGTGTGTGTGTGTGTGTGTGTGTGTGTCTTTAATCTCTATATTTTTAATCCGTAGTGAGTGAGCCGCCAGTTTTAGTTGGGTAAGGTGGTAGGGATCTAGTTACCTCGCTCTCTCTCTCTCTCACTCTCTCTCTCACTCTGTGTGTGTGTGTTGGGTTGGGAGTGGGGGGGGTGCTATGGGGTGGTGGTGGGGGGGGTACATGCAGACGTTTGTTGAGTGGAAAATGGCTTCCAAAGCTCCTCTACTCACCTTTCGCAGTGACAACATTTAGCACGGCGCGTTGACCCGGGACTCCCCACTCTCACCCATCACCACTCCGTGCTTCATCCAGCAGCCCTCCACCTCCACCAATCCCTTCCGCCCACGCACACACACACACACACGCATATTTAGATTTCCCCTTTTAAGTGTTCACAGCCTGTTTTCCGACTGGTGGAAGGATAAAAAGATCTTGCAGGAGCGGATGCCCTTCAACAGATGGTCAGACAAGACAGCGGAGAGTCGCCGTAGGTAGGGGAGAGGCGGCGAGGGGCGGGCTCTACCGTGAGTGAGTGAGGGGGTTGATCCAGTCCGCACCGCTGCGGCCCGATGTGACAAAATGCAAAGTGGAATTCGCTGCCCCCCCCCACCTCGGTCCAGAATTGGCCCTCCGGACGAACATGTGAGAGGCACGATGGCATGTCCTTCGCGGTCCGGACGAGCTTGGGTGACAGCTGCGATGTTTATAGGCCGGCTTCGATGACAGGCCGGCTTCGATGACAGTCCGGCGGGGTGGGGGGGCGGTGCGTGCGTTGGTGGCGGCGGGTGTGGGGGGTGCTCGGCTCTTTTCAGACAGGAATTAGGTTTGTCATCAGATTCTAAAATCCCTCTGATTTATGACATTTCCACTTCTGTTTCCCTCCCACCGCCCCTTTGACCCTCGCCGACAAACGCCCAGCAGGGAGACGATGACATTCGGCAAAACAGTTTGTTTGTTTACCTCTTACTTTCGCCGCAAAGGATCGTTTTTCCCCTCCCAGACAAACATGTGCTATATTGGACAACTTCCAGCGCGGCATCCTCCTGCTGTGCCCTGCCTGAAAAGCGGAGGCAGAAATCAGGCAGGGCACCCGAGCCTGGCCAGGACTATATTAGTTGAATTACCTTTGCTTGATATGCGTTTTATATTAATATACTTAGGCGCACATGATCTGAAAGCATACTCCAAACGGTGTGGCCGTTTCCTGATTCCCCACTTGACGTCACGTCCCTCTTATGCCAGCTGTGATGCCAGGGTGGACACATCATGAAAGCAGCCAGTAGATTCACATTCTGGTCTACTGCCCGGTGACGATCTCCTTTATGTGAATATTAGCCACAGAAGTCACAAGACTTGGCTGTTTCTGGTGACTTCATCAAACTTTTTCAACAAACTTTTAATTTCTTCCACACGCTGAAATTCTATATCGACAACTTCTATTTTATTCTGCATGAAAAAAAAAAACACTTCATTTGTCACACAAAAAAAAATAGTTTCCTGGAAAGTGGCCTTTCTGCTTGTGGACTTCAATATTTTCTTAATGCATCGAGGGTTTTTAGTGTGTCTGACCTCAAAGACCTCAAAGGCAGGGTGCTGTAGCCTCCCAGCAGGAGGGTTGCGGGTTCAATTCCCACCCAAGACTTTCTGTGTGGAATTTGGATGTTCTCCCTGTGTCTTTGGGGCTTGGTCTTCCTGGTGTTCCCCATGGAAGTTGGGCTAATTGGCAACTCTAAACTGTGGCTCTTTGATAAACTGGGTAACTTCCAGGTTGTAACCCCCGCTTTCACCCCAAGACAGCAGGGACAGGCCTCTGCATCCCCGTCACCCTAGATGGTTGGTTTGTTTGAAATAACCAATGAAGGGACTGAATGGGATCTGAAGTTGGGACACTGTTGCCTCAAACTGTTCTCCGTAATGGAGAAATCTCCAATTTCAACTTGTCGTTGCTGAGCTAAATTCCGTCCTAACACACTTCCAAGAGTTCCTCTGGTTGCTAAGAACCCCGCTTCCAATATAGTCTAATCATTACCTAATCATTACATGTGCCATGTAGTGTTTATTGTTTATTACGGATCCCCATTAGTCATCACCGTAGTGAAGGCTATTCTTCCTGGGGTCCACACAAAAAGACAGACACTACAAGCATAAAATTATGCAAATGACAACAAAATTCTTAGCGAACAGCATTCACCTATTTAAAACCAAGCCAAGTGTGAGGACACTAAACAGCCCTGACAGGGTAAAGCATGTACTGTAGACAGGAGAGTATTTGTTTCATATTCTATAAGGCTGTAGGTTGCTTCACCGTCTATGTTGGATGGCAGCGGCTGTGAATGTTCCAGTTTATTATGACAAGCTGAAAATAATTATCCTGACACGTGTTGGGCTGACCGTCGTCCAAGGTGAAGGTGGATGGATGTGTTGGGTGTGCTTCCGAGTAACCCTTAGTCCCTGTCCTCTTCTCACTGGTCTTCTTTACTTAGAAAGTCTCTCCAGTGGACAGACAGACTCGGAGATAAGGTCTCAGCTGACCGGGGCTTCGAAATGACAAAACATTTTCCCCCGACGACCAATTAAAATATGGATTACGTGTTGAACGTCCGTTATTACTGGAGAGTGTCGCCGAAACCTCTTGGGCTTTGTGGTGGTGTAGTTGTGGGGATTTGGTTATGATTATAAGAAAATTGTTCGTAGATGTAGGCTCAACTTTCATCACTCAGTTGTAGCTGTTCTGTTTTACATGTATTTAAAGAGTGGTAATTAAAATACCAAACACAGCCTCTCGACAGAGTTTTAATACACTTGACAATTTCACTTTCAAAAGAAGTTGCTATATTGTGAATTGTAAAATCTAAAAAAATATATATCATATATATCACATATATAAATGCATGTGCATATAAAAAAAAATAAATAAAAACATAATCAACATAAGCAACACTTAAGCCTTTATTACTGTAGCTACCACACCTGGTACTTACGCACGCACGCGCTCACACACATGCCACACACACACACACACACACACACACACACACACACACACACACACACACACACACACACACACACAAGCTCATTGTTTGTTTTTTTTGCCCCCACCATCGTGGCTTTCTGCTCTTTGTCATCCTGCTCCTGCTAATGGAGAACATTTCTCAAGCTGTAAATTACAGAAGGCACAGCTCAGGGTGGCCAGCTGGTGTTCTGTGACGGGACCTGCAGACTTTTGCCCTGAAGGTCATTAGTTCTATTCCAAACCCAGTTCAAATACTGATGGGAGGACAAGGAGCTTGGTGGGGGAGGGAGGTGGAGGTTAAAAAAAAAATGGTAAAGTGCAGCAGGAGGAGACGTGTCACTGTACTGCCCATGAAATCAGACAGGTGCAGCTCAAAGGAGAAAAAGGCAACCGACAATCTTGTAGTTATTTAAGGTATAGTGTTATTTTAACCTGATGACCTCTAATTCAATGTAATATTTGTTGTGAAAATCATAATAATCATGAAATTACAAATTGCAGAACACCTCCAAAATTATATTGACATAAATGATTGTGCATTAAAACCTCAGCCTGTGCTTCTATGTGTGCTGTTGACATCGAAAGATCATGCAAATGTAGCTGCATACAAATATGCTTGACATGCATAAACAGAAAGAATTGCAAAAATGTTAAAAGAACGTAACAAAGTGCAAGTGCTGTGGGCCCATGGCCTTGGATTTCACGATACAATACGATACACAAACCATGATGTGTATCGCAAACTTATCTCATCTGCATTGTGTTGTTTCAAATGAGGCCGCAGCTACGTAGTATTTCCTGAATTTTTTAACTCGTGTATGTGTGTGACACAACTGACGAACCACATTTCTTCTGGTTAAATCCTCGCGGTCCCATAAGTCATCTTTTAGATCGGAAGGTGCTGGCTTGAAAATCTCCGTCATCTTGCTCCTTCTTGAATACTGAATATCCTACAGCGCCTCTAGTGGCTGGCTGACACCTGCTCATGATGATGATGATGATGATGATGGTGATGGTGATGACGATGAGATACACTTTAACGTCCCAGGTGGGAAAATGGTCGTTGAAACACAATGCTCCAATACATAGATTAATGAGCATCGTCACAACAATGGACAATAATGACCGATGGAAAACGTTCGTTACATGGAAGAAAAACACTCATGGACATTTCATAATGTTCAGTATACAATCACAAGCCACAAGGAATGAGGCAGGCAGGTCATGTAGATTTGAATGGGATTTAATGTTCCGATACCTGGCATTGTGAGAGTATTGTGATTGCGATACTTATTCTTGCAACCATCTCATTCCAGGAAACTGTTGTGGAGGAGGGTTTTTTTCCCCTTCAAATCTGTGTTGTAATCAAACCTCCTCCTCCTCTTTCTCCTCCTCTTCCTCCTCCACCTGATCTGCCGCTCCTCCGCTGATCCATCACAAAGTGACAGTGTGCGTCTGTGGCCGAGTTGCCGCTCCGCAAATAGCAGCGGCCAGACGAGCCCTCGCTTTTCTGAGCCTCCTCAATCTCCCGCTGCTATCTACAGCGAGTCATGCGTTTGTGCTCGCCGGCCCCCGTGAACGCTCCTGAGACTGCGAGCGGGGGCCGACGCGGCGACCCCTGCCGCTGCCCTCGCCGACCCACCGCCGTGGGATATTTTCGACCCATCCTATCCCTCCGTCCGTCCGTCCGTCCGTCCGTCCGTCCGTCCTCTTCACTCTTTTCTCGCTTGCTGCCATTAATCATCCGCTTGCCTGAGGGCGAAAACAAACAAACAAAAGCAAACGGTGCCCCTGCCAGGACACAAGAGGGCAATTTTTGAAGCAGCGGCAACAACTTTGCGACTTTTCAAAAATACTCCCTCTCCTCAGCGGGAGGCTTTTTTGCGCCGACATGAATCCACCAGCTGACAAAAGTTAGCACTCAGCGGAGTCCTCCTGTAACCTCAGCCACCCTGTCTGACGGCGAGACATCCACACCAACAATTAGAACTTAATAAATCAGTTCAGCATTTTAACACCTCGATTCTCCGCGCACAGGGGTGCCACCGCAGTGTCCTGCCTGGAGATGTCTTCTTTGCTAATTAACTGCTCAGGCAGGTGGGATGAGAGATCGGGAGCCGAACGCACCGGGTGAAAGTTTGAAGGCCCCGCGGACGCCAATAATGTTTAGACCTGCATGTTCCCCCTCGTTTTGTGACAGTCCTGGTGCACGGTTCTATGATCTCCATCTGCCGTCTCAATTGAATATTTAACACTTTTGGATCTAGTTACATTAAGGTTTAACTCGTGGTGTGGCCGTTCAGCTGTAATTGGTTTCGTTCGTTTCCCGGAACTGTTATGTAGCGTTTAAAGTGAACAGATGGACCGGAGAGATTGGATTGAGGCTGGAGGAGCCTGTTGCGTTGTGCTAAATGGTAATTGGCTGCGAGAGAGGAGTGTCAAATCACTGTGACAGGTGCGTGTGCTTGTGTGTGCGTCCAGGAGCAAAGCAGGTGCTTCAGTGGTCTCCCGCAATCATAACGGACGGCTTCATTCATCAGTCTCCACCATGCAGTTTTGAATGCAGCACCGACAAAGTAAAAAGCTAATTTCAAGCACTTTAAGTCAAAAGCACAAAGTGAACTTGCTGTCTTTCTGAGAAACTGTCATTTGAACATACATATGAGAACATGTCCTAAGTTGAGCGCCAGAGCCAAGCCATAAAAAAAGAAAAAATATCAGTTGCATTAAATGAACTGGACAACCAACTCATTATCTTCATCACTGATTTTCTCAAACCTCCAAATTTTCTCTCAAGTACAAAACAACGAGAAGGATTGGCTGCATTAAATCTGACAAGAACACTAGCCATTGACACTCCAAAGACCAATCAAGGGTAAATCCAATTGGAGCTCTTTAGGCGACAATTTATTCCCACCAAAAACTGCCACGGTTTTTTGTATTGAACCCAGGTTGTTGGCCTTCCTAGTTTTTCTCTTACTCGGTGGTAATGACTATATTTTGTGGCGCTGCCATCTGCGAACCCTTTAGTATTGTGCTGCCCCACATTCGCACAGCATCTGGTTTCATTTTGAGATTTCGTTCTCAAGTGTTTATTGGGACCTGATAAATTTCGTGGAAAGAGAGCCTATCATTAAAAATAAGACGGGGCCGGACTCGGCGCTAATGTAATTAATGTTCCATCAATATTACAGCAAGTCGCAAATCAACCGTCCGTCTTGGCCGCCACGTTGCACGTCTTACTCTTTCATGAACTTGAGCGTCTGGTTGAGCGCTACAACATTAGAAGGTCTGGTGAAACCTTAAACCCCTCGTCCCAAACGCAACATCTCGTTCTACTTGGTATGCTCTGGATGGTCAAGTGGAACATTCCTGTAGACTGCATTTCACTCGCTTGGCTCAGATCTGCTTTAATCACCTCAGCTATGGCTAGGCTGCAGATATAGGGTTACAGTACCAGGGAAGGGGGGGGGGGGCTCAGAATTACTTTTCCATCGCTGGGCCAAGTGCGGTTTCATATGGTCAGAGTCTGTTCGCATTACTTGGTCTCCAGTTCAGATTTTCAAACTTGGACTTTGTCTCGCCGATGCCAAATCACAGGACTTGTTTAGTCAACGCCTTTTATATTGGCCTAGTTAACTTTTAGTCATAATCGGGCAGAGCCGGTTTTCACCCGCTACATACTCAAAATAGCCACTAAATTATCACTTTTGGTACTTGGATAAAACAAACCATGAAAAAACAGCTATTACCTCTTCCTGAATTTGAGCTGCTATTCTATCATGTGATGTTATACACTCAACCTACTCTTCCTCCTGTCAGGCCGCCATCTGGCAGATCGCTCAGATCGCTCATATTTTGTGTCACCAGGTCGTTACATTTATTTCAGACAAACACTGATTGCTTTCGTCCAATTAATCAGCACGCTCCCCAGCTGCACGTGTCGCGCATCCTCAGCCTGTCACTGGTCAAGGAGCGTGTGGCTGCGTGGCTGGTGGGAAAATAACACGTGATCCTTCTATGTTTTTCGTTCTGGTGTTGGCTGCTGTTTTCCAGCTTGTGGAACCAAGCTGTTATTTTATTGCCTTTCATTGATGATGCATGTTGACACAAGTGTTTAATCATTATAAAGAGCTTAAAAAAATATTTGAATAGAGTCATGATTAATAATCTTAACAGTGCATTCAGACATAGTAGTTTAGTAAGAAATAGTTAATAATCAAATTTCACAAAAATAAAAAACAACATTATATACTGATATAACAGGCTTATGTCTTTGGGTATTTGTCCTTGCTGTAACCAAAAAATAAATAAATAAAAAAAAAATAGTAAGCTAATAATACATACTACTACGGAAGAGGATTAGGGTCACAAGAAGAATTAATATTTTTTTGTGAATGAAATTTTGCAATTAATGTCAAGTAAGTCAAAATGTCGTGAATAAAGTCGAAAGGCTTTGTGCGCAAGTCTAGTAAAGTACTTCCGTTTTCGCCAGTTTCCTGAGTACTGTGGGTGAACCTTGTGGGATGCACAAGGTTTGACAGTTTACTTTTAACTGTGGGTAACAAGGTTAATCCACCATCCACTTTATTCACAAAATTTCGACTTTATTTGCGTCGACTTTATTCACATAATTTCATCTTTTTTTAATGACGACTTTATTCACGAAATTTCGACTTTATTCAAGAAATTTCGTCTTTTTTCACGGCGACTTTATTCACAAAATTTTTTCTTTTTTTACATTGACTTGTTTCACGAAATTCTGACTTCCTTTTTCATGTAATTCACACTAACCTTCCTTACCCTGCATTAAAATTGCAAACTTTTTATTAGCAGAACCTTTTTTCCATTTTGTGTAGGAGACAGGATGGCAACAATGGCAGACTGAGAGGCCGTTGTCTATTAATCTATGTGTGGTCTACGGAGCACAGGATGGAAACAATGCTCGCTCCAGCGAACCTACCTCGCTTCAGCGCAGAAGTGCTCCATTGAGTTCCACCGCTTGACGGACAGCCCACGACGTCACATCCCGAACAATCCACTACTGGCACCATCCACCCTGGAAACCTCACTGGAGCAGATCAGGGCAACCTAACGGTGACAACAACTGATCTGTTTGCCGGTTCAAGGTTAGTTAACCAACACGGCAATAGACGATCAACTGTTCCTAGCATTTTGGAATCACATTAGACAGCTGAAAACAATTTAATAATACAGAAAACAATAGCACATGCCGCTAAAAACAAATTAATGAAACATAATAATAACACATTAACATCGCTAAGCCATGAAGTCCAAGCATACAAATCCAAAAATAAAGAATAAGATAAAATGAAAAACTTTAAACAACCAGATATTACCAATTGAAATAAAGGACACAGACCTAAAAAAATCATCAACTGAAGGTGGTGCTGCGCCATGGTATGAATATAGTGTTTGTTTGAGGATTGACAATGAAAGATTAGTTAATTAGTTTTTACTTCTTTTACCCATTTGAGCAGTCAGACTTTTAACTACATGCCATGAAGACCACAATGTACCTGTCCTTCATGAGGTATTGTAAATTTAAAGGAAACATGTCACAAATAATCTCATAATATCGTAATCTCACCCATAGATGACATTATGCTTTTGAAAAATTGTGAAGTATGAGCGATGCACGCCCATTTCACTGTTTTGTCCTTGTGCACAAGGAATTTCATGGCACACCAGTAGCTCTCCAATCTCCACCGATGAGAACCTCTGAATGAAAGGTTGGATCAGTGCGCATGTTTTGTTTACACTGAAATGAAAGACTAAATTTCATCAGTCCCCCCGTCAAAATAGCTTTCTATACTAATTTCATCACTATCATTTCAGAATACACAATAGGAGACCAATGTTGACAGATGAATTGTGTTGCGTGTAATTATATCTAAATTGATTTATGGGGATACATTGGCAGAGCACTGTGCCAGTGCACAAGGTTGCACCTGTTGGGTCATTCGGGGATATAGATAGAGCACATGGTACAGCTCTCAACCACAGTATATAACGTCTATAAATAAAAAGCAGCTGAAATATAAAGCAAATGAATGAATATTAATCTGAACATCTATCCAAGCATTTAGTCTCGTGTAGGTTTTAACTTTTTTGATGGTATTTTACATGGCATGGTTCAGTAGATTGACATGGTTTTGAGTTATGATGCAACATTCCCTGCTATCCACTGAAGTTGATCAACAAATCCAGGTCCCGTCTTGGTTGAGCCAATGCATGCACTGCAGTGCAGCAGGATGGGCTCTCTGAGAAAGAACAGGGTGAATAGGCAGTACAATGCTGTTGGATTCCTCCAAGAATCCCCTTCAATCTCATCAATCATCTACCAGGGTGCACCTGGTCATTCAAACTAGCCCATTACTGCTAACATCTTGGTATGTAAAGCAATTCTTAATACGTTAAATGAGTTGAACAACCTCTGCATCAAGTAGAGAATCTTATTGTGTCATACATTCAAGGTGGTTAGGTTGCAGTTTGGTGAGACACATTGTCATTCATCAACATATCCTATCCCTTGTCCTCTTCCTCAGTGTATCTACTGTCTCTCTGGCATCTCAAGCACATCTATTTGAGCCCACATTCACATAATACTGCTTACCCCTTCTTTGGACACTTAGTGAAATGCTTGAAGATAATGATTTTAATTGACTTTTAAAAAATGTTTCAGAGTCAAACAAATTACCATCTATAATTCCGGACAATACAATGTGTGGTTCCATATCGCATAAAGGGTTAAAGGACAGGTTTCGTGGGCCCGCTAGTTGCTAGTCCGCTAATCAAACCCATTAGGACACCTTCAGGGCATGCAGCCTGTTAATATCAGAGGGCCACGCCGCAGGAATTTGAAAGTTATATAACATTTCAGCGCTCAGGTTCACGCTGGGCCAAAGATAAGCTGAGAGACAGGCCAGCACCAGAAATTTCATCATTTTCATAGTAAATAAATTATGATGTTGCTCTTGGCTGTGCACATTGTTTATATATACACACATATAAAAAGCAGAGTGAGCAGTCGGTTCACACTTTAGGTGATAACTACAGTGGGCCTTTGTGAAGGCCGAGCGCTGGCTCGGGCACGGTGGTTTACTTTGGAGGCTGAAATTGAGCTCAACTTTGTGTGCAAAGTTGTTGGGATTTGTGCCTTGTTTACAGAGCACACTGAGCGAGTGTGTAACACCCAGAGCATTTTGAACAGAAATTGTTGTCATACCTTATATAGATTGGAGCATGACGGAAAAGCAATGACTTTGGCAAAGTAGCACCTGAATGGTGGATATATTTCTATGGCCTTGATTTGTGTCAGTTGTCATAATGTGAGGGTAACGTCATTTTAATTTAATTGCAGTTTCAGCATTTATTATCTTCATCTGGCCAGCAGGACTGACCTATTTCTAAAAGTTGGGTGTAAAAGCAACAAGGATACACTATGTAATTTCTGGACCTAGCGGCATCTCCAGGGGAATTATGTGCTGCAGAGACATTTGAAGATGTTGGCTGAAATGGTGTAGTCTGATGATTCCAAGTACATTTTCCTGAAAGAAGCAGTGACAACTCTTGCATAACCGGGTAGACTTGACAGGCCCACCTCAGTGAAGTCAGTGAATCACTACTGTTTAAACAATTTAATTTTGGTTTTACATTTCCTTTCCCAGCATTATTACTCACTATTTGAACAATTTTGGGCTGTAAATTTGCCATAAAGACCACATGATCACCAGTGCCGTGCCCAGCTGTCCAGTTTTTGTTTTTGAGGTCAATGTTTTTTTTTTTGGAAACCCTTGAATAAAGATGAAACTTTTCTTGAAAAAAGGGACACAGTTGGAGAAGACCTATCAAGTCTTAACCAGTTCCAAAAACACAAGAAACCACAGACATGAGGGGAATATCAGCTGGTGCTGACAGTGCAGTCCTCCAAACAGGAGCTCTCGAAGGTACTGGTGCGATTCCAGCGGAAAAACAAACCTGGCGGGTCATTAACGTTGTCTGACATCATGTTTTTCTCCGGTAAACAAAGAGGAAGACAAAAAAATGATGATTGAGAACTTACCTGAGAAGACAATGGTAGGTGCTGCAAAAGTATGTGCTATTTGGTTGAACGCAGCCCGATCAAGATCAAGTTACATGTAGATGACATTGGGGAGGCTCCAAGATTGGGGCTTACTAAAATAATGTGAATGCCACTGCACACTGAAAGGCTCCAACCCAAATGGGAATTTTGTCTTGAGACCATCTAGTATGTGCCCTTCTGTGGCAGAATATCCTAACTCTTGACTCAGCAATGGGAATAATCTCATTATCAATGCAGCAAATGCACAAAGTTTAAAAATACTTCTCCTTTGCATTTGGTGGGAAACGGCTGTAACCGCAGCAGGCCAGCATATTTTCAGGAACGCGGCCTCTCTGTCACGGCCGTTTTATAGCGAAAGCCTCTGATAAGAACTGACAGGCCAATAAAAAGCAGAAATACCATCAGCTCTGTCATTAACTGCCAACACGACAGCTGCCAAAAATACACTCCCATTATGCAGGCCTGCTCCTCTCGGAACCGTCAGCACCCTTCGTTGAAGGCAGGTGATAATTTTGTGACGACAGAATCAGCATCCTTTCAACAATTCGGCACCAACGCGCCTGATTGGAAAGTGGATCAGCTCTGGGTTTGTTTGCTTTGTTTTTGTTTTTTTTGTCGTTGACTGTTTCTTGCTGCCATCCTGCTGCCTAAGGTGTTCACACACGTCTGGGTGTTACGGACTGATAATTGTCCTCTGGGCAGCTCAGCACTGTCTCTCAACACTAACATGCCGAGGTGTTTACTGACAGTCTTCGCAAGTGTGCCGCGGTAGGAGGGTAGCAGCACAGAGTACTTGGCTGCCGATGAAATGGGTTTGCACCAGCCTTTTGACAATTTAACGGAATCATTGGCCAAAAACCACAGATTGTCGGCTTGAGTTGTTGGATGGTCACGCACCTTGGTTTTCCTTAATTGTTTGTGGCAGAGATTCAACAAGGCGACGGGAAACATTCGTCAGAGTATATTTCAAGTTCGTATTGCGCTTAGATGTGGTGGGCAGTGGAGAACATTTGAGTTTGGTGAACTCACTGCCATTGACAACCCTCAGCAGCATCCCGAACAATCCGTACAAGACAGGATGGATCCACGCATCCGTGGTGGATGTTTCAAATTCGGTCCCTTAACGTCCAAACACTTTTCCAGTCTTCTATTGGCCACTTTTGTTGAACCTGTTTGAAGAGTAGACAGGAATGACACCTAGTTTGGTTGGTCCTCTGCTGCTGCAAACATGGTGCGTTCAGAGATGGTGTTCAGCATACTTTGGTTGTAATGAGTTATTTGAGTTCCATCAATCTTGCGTCCTTACTCCTGCACCCAGGATCACGGGGTCTGCTGGAGCCTCTCCCAGCTGTCATGGGGCGAGCGCAGGGTTACTCCCTGGACAAGTTGCCAGTTCATCGCAGGGCCACATAGAAAGACCAACAAACATTCACCCATCCGCACTCACACACAAACCTACGGGCAATTTAGAGTTCCCAATTTGGCTCACGTGCATGTTTTTGGCCTGTGGGAGGAAGCCGGAGAACCCGGTGAGAGCCCACGCAGACCCAGAGAGAACATGCAAACTCCACACAGAAAGGTCTCAGGCCTGGAATTGAACCCACAACCTTCTTGCCCTGACTAAAGCCCCACGTGCCGCCATTATTTGAGTTAGTGCTACCATTTGGTCATGTGGACCCGGCCTGCCCATTCTCCTCTGACCCTTGGCATCAACAAGGCATTTTCATTCAATGCCGGAGGTTGTTGGATACTACAGTCCCAATGGTCTGAACCCCTACGGTTAAAGGTTCAAAGTCACCTGAATGAAGTCAACCTCAACACGCCTGCATTTCTAAAAGTATCGAAATGCTGGTTGTTCAGCTATTTTGCGTTAATATTTAGTTGAGCAGTTGCACCAGATAAAGTGGGTGGATATTATTTCCACCTTATTTCCACCTGGTAGGAAAGTAAAAACTCAAAACCGAGTGTTTTTCAGTGTTTTTAAAGGTTAATACTTCATTCCTTTATTACATATTAGATTATTTCTGATGATAGTAATGTGAATTTAACATTTGTGATCATGCAAATCCACTTTTCAAGACTTAACTGTGACCTAAATTATTTTTTAGATTGAAGTTTTCATGGTTCGTCATTGTCAGATCTCAGAATCACAACCACAACTATCACTCCCTTTAATGCAGGGTACATAAACAATAAAACACAGCAACGTATTGAAGCCAGTTAGAACTGTAACTTTCTGCAAGGACACAGCACGTCTCCCTCTGTCCTCCAGGGTGACCGCGGACAAATTCTCCCAGCCGGACGGCCACTTCAGACCGCGTTGCTTTGCTGTTGTCCAAAGCGTTTGATGTTCTATTTGCGGCCACACTTGAAAGACCTTTCTGTCACATTAATCAAGGCCCGCAGCGAATGCCTCGCAGGGTTTTCTGTCAATCCGAAGGCCCTCTGCCCACGTCAGCCACGATTTATTGGGAAGAAAAGCGGCTATATTTGTAGCCGCAACCTTTCGCCAGACCCCACCAGCTGATGTCAGTTAATTATTTGTCCCTTGAATCTAATACGTTTTTCCTGTGCCAAAACTGCGGGCATGGAGAATCGAGCTCTCCGCACCAGCACACGATCATTTGCAATGGCGGTCCGGATCGACAAAGCACACGCACGCAGACACGCACGCGCGCACGCACGAGCGCAAGCAGGTGCCGTCTCTACCCGCCGGTCAGTGTGCAAAATCAGACACTCCATCCATCTGCTGGTGTTATTCCCAGCGACCATGGTCACATTGCTATACAGTGGAGATTTTCCCACACAAACGTGTCAATCACGGCGCAGCGCCTCGATCTTTTTCATTCGATTCGGTGTCCCCACTTGGCTTTTCCCCCTCCGTCCTCATTTAACTTCACAGCACCCCCCCCCCCCCTTCAGGTTGACAGTGTTTATCTGTTTATGCCTTTTCCCCTCTGCTGCATTGACATGGCCGTAATGTCCCTAGGACACTGAGTGAAGTCTTTCAGGTCTGGCCTGCAATGCTCGCGGCTCTTAAAAAAAAAACAAAAAAAAAAAGAAGAAGCCAAAAAACAAAAAAAAAAAGAAGAAGCCAAAAAACAAAAACAAAAAAAGGGTTTAATGGGTTGGGTCACTAACAGATGTTAGTTGGGTCGCTAACCTCTGAGCTAAGAACTCCTTCCAGTGTGAAGATTTTAAGACAACTCCACTTTACCGTGTGCGTGTGTACATGAGCGCGTTTTTATGGTTTTTCTGTTTAATTTTTGGCAACACTAAATTAAATTTCTAAAAGTAATAGTAAAAAAAAAAAGTAGACAGAACCAAATTAGTTATTTTAGTTTTGCTACCAACATTTTTATGTTATTGTTCTGACTTCTTGTCTCCTTACTACACTGAGGACTACTGGTGTCAGTTGTCATTTTCTTACGTTTAATGACCTTTCTGTCGTACCTTACCATTGTTTTTCTGTTGCTGTGCATTTTTCACTTCCTCTGAACAGCCTGATGTGTCCTAATGCTGAGAAATTATAGCGCCACCTCTTGCTGTCTTTGGCGCTTGACTTCCCCAGCCGCGCTACATATCCAGTCGTATGTACATGAGACAAAAGAAAAGCCCATTAGAGGGATATTTTTTTCAATTCTGCATACGTGTGGACAAGGGCACTGTGAATTGTGCGTGGACAATTGCTGTTGTTGCTGCAGTGCATTTCCCATGGATGCTGGCTAATGGTGCAGCAGTCAGTGAGTGCACATAACTCTCCAGCAAAAAAAAAAAAAAATCAAAAGGTACTTTGTGCGAGCTGGGTGTAAAAAAAAAAGAGGGGGGGGGGGGGCGGAGAAAGTCCTCACATCTGCGTAGACAAATGCGTGATTTAGTGTTGTGAATTTCAGGGAGAAAATCCAGGAAAACTTGATAAACCACACAAATCCACCATAACCGCAGGCGGCCTCGGTAAACGAGAGCAGTTCCCCAATGAAGTGTGAGAAAAAGGGGCGAAAGAACGACTTTGTAATACCTTTAACGACACGGTTTACTCTAGGATGAGTATCGCCTTTCCTCGGAAATACTACGACGTCCCAAATGTGAGGCGGCATTTGTCTCATTTTGCACGCTGACTTATGTTTTGGTATCGCGCTGGAAATAGTTACGCTTGGATTTCATGATTTGCACAGCAGGCCTTTCGCACTGACCTTCCTCCATGTCCATTAAAACTATACTGCAGCCCCGTTGCATGTGTTTATTGGAAAGGCGAGAGGCGAGATTTTAAAAAGCTGTTAAAAAAAAGCTGTTTTATCTAATAAAATGTTTTTTTTTACCTTGTGAAGCCAGCCTTTCTTTTTTGGCAGGTTACTGCAGTTATTTTTAAATTTATAACTTTAACTTTATTTTAAATGTTGGATTAGCTTTGCTTTCATATAAGTTACATTGCATTCTTACAATGCAATAATGGAGCAAATGTTTTTAGAATATTATCTATTATCTTTTATCTATATTACCTATTCTTCTGCTTTGAATACTTTCAGGTATTTCAACATTTGAAGTTTACTCAAAACTTCAAATCAACATTAAAATTAAAACCCAAAGAATGATGTTAAATTTTAAATTTCACATATTCAACAATGAGGTGTAATTGTTGACAGCAATAATTATTGAAGGAGAAAAATGTACATACACATATGATGTAATTTACTGTTAGACATTTATTTACAGAAGTAATTATTTTTTTTGAATTAGTTTAAAAATCATAACAATGTAAAATTTAATTATTCAAAAATGAATTTAAGCCTGACAAATAAAATTGATAAAGAAAAATTGTTTTACCAAAATAGAAACACACTCCATTCATTTTTACTTTGAAAAAATGAAAAGAGATGTGTTTTTGCAGAAGAGGCATGGCAACGGAAACCTGTTATGCTGGCCTTTAAAGAAACCCATAAATAAAACATAATCCCAGTTGTTGGGTGACCCAGAACTCTTGGGTAACTCCCAGTAATGAATCAAACGGGTGACCTACAAGGCAGCTGATGCTCAGAACGTGTACAGTGTTCTCTGTTTTTAAGAAGTCAGAAAAGTAACAGGTGGTTCAATTACCCTGACATTAGCGGATTTCTGGGAAGACCCAGTGATCAGCCACTGGTCGCACCAGCTGGACGTCACCTGAACTCATCACTGATGGGACAGATCTTGACCAGCGCGACCTTGCTCTTTGGTTATACAACGGTGGCTCCGCGGGAGGCTGTGGAGAACTTCTCCGCCTTTCCTTTGACCTCGCTTCCCGCTAAAAAACACGGGCCACGATTTCTTGACGCTCTTCGCTTGGGGCGCATTGGGCAATTTCGCAGACCCTCAGTCTTGCTCGCCTCGGTTGAACTGCTCTTTGAGTGCAGGACGGCCGAAGCAGGGGCACCTCTGACTCCGCGGGAGCTTCCAGATGCCCCTTGGCACCGCGCGCGAAGACCTCTGCGGGGTTGCCCTTTAAGGCTGCGCAGCCGGTGGGAGCGAAGTTCAGGCCCCGGAGTCTCCACACGTGAACCTGTCACTCTTGCCATCGGTTCGACTTTGGCAGCGCTCAGGGCTGAGTGTGTACCGGGTGAGGGGGATTTAGAGCATTCGTTCTGCGCTGCCCCAGCACACACTCACATGTGTGCGGAAAGTCACCGAGGTCTTTCTGCTAATTATAGGCTGAAATCTGACAGAGAAAAATTAGAGGGAAAAGGGACAGCTGCAGGGTCTTGGTGGACGGCGGAGGGAAGAGGAGAAGGCCGAGGAGGGCTTCTTGATTTCGTCCTAAATCCTCAAACCCCCTTCCGCGGACCCTAAAAACAAAATTCAATCATCTCGGTGTCCTTCCTCGCTCTCTTATCCCCCTCAAATACCCATGAGCCCCTGCCGTCCCCGTGGACCTCTCAGACGAGGGGGTCAAAGGTCAGTCCCGGCAGATGATATCACCCTGGGTTTTCACAGGACGTCCCATCTTCTCCCTGAACTAATGCCATTTCCTTAGGGGAGCTTAGCCAGCAGCAAGAGAAGAACTCTGAGACCTCATCCTGTGTTCTTTCACCAACCTGTCTTGTCTCACACACACACACGCACATGCAAGCACACACACACACACACACACACACACACACACACACACACACACACACACACACACACACACTCATGTCATGACACGCACAATGGCAAAAAGACACTTCTTCTAATACATAATCAGTTCAGTAAAAGAGCAATTGAACAAATTGGATGGATTAATTGATAAAGAGCCGATGTACAACATTTACGGTAATTTGTTTTATTGTAAACATATTGTTTATGTATATACATATATGACTATTACGTATTGTAAATGTTATTTAATTTTTTTAAATTGCTTTCTGACAGAACAAGGGCACTTTATAAAGGTGTAGCATGTAAAAATAAGGGAAGGATGAAACTCATATATTGGAATTTCACTGATAGTTCAGTTCAGTTTAGTTTATTCGCTCATAATTGCACGTATACAAACAAACAGATAACAAAGGATACAGCAACAACAAAATTATATTGACCGAAAGGCTGAAGCTTAAGCTTATATGACCTCCCCTTTGTACATTTCATGTAAGCGGCTCATTTTATTTTTTAATTGTCCATACATGAACAACACATCAAAAACAAAAGGTTCTAAATCATTTCCATAAACAGGCTAATCATTCCCGAGTTTTATATTTCTTTAAAAAAATATATAAAAAACACAAAATGAACTACACGTTGAACAGAGCATAAATTGATAAATAATGCATTGGTTGGCTCCAAATAATCAGATTGATTCACAGTTTGTATAGCGTTCCTCTGTAGTATGTAAAGAGCATTAGTGTTAGTTTTGTATGTGTTTCCCCATATCTGCACACAGTAGGTAATGTATGGGACTATGAGAGAACAGTACAGTACATATAGTGACTTTTGATTCAAGATATGTTTAATTCTGTGTAATATTGCAATGGATAGACTACATAGAGTACATGATATGAGAGTTTAAATATGGACGTTTCTTTTCTGTACAATTTTGGAATTTCGAAAAAGATGAGCGTTCCCTTCATATAGTGAAACGAGGCTCAGTTTCCAGGCCCAGGTATTTTATTTTTTGCTCTCTCTCTCTGCTGTGTGATCGACAGCCGTCCAACAATCCTGGTGGCTTTGTGCCGGAGATCCTGAGGAGGCCGAGCAGGAGGCCCGTCAGTGCAGGAGACCCGGCCCTGCTCGGCTCATCAATAGCATTCACTGCTCCCAGGCTGTGTGACAGGTGCTCCGGGCCGAACCTCCTGGCCTGCCCCCCACCTCCCCACCCTCCAGCCTAAATCCTGCCAGTTTTATTGGGACTCCTGCGCACCCCCTACCCCTCCCCACTCCCTCCCTCACTTCATCCCTGCTTCCTCCTGGGAGCCGTCGGAGCGAGGCTCAGGTCTCCTCTGGCTCAAATTAAATGCCTGTGGTTAATTAGCTTAGGTTGCTATTACCAGCAGAGGTGGGAACCTTTAGCACGGCGTCCAGGCCTGGGAAACCCTCCGACTCTTTCAGCCTCCCTTGTGAAACACGGTATAATTTGTAGGTTCTTGGCGTGGCCCAGAACCTTTAACAGGACACACTTGATGGCTGGCAGGCAGCCTCCAACCTGAGTCTGCACTGAATGATGGAATTATACTCTTGACTCCCCCTAGTGGCTGATGCAGTAGAGACAATCTATCAAGAAAAAAAAAGTGGGAAGACAGGATTCAGGCTAGTTTTTACAATTAAAATGAATACATATGGTTTAGCATACATTGGTACTCGTATTGCATTTGTCTTTTATACAGTATGTTTTAGCTTCTGTAACTTTTAACCTTTTTAATCCCTACATCACTTCAGGGTCAGGCTTCTAGCTAAATTTGGTATATATTAAACAGAAAATTCTCATAGATTCAGTTGCCCTCAAGTTGGATTCTGACTACTGTGTGGTACGTTTTTGGACGCTGTGACACTCTCCTACTCGACAAGGCTTCAGCCTATTCTTTGCAGTTAAAGATTCATCTCTCAGACACGACTATCTTGTTCTCTCGTTTGTTATTTTATCCCATATTTAATTCATTATATTCTTCTATCTATGGCTGTTTCGAACTGATCTGAAGCAGAGAGGGATGGCAGTGGAGAGACGGGATGAGTGTCGGTGCAGGACTTCAAGTGTGTAGCCATTCCGGCTATACTGGACTTTCTTGTTACTAGAATCTCTCAGAATATGTTTGATGAGTTACGCTTGCTCTTTCAATATTTGCACAGATGAGTATGAATATGATTGTACTTCAATTACAGCTTCTTTGGTGAGTGCTTCGGGTCAGTGTTGTAGTCTTTATTTAATAACGACTTGATTTATATTGTGCCTTTATTGTGCTTACTGTATATTGCACATTCACACTGGTGGTGGTAAACTACACGCGTGTCGCCACGGCTGCCCTGGGACAGATTGACTTATTCTTTGATCTCACACTGAAATTAAATGCATGTCATTCATTCTGTTGTAAAACATAGGAATCAAACCTTCCAGGCATTTATATTGTCATTTCTATTTTCTCCTCAGCCGCACCACACATATCAAACTTACTTAGATTGTATTCACTTTTGCACTCTACATATCACAAGAGTAAATAGTTCCCCCTGTGTCATTTTGTGTTTATCACATTTCAAATATTTATAAAGTGACACTCCTTAATACCCCAAAATGTGAAATGCCTGCGTCTCCCTCCATTCCTCCTCAAAGTCTCGGGTTACTTTTTTAAAATACCTCCGGCTTCATCGACTCCCTTGATGGGAGCATCCACTGCTGCCATACGGCTGCGCTGGGCGAGAAGTTGTTAACACCGCTATTCCTAACCCAGATGAAGGCTGCTGGGCTGGTTGTTCACAGCCCAGAAGTCTCGGCGGCATCCTAAGGGACGAAAGCCAAGCGACTGTCACATGACTGGCGGCATTAACTCCTCACACCTGTGAGGAGGAACAAAATAGCCTTGCAGCGCCCGGCGGTTACAAATGAGGGGCGATAAGTCTTGTGACTTTGTGCTGATCAGCGTCATTCCGAACCGCTTACGTGTTTTTTTTTGTCTTGAGACACAAAGTTAAGAAGTAATTTATCATTTGAATTGATTTGATTCGATTTTTGTGGTCTGTTGCTTTGGATTTAACGTGGGTAAGAGTCAAAAAATTTAGGGGGGATGAAGCTCAGTGTAGAAAATTTAGTCCAGTTTCATGGGTTTTTTTCACGGGCCCAAAACCTGAGCGCTTGAGGGGGTCGGGAAAAGAAAGAAAATGAGCAGGTGTTTAGTCCCAAAGTATGTCAGAGACATCCGATTCGGCTTCTAAGTCTTCACCCAAATCCCAGATGACAGAGCAGCTCATCCAAATTGCCTCCCCCCTGTGACATCGTCGTCCGTGGTGTTCGCTGTGATGCCCTCAGCGCCACGCTGCTTCTCAAAGTCAAACAAGGACTTTGCTGCTTCTGCCTCTGCTGGATTCTAACCTACCAAGTTTTGTTTTTTTTTTAATTAATGTGACTTCTGCAGTCGTGTAAAATTGACATTAAACAAGGTGTATCAGTGTTAGTCTTGGCTGATTGCGCGGCCTGTGAAAGCCATCTTGTCACCAACGCTTTGGCTTTGAAGGAGTTTCCAGTATTCTGGGAAAAAATAATCCCGCCTGGGACGAAAGACTGGAGCCAGACGTAGAAATGGGACACGTCGAGTCCAAAAGATGTGGTGCCACCCATAAATTGAAGCCCCGATTAAAGATGCAATTTACTTTGCATTTCAGGAGGATAAAAAGTTTGACGTTTAATTGGACTGGATATATATATATTTCTTGCCTTTTTGCTGGATGGCTTTTAGTCGGATTTTATATTACGCTGCTTAGAAGTGAAGCAGAATTTACGAGAGCATTTATTTTAATGGTTTAGTTGTCTCGAGGAAGGGCTTATACAGGACCGTGAAGCTTTGAAAGGCCTCAGCATTCACCGCACTGACGCGCTGGGCTTTTGAGTGTTATGATGCCAGTTGTTTTACGACGTGTTTGGTTTTATCCTGTACCAAGTCTGGGTTCCCGAGAATCAACGCAACCTCTTTTATTCATGATTACAGATAATTCTATCCATATATTTCACCAAAAGAACAGGCTGTGGCATCTGCTGTCTTTTCTTTTCTTCTCCTCCACGCAGTGAAGGAGTGTGAGAAGCGCTTTTGCATGCGTGTTGCCCAACGCACGTTTCTGAGTGCATTCCTGATTGGGCTAGTATGTGTCTACATTGCGTTGGCAACATGTGTGACTGCGTGTGAGAGGTGCTGAGCTCTCCTCAGCTCATTAGGGCCTGGTGAAGCCATGTAGCGACCGGGTCAGTGGCTTCGTGCTTTTGACAGTATTGTCACTGCAGTCTTTGGTTGAAGGCCAAAAACTACATGGATTGGTGTAGAAAAAAAGACGTCATGACTTATTTAGAAGTTTAAAGGTCATTTAGTTATTTTAAGCCAACTGAATCTGACTTGCTACTGTTGTTAAACAAGAAATACACCCAGGTGTTTGTTTTTCTTTATCACTCTTTCCTGCTGTTGGGCCAAAACAAAGTTATTGGCAAATTGTTCTGAAAATCTAAAATCCAAACTTTTCAGTAAATTAGGGATGTTTTCCGTGTAAAAAGTCACGGCACGTTAGGGCCCCACAGGCAGTCACTACATTTGTGAAGTAAACATAGTGAAAACATAGTGCTAATACTCTATAATTAGGAGAATGGTTGCGTTTAAAGCAGATTTATTTGTTTAAATAAACAAACTCCATTTAATACACTGACAAACTCACTTTACAAGCCCCCCAGTCCTCTTAATCCTGTGTCAATGTCATGCCAACTCTTATGGTCCGTTGAGTCGCACACACACACACACACACACAAAAGCATCCAAAAAGTATTGCATTGTCTTTCTCATTTTCCACTTTTTTGAGGTGTTTTTTTCTTTCTTTCTCATTCTCTACCTTCTTTTTTGAAAGCAAGGTATTTGTGTTTGTTTAATTTTTTTAACTAAATAAAAAAATATATTGATAAATAATTTTCAAAACAATAATTTTCGCGCTTTTTATTTATTCATTTATTTATTTATTTACTTAAGTTAGTCATCAGTCTCAGATCCTCATTTGCAAATCTGGAACAGAAAACGTTGTATTTAGCCCTGTGTTTACAGCTTCAAATAAAAACTGATTATTTTTCAGCCCTTCCAAAAAAATAGGTGGTCTCAGGTGGCAGAGTCGTAAGCAGCAGGCAGAGGTGTAAGAGGTATCCGAGTCCTTTGTGACATCAAACAGCACTGCTTTCCAGAACTGTGCGCTTTAGCACACACTTTCTAAAACAGGGGTCGGCAACTTCACTATCAAAAGAGCCATCTTGCCCCATCCAAAAATAAAGTATTCCGTTGGAAATGAAATGTCCGGTGATTGACGTTTGCACCAAAGTTACAATATCTGACGATCTAGATCGCAAAATGTGGCAGGGTTACTAGTGCAGTCTGTGCTTCTGACTCATCGGGTGTTTTTGCGCCTGCATATCATTAGCGCAAAAACCTTTGTGGATACGACGCAAAGATGGCAGAGACGGTAAGTAAGTAAAACCACAGCGCCACATAATGGCTGGCGTAAGTACTTTCCAGCTTTGCCGTGTACATGTGGATATTTTTGGAGACGGCTTCGTGTAAACTCTTTTTTTCATGCAAATGCTTTTCTTAACACGCTCAGTTTCAGAAAATGTCCTCTCTTTGTAAACAGGGTTACAAAAATGGCTAAAATATTTCCATGTTATTAGGTTGTTGTTGTTTTTTCAACGCTAAAGGGAGCCACTGCAGAGGTGCAGAAGAGCCGCAGGTGGCCGACCCCTGTTCTAAAAGGTGGTCATAACCGGTCATTGACAGTGTAGTGTCCGACTATTGTGGGGAATCAGCATGACGGTCAATTTTGCTTCATATGGGACTGTAAACTTAGTGCAAGCAGAAGCAATAATGGCACAATCTCTTTAAAAAAAAAAAAAAAAAAAAAAAAAAAAAATCAAGTGCTAATCTAGTGATTTTAGAGATTTTAGTCTTTGCACCGGCCAGACAAACTGTCCTCACATCAGCTGCTAATGCTAAGAGAGGGAGCAGATGATTCTTTGTCAGCTTGCGGGGGATTAGTGGGTGCTAGTTATATCCATAATCACACGCTCACTCACACTAACACGTTCTCTCAAACCCACATTTGCTCCCAAGCATTTGGTACACTTGTGCATTCTCTTAAACACAGGGGCTAGCACATGCTGTCGCGTACATGCTCGCGCTCGCGCACAGTCACACACACACACACTCACACACACGCACATGCACACTCACGGAAGTGTGAGAGGTTGGCGGGTAGGCCGGGTTGTGAGCGCCGCGGGGCCACATGCTGGTCGGAGGGAGATTTGAGAGGGCTTATCTGAGGATACATAGAGCGGCAGACTGCAGCTGTGCTGAAATGATTTATATCGGCAGAAACTGACACACTTTTTGAAGCCGTGCGCTCACAGACATGCGCACGGGTCGTGTGAAACACTGTAGTGTGTGTGTGTTTCTTTTTTTTTTTTTTTCCCAGTCAAATTTGCCACGGCACGAAAACCCGACCGCAAAGCCAATTTGCACATTTGTATGTGACGGAGCCTCGAAAGATGTGAGCGAGACGATCAGCCTTTGTTTCGTCACAGTGTGTGCAAGAGAAGCGCTCGCTGTACGGCCATTGTGTCTGCAGATGTTCGCTTGTTCAAATTTCAAAGGCTAATCAAAAAAATAAAAAATAAGCAGAACCTTACCAGGCAGCTGGATCGAGCTTGAGATTTCTAGCCCGAATTCTAACGTCTTGAAAAAAAAACCAATCTTAATATTCTCAGCTGGTTGGCGTCAGACCAGTGTCCTTTGAGGGAGAAACAGGTGGAACTACAGCCGGGGTTCAGGCACGACCGAATCGGGGAGCTGCTGCTAGCTCGTAAACAATGGCCATGGCAGCGCAGCCGCAGCTGTACAGTCGGCTTTATCATTGTGGAGCAAGGTTTTGTTGTGTTAGGGCAAAGACGACAAAGAGATGTTAAAAAAAAGATAAACATTTTGGGGTAATATTTCCTTCTGTGTGAACAAAATGAAAAGTTACCAAAAAAAAAGCATTTTTCCTTTTTTGGTAACTTTTGGAAAAGTCCAAGAGAGAAAAGTCCAAAGCATTCTTTTCCATTTTCCATCCGTACTTTTTTGAAATGGCTCTCAACTAGACTCAAAGAAACAGCTTTTAAAAATTCTCTTCAGAATATTTTCTAAAGATGTCTGAGTTGGTAACAAGCTGCCTTTGACATCTCAAACTCGTGACTGTCCTGTATTCCCACTGATGATTTATGTTCACAGGCTGCATTTTATTGCTCTGACCCCCTAATACATTCACTGCAATAATTTCACCTTAGCTAACATTATGACCCCCCCAAAAAATTAGCTATTGTAAAACGAATCAGCGGGGGGGAACCCACTGTTTACTCCTGTCCCTTTAAGTATCTCACATTCTGATAAAGTCCAGATGAGACCCAAGACTTTTTCCATGGAAATGCAGCCACATGTCTTGTTTTTTCACAGATTTATACCCCGTTTTATGGTGCATTTTTGTTTTCTCCTGACCTCACCCGAACCAGGGTAGAGCCCCTGCAGGCCAGAAAAACCAGACAGTGCGTGGCGAAAGAGAAACAGTGCAATCTTGTGCAAATAAGCTGCACTGAGACGACACAAGACGATTCAGCGTCTCACAAAAGAGTTTCTTTCTTTATTCTTTTTCTGTAACCTTAGCTCTCCGTACTTATCAAGGATCGGCCTTTCACCGGAGATATGCTGTGGAATTTATTCAGCGGCCCCGCATTCCGTCCTAATGTCAGATGTGTGTAATGAATGCCTGGACAGACAGGACAGAAGGCCTGAACAGCCGGTCAGCCTGGACGTCCTGGCAGAGGCCGCACAGGGAGCTCCGCTGCGCTGATGCTGTCAGCACTCCGGGATCTGACATGTTCGCAACACTTTCACACCGCATCACACACTTTCTCAGATGCCCACGTGTCATTTTGTTAGAGGCCTTTCGCCAGCTCGCCCAACAACACGCCCGACACTCAGCAGTGTGCTCGGGCCACGCAAAACAGCGAAAAAAAAACCCTGGCGGAAAACTGTTGGACGTGATAGCATTTTTCTACGAATTTGTTCATATTGGGCTGATGCAAGCGGTAGATATGATTCATAATGTTTATAAAAACAAGGGAGGACAAATACATTTTATTTGTTCTGATGCTTGGTAACTTTTAACAATGTAAAGTCCAATATTTTCCATAAAATGAAGCAGTCTCACATAGTTATCTGAGAAAAAGCTCTCCTGATCTCAGGAAACCATTCATTATTATTGTTATAGACCTCTCTTAGCAGCCTTCTCCATTAACGCTGGTCTTTGGCGTTAGCCTCTTGCTTTAAGTGGTACTTCGGTTGACCTTCCTTCCACGTGTTTGGGAAGTGGTGTAAAGTATAACAAGGCGTACTCAGTGGGCACAACAGAATAGAGAAGACCTTTCTGAAGGCGTTGTGACCAACCTGGAAAGGCATCAGTGGGGTAGTAAAACCCTTTGTGATGTCCCAAAGGGTTTATTTGCCAACCAAGCAAAAGAAGCTGAGGAGTTTTCATGCTTCTGCAGTTTATCAGCAAAACAAATTGAATTTTTTATTAAGATTGTATAGTGATCGTAAAGTAAAGAAATCCTAATGTGTTAGTCTGTTACATGCAACTCATTCAGTGCGCTTAAAGGTCCAGTGTGTAAAATTTGGCTTTATTTATGACTTTTATATTTGTGAAAGCTTAACATGCTGCCCATAAATACATTGATAAAAGTGTATGTTCGCAGCACAATGAAAGTCATTTGGTTTTCCTACCCTTAGAGCAGTTTTCATATATGTATGTATGTATATACATATATGTCCTATTCGATCAACAAACATCACCAATGTCTGACACCTGAAACCACAAGGATGATATTTTGTCTTCCCTCACACTCTCATCCCCTCCCTGCATGAACTGATGCTCCGATAGGTGGAGCGATAATTTGCCATGATGACTTTGCCGCCAACGCCGCCCTCTCCTCCCTCTCTCACTAGGGATTAATTCTTCCTCTTGCATTTCACTTAGTATGCACATATTTGGCACAAGAATATCCACCAGCAGGCTGAATATGACTACCAGCTGCAAGCTTTCTGCATGAAGGCATGCAGTATGAATAACTGTGTGAAGTAATTACACATATAGGTTACAATAGCTTTCACAACTTAAATTAAATTTAAGAAGAATGAATTGGAAAGAGGATGTTTGAAAGCTAAACTGTTACTGTATTTAAAACTATATCAATTTATCAACACTGTTGTTACTATGCAAATGTCAACATGTGCTGTATCTAAAGCAGAAGGCAACGTTGTTCTTCTATATATCAAATAAATGGATAATAACAATTATTGTATCATTTAAAAGCATTCTTCAAGGTCTCAATGATCATTTCACTATTTTTTTCCTGACATTATTGTCTTTCCGGCCTCTGAAAGTAGTGAAACTCATACTTTAATTCCGCTTACTCTGCTTTGCTGTTCAGGAAATCGGCCCTTTGTGATGTCACTGATATCTTACCCAGGTTTGTCGCGAAACCCCTCAGCCAGTTGGAATGTAAACAAAATGGAAGGTCAGCAAAACATTTTGCTTTTTCTTCAGCAAACAGTTTTTGCAGGACTGTGAAATGTCAGTGTTTAACTTGTGGCTGATGAATATTCTGAGGCTGTGACACTGGAGTCTAGGATGGAGATCTTATTATGGGCCTGTGATTAGTTGCGTCCCTCGTGTCCTTCTTTTGCGTGAATGCCGGATCAGTTTATAAAACAGAAATTAAAGATTAAGGCAAGATGAATTGTACACAATAAGCTTGTCTTCACAATAAATGGATGACCATAGGTACTCTAATCTCCAAAGGGGAAATTAAAATATCAGACACGTGTAAATATATATCGGACATGAAAGAAAACAATACAACAAATAATTACAAAATAAGAGCACTTATAACAATAGAAGTTCAGCAGTGGACTTTTTGCTACACTGTGTTTATTACCCAGCTCTTTCAAAAGAACCCCCCCACCCCCCCATCATCACCAAACCCTTGGAGCCCTGCTGCTGCAGTGAAGACCCTCCTCCTTGCACATGGTCCGAATTACCTTTCTGTGTCTCTGGCTTCCCCTGAGAGCTGCGGTGAGCCGTGCGCAGGTTTTGTGTGGTCCCGAACTCCTTACTGACACCCCCTCCTACGCCCACCTCCCTCTGTCTGTGTCCTCTCACACAGCAGCCTTCACTCTCGCTCTCTCGGTCGTCATCGCGTACTGTCACTGACTCTGCGTTGTTTTGCCGTCGTTCTCACGCCCCTCCATTACCTCACCCTCATCCGGGCCGAGGAGACACAGTTTTAAAATATTTATTTTGACAGATTATCAAAGGGGATGCAACGTAGAAACACGATAGCGGCCCTTGCTTTTGGCTCCGACACCGCAACGGTTTGTCTTTCTGCAAGAAGAGACGGAACTTCTCTGACTTGCGGAGGAAAAGAAAGGCAAAGAGAGGGAAGAGCCCTTTGATGACGGTGATGTACTTCCAGTGAGGAATGTGAGCGTCTGAGGCTGGACTGCGGCACATGTCCACCACCTGTTCTCAGCAACAGACCCAACCTGGAGTCTCAAAAATATTCCCTCAAAGGCTCCTCTGTGTCTGCGCGTAGCACGTTTTGTTCCCCGTTTCTTAATAAGGGCAGGTTGAAATAATCAAACCCATCTTTGGTTAAGGTGATGCAATTTGTTTCTATTACGAAATTCTCAGAATAAAATATGTCATGAAAACAAGGAAAATGGGTTTTGTCCAATGCCGTGAAATCAGCAAAGTTAAAATTTATGTGCATTTTTTTTGTTATTTCGTTAACATTAACAAGTTTTTACTCCATATGTTTGATAAAGCAAATCTATTTCCTGATATAGTATATTCCAGCTCAATTTTTTTTTTTGAACGTACACATATTTTTCACTTATTCATACTCCTACTACTAATAATACATTGTAGTGTTTTGTTGCTTGTTTTGTAACTACTGTGTAATTATCCTGATTGATTTATCTTGCGCGGCCCGGATGACGATATATGATACTGCATCATCTGTGGTGACACACAGTTGCGCTTTAATTTTATGTAATTAACTTTATTACATTACATGCTAAGTCCTGACAAGTCAATTGCAGCTCATGTTTCCGCCAAATTCGAGCTGCGGTCGAAAAAAGAAAATTGTGTTAACAAGTGCTGGCCGCCTCATGCAGCTTGCCTTTCATCCCTCAGCTCTTGTCAACGCACTTTACAGACCTACAAAAGCTGATCTGTGGGAGAGCGTGGCGGTGCGCACAGTGACTGGGCTTTTAATAGGTGTGAGCCTGACTTGCTCCTTTTACTGTAAATTTTTTGCAATGTGACGGACGCCATTGAGCACAAATCCCCAAACGGTCAGTCCTAGTTTTGTGACGTTGCAGTGTGAAATCTTTTGAGTTTAGTTCCTTGGTAAGCACGTTTTACAGTCATCTGCACTGATGACAGCAGTTCTGACTCCTTGCAGATCCATATTGAAAAGCTCCAGTCTGGCTCTTCGCAGCCAGTTGGAAGTCTTAGCCTCTTACCGTCTTTGTTATATTCATTTAAAAAACTGTAATTGTAAAAATCTGTTCATGGAAGTTTCCTTGTATTTAAAATAAGAAATCATGCAGTAAAGAATTCATGAGATGTACCTAAATCCTTGAGTATTTCATTCATTCATTCATTCATTTGCCAAAAACAGCATTGCGAAAGCCTCAAAACTACAATCAGGATGGTAAAGCTAAAATACTATGAAAAAAAGTTCAATTCTATTTCTTGAACATAAAACAACATTATGTCCTGAATTTCTGCTTTTAATACAACAGTAACACTTGAATTATTGGCAGTGCAACATCTTTCATGGGTACTTTCCTACTCTGCAGATGAGACGGACAAGACTGGAAAACACAAATACTACGTAAACACTTTTTTTTATTGGAAAAATAAATTAGTAATGGAAAGAGGCAGGAGCTGAGGACAGAGTTTGTGACATTAGCTGCGTTTCCATTACCCCTAGAATTGGGCAAAACTTAAATATCCAAATAAAAAACTGGCAATGGAAACACCTAAATTTCGAAAAACCTCTCAAATATCGCTAAAAGGTTTTTACGCTCTCATGAGGGTTTTTTTTCCAGACGTATTGCTATAGAGGTATAAAGCAAAGGTGTCATGGAAACACTTTTTTTTTCTTTCGCATTTACGCATCCCCAGACGGGGTCACATGACCAGTTCACTTCAAGTGAAGATGGCGCATTATGTTTGGACGGAGGAGGAGACTGAATATTTTTTACAAGTCATCAAAGCGAAAAACATAACAACCGTTCTTGACAGGAAACAAACGCAAACAAACGAGACGAGATTTTACGAGAATTACGGGTTATGCGCTTTACACCATTCAATGGAAACACCTGAAAATCGCAATTGAATTTTCTCGAAATTTTAGAAATATCGCTTTTATTTTGCGAAAAACTGTAGTGGAAACCCAGCTATTATCAGGCTTGCTTTCTTGAATAGCCATCTTCTTTCCTAATGTTTCCCATTGGCTCTGCCCCATATGGACAAAAATGTACCTGCAGATCAATAACTCAAACTTTTATTATCTGTATTTATGTTGCTTCTTCTCTTCTGCAGACTGAGTTGTACTATGAATATAAGTCAGCAGAAACACCTCCATCACAAGAGGCCATATTCTCAAGCCTATTTTCCATGTTGTTGTAGAAACACAATAACGTCCAATATTTTTGGAGCACCAGACTGTGTCGGCCACATGTGTCCGTGCCACTGCTAATACTTCTACTTCTCCCCCCGTCCTGTCCTTCCCACCTTGGCTGTGCGCTTTTTATGAGAAAAGTGATTAATGATTTCTCTCCCCGCCTCACTTAAAGGGAGTACGGCTTTATTTTCACTCCGGGGCCAAAGTGTACGCTAGCCTCATCGCCAGGGAGCCGGCCAACATGTAACCTGGTCCGTCTTTGATGGGTCGCTGTTGGCTGTCTCACAGTGGCCGAATATAAACCTACGAGCTGAGACGCTCCTCTGCGACTCTCGCTTGGTCAAATTAAAATAAGGCGAAGCTCATAAGAGAGATGTCAGGATGCGTTCGCCAGCTGCGACTGCAGATAGAGCCGACGTCAGCAGTGAACTAAGGCCGTTCCTTGACTCAATGTGTGTTTCGTCTTCCTGCGGTCTGTTGGCTTATTTGTTCTCAAGATGCCAGCATAAAATTCGCTATTGCCAATGAAGTATTTTACCTGTCTTTTTTTGGAACCAAAACAAATGATCTGCATGAACTAATCTCACATGGGTAATTGGGACACATTGTGCAATCATTGCACCTGATCAAGCTTTTCAAAGTTTGCCTGCAAACAAAATGATTCCAATTTCTGAGGTAACGGTGTGAGTGTTACCCCTGGATCTTTGCTGTATTTTCCTTTGTGAGCATGCAGCATGTGCGTGTCAGCGGTAAAGTTATAGGGTTCACCGGGGGGTTTCGGCTCAATGTCTCCCCTAGAATGTATTTGCATGTGTATTGCAAGGTCAGGAGAGATGTTTTTCTCTCTGGCCGTGTCCCTGAGGTGGCCAGAGAGATTAGCCTGCCATATATCACCTGTCAGACAATTTAAAAGACCGGTGAGAGGCATTCTGAGAGCCGAAGCAACCCTCAGGACAAAAGTGCCATCTTTAAATCTAAACTGCGTGCTGATGTGTTTGGTAATGGAAAATTCAGTGGAGCCATAATAAGCAAAGTTCACTTTATTAGTGTTTTATAACAATATTACGTATCTCTTTTGATGCCAGTAAATTCTTCAGGAATAAGGAAGTTATCCTGTGCTGCTTTTGCTAGCGCAACGTGTACATACCTATTGGCTCAATGTGACTTTGGGCTTGTTAAATGACAATAACATTTTTCTGAACTTTACTTGACTTTGGCGATAAAGCTAGCTTAGTGGTCAATTTCCAAATTTCTTTGGAAGAACAAACATACAAAACAACAACAAACCCCAATTCAATGTTGCTTTTGTCGAAGATGATGGGGGATCCACCCTTTGTTCGCGTGAAACAAAGAAGTGAAAACTGGGAACATGGTGATGAAGGGCAGCAAAGTTGCGTGGAAGACAGACAAGGAAAATGAGAGCGGAAACCTCGCTCTGAAGGAAAAAGGAACCCAGTAATAATTTCAGATGTCCACCAGGGGAATTTGATGACTTCCACAGATACAAGACGCATGCAGCTTCACCGCGCCCACCCCGCCGTCCCCCCCAACCCAACTCGTCCCATCCTCCCCTCCTCCTCCTCCTCTTCCTCCCTTCTCCTCCAGTCCAGTCCCTCTGTGTTCCTTCATGAATGGCGATGATGTCAGATCCAGTATTTCACAGCCCGAATCGGGGCGTTGACATGGACAATTTGGCCGGTGGGTTCTCCCCAGCATTGGACATGGTGTTACGATTACACGCTCCACTGCAGGTCCGACATGCCACGGATGAAGGGGTGGTGTGTGTGTGTGTGTGAGCAGAGGAGTTGATGGGTCGTTGGACTTTTTAAAGAACTCTGTGAAGAGTCCCGCTCGGGAGAGCTGATAGAAACCCAGAAACACGGCGAGGCTGAAGATGATTCCCGGAAATATTCTCATTCCGCCTTCCCAGCCGTGACGGCCCTCGCCTTGCTTTTGTTTCCAAACGCCCTCCCACACATGATCATAAAGCAGAAGAAGGATTTCTGGAGCGCCCTTCAGAGTATATATCATTTAGAATCGAGAGAATTATGTCAAAATATTTATCCCCTTGTGTTTGTTGTCTTTTTAAAAATATTTTTATAGCCCAGTTTGGATTTCATGGCCGCAGCAGGTGAAAACAGCCGAGCGCAGGGTACAATGACAGGGGGGGAGAGAGTTAGGAGTCACAAGCCAGCTGGAACACCAGGGAAGGCCTTGAGGTGGAGACTACGCAGAGCCAGCAGCCAAGAAGACCTCCAGGAAACCCTGCGGAGCGGGACATCCGATATGGAATATCTGAGTGTGATGAGGGGAGCTGTCCTCCCGCGTTCGAAGCTATCTGTCTTTCAAATCATACGACCATTCCCGGCGATAAGATGGAATCAAATTGGGTAATGTCAGCAGAGTGCAGAGGGTTTTAAAAGTGAAGTACCTACTAACCCTGACAAGCCAGGTGGAGCATTTCCTCGTTTCTTTTTTTTACGTCAAAATCGTATACAGGGTCTCCGTTGGCGCCAAAGCCAAGTCAGTCCGTGCAATTCCATTAAAAGGAATTTCAAGTGACTTTCTGAAAACTTCACAACTTCTCATAATGCACTGATTCAGAGAGAATTTCACAGCAGTACAACCAAAAATAAACATGTACCTGAAATACAACTCAATTTAAATGGTTTAAGTAGACAATGAATGAATGAATGAATATGAAGACATAAAGGCTAAAAGAAATAATATTTTCCTGCCTCAAAACAAAGGGTCTTGAGTAACAGGCACACTGAATATTCAGTTAGTAGGTTTTGTTCGCAGTTACATGTACACAGCTTGACTGGCGAAACTGACCATTGACAATTTTTTTTTCTGTGCATATACCTGGTCATAAGTATACGTGTTTTTCAGGACATAAAATGTCACTCTGATAGCTCGAAGTTTCCAAAAAATAAAGCTCAAAACTGAAAAACAAAACAAAAAAAAATCGAAGTCGAGAACATCAGAGCCAAACTGCTCTGAGCCAAGTAAGAGTTGGGAAAAAAAAGAGTCTTTCAGGGGGAAAATCTGTTTGTCTTGGGTTCACAAACATGACTTGAAGTCGACCTCGGCTGTCAGCAGACAGTAAATAAGGAGGAAGTAGCACGTGTTGAGCAGACTGTCATCGTGTCAAGAAATCACTCGGTCTTGCTCTCTATCCTCCTCTGTCTGTTGTCTTTGTTCTTTACAAGAACTCGTAAAATGTAAACCTTGTTCGTTCGACCTCTTTTTGTGAAAATGCTGTTGCGTTGCAATTCCATACAGGTCATCAACCAAACAACAGAGCAACAAAGCTTGGAGCCTTAAAGTAGCAGAAATAATTGTCATTGTTCAATAATTTATTTTAAATGATCATTTATTTCATTCTCAAGTATTTATTTTGCCAGCCTGCTCTTCTCTGAATTGATTTGTACGTATAAGGTCTTCAGTGAAATTCTGTTTCCTGTGAAACGGTCAGCTTGCCCTCGAACTTTGTGCACCTTGGATCAAACTATCGTTCCTCTTGTGACACTGTTTTGTGTTTTGCCTCTACATTTATCGAATTTATCTAATACCTTTGTCAAATCTTTGGATGCCAACGTTGCGTTGCATTACGCAAATGTAGTGTCAATATACGAGATACCAGTCTCCCAGTTTGTCTGTCCTTGAATGTGAGACATACCTTGTATGTAGCCCTTCTTTACCTTCTCCATCTAATTCTAGTAGCCTTACATTTTCACCAAACCTAACGCGTTAGCCCCACAACTCAAAAATAATCTGGCCCACAGAAATGGCTGCCATACTTCATTCACAGGAATTTGGCAGTGACAGCCCTCTCCCCATGGAGGAATAAACATGGAGTTCTCACTCACCACGTCCTGCTACTCTCACACATCTTCACCCGGTGGGTCCGACACTTCCGCTGCACATTAGACAGCGACCCTGCTTAAGGTGTGTACTGACAGGGATAGATGATTTTAGAGGACGTGGCGCTTAGGCAGACGTCAGTTGGCAATCGTCGAGAGTTGTGCTTTTTCCTACCATTGTATCGATAACCAACCATATATGGATTTGCATATTATTTACATATCATCTTACTTATTTAAGAAGCCTTACAGTTTTGTTGTACACAACGCGCAGCATTGTCAATGTCCAAGGTCTGATGTGAAATTCATAAATGTTTTACGACATGAGAAGCGTTTCAAATTGTCGCATTCAAAAGTGTCTAAAAAAGACAAGTTTTTAGAGGAAGGGCCACAAACTGCATACTGTTGCCAGAAATGCACAGTCAGCAATGTTTCATGGTCTGGTCAAGATTTGGTAACATTTGCTTGCTACCGAACCTTTGTAACTGCTAGCTAGCTAACATGCTCCTATTTACAATAGCCCATTTTATTTAAGCCTACACAGAGTGGTGGCCTTGTGCTTTATGTGTGAAGATTGTTGTCCTTAGAACATCATGCCTCAGGGCAAGTTGTGATTCGGATTCATAAATTTGTAATGTAATGTTGTAGTATAATATTAATAGAGGAATAACTTCTTCTTTTTCTTCTTCTTCCTCTAGTACTACCACTTAAAGTAGTAGTAGTAGTATTAGTAGTAGTAGAATAAATCCCAATTTGTAAATATTGGCATTGCACAAATGCAAAACTGAAAAAAAAAAAAAAAAAAAAAAATGCAATTTCCTTGAATGGCTACATGTTCCAAACAAGTTAACTTAAAGTTCTTTAATTAAAATTTGTTTGCATTTATTGTGAGAGGAAATTGTTTTTCCAAATTTGGACAAAATACATCCAATAGTAATTTGAACAAGTCTCTTAAGTTTGTCATTTGTTTGTCACTTTTTTTTTTTTTTTTTTTTAAGCTTTAGCTAACACTCAAAATTCACATTAAAGTAGTGGTCCAAAAGCTTAACTGCTAGCTAATAGATTAAACAAAAGCGCTAGTTTGTTTTTAGTTTTAAAGCCACACATCCGTGTTCTACATTTACAAACTCTCACACCTCCGCATACTTGTCTGCTTTCAGACAGCATGTCTTCCTGCTTGTGTTTCATCCGTCTGCCAGCCAGCCTGCCTCCTGCTGCTTGGTTGTAAACTGGCCTAATACATTTAGCATGCTTTGCGATCATGTCACTACCTCTGGTCAAGGCCACTCACTGTTATCGTATCAGCACGAGGGCTCCGAAGCCGCCATCCTCACCTGTTTTTATTACTTTATGTATGTAGAGCTGTGGCCTGATTTCATAACCCGCTTCTTTCTTTGATTCTTCTTTTTCCTTTCACATCACAAGACCGTGACATTATTGCTCAAACAGCACTGCGACCAACTCAATATCAACCATGTTGAGGTTTTTTTCTTGTTTCAGTGCAATTATTTCCACTTTGTTAGATTGCTTCTATTTTTCCTCCCACTACTCTTGAGGCTAACTTCAACACAGAATCTCTGGGTCTTTGAGGTTCGCTTCAGCCAATAAGATTTTCAGCCTCCAGACCAGCCCTGCCCGTGAGATGGTTCTTAAGTTCCAATCTAAATGAAATTCAATCTGCTCCTTACATACATGCACATGCCAGCTGGAGTCAGGGCCAGTCGGCCCAACAAATAGACTTCCCAGTACACTGAACTCCCCTGAAGAAAGCTGCAGAGAATAAATCTCCTACGATATATAATGGTTGTACACCAGAGAGCAATCAAAGTGTTGGCTCACTTCCTACTGCCTCTCTCCTCAGTTCCCTACCCTCTTCAGCTCCTTATCATCTCATTGCCAAGCCTTGCTGGATACTAACCTGCCGTAGATCAAATCCTGCGTGACTGTGTGGGAAACGGTTCAATTCCAGATTCACCCACCCCCAACAGAAAGTAATGATCTGATTGGGTTTTAAGTTTAGCATTAAACCTGTGTGACTTGCTCCATGTGCTGCTGAGAGTATGCCATATGTCCTGAGAGGGAAAAAACAATTTACAACTGCTAGAATGCTGCCTCAGTATCACACAGTGTATTTAAAAAACAATTATAAGGAAATTTGCTTCACATTTTATTCATGACTTTGATTTAGGACATTTATTTAGGACATAATACAGTTCACTGAAAGCTTATTTGTCATACTGGTTCTGTTTATGCCTTAATGGTATACTACTTTGATGCCATGTGGCGAAGCTGCTGGACAGCATGATACCAGACACATGGATGTTATCTACAGTTAAGTTGGTTCATGCAAGGATCCAGTTACTAAGCAGAAAATCAAGATTTATTTTTATTTTCTACATCATAGTAGTTTGAATACTGTTTTTCCCCAAATAAATACTGAGGTGCTTAACTGTCCCCGTTTTTTATATCAATAGCAGTAACTATATTCAAAGATGTTGGCATGGTGTACTTTAGTTGCCTCTAATTTTATGGTTTTTCAACTACCTGAAGCAGTAAGCTAGCTGTCGGCATAGCACCAGGCCAAGCTCAGAGAGGAACACTTTTCTCATGGGAGAACTCAGCATCTTCTTTCCATTTATCACCCTTTCCTTACGGAAGCAAAGCACAGAGATATAGCCAGAGGGGTCAAAGATATACTACCCTGTGTTTGCAGATAGGCATGTTGCTTCCTCCTTTAACGTTTACACTGTCCTAGTGGGGCCTGGGGTCATCATGGGGAAAGTCCTGGGGATGGTCCCACAGGGGGCTCAGGAGGGGTAATGGTAGCACCTTTTAACTTATGTTCTATTTTATGCCAAGGACATTGTGTACGTAGTTTAATGTACATGTTTCAATATTTAAATAATCATTTGAATAAACATTATTGAGTGTAATAATCATGGATATGTTTTAAATTAGTAAATTTTTGCTTTGATTTATTCAAACATTTAAGATAGTTATATATATGTGTGTGTGTGTGTGTATATACATATATATATATATATATATATATATATATGTGTGTGTGTGTATATATATATGTATATATATATGTGTGTGTGTATATATATATATATATGTATGTATATAAATATATATATATATATATATATATATATATATATATATATATATATATATATATATATATATATATATATATATATATATATATATATATATACACATATTAAAAATTACAACATTATTACAACATGTTATTTCTCTTTTCATTCATTTTCAACATTAACACATTTTCAAATATATGATAAACAAACACACATGCATACACCTTTCCACCTTATTCATAGTAATGAAGACACAGACAATTGGGTTTGATCTGTTTTTTTTTTATTATTATTTCTAGTTTATTTCTTACATTAGTATATTAATGCAAGGCAATTCAGGTTGTGTTTGTTCTACAGTCAGTGTCTAAAAATAGTACATTTCGAGATGTCACTATTGTACAACACATTAGTATTTCTTTGACAATAAATACTTGAATGTGTTTGTTGAAGATGAACACGAGGTGGTGGGGCCCAAAGTGATTTGTGGATGTGACAAATTTATTTGCGTCAGTTGGTTCAGTGTGTTAATTTTAACGAGTCAATTAAGCAAGCTATTTTAGATTCAGGACATGTAGCAATTTCGGTTTATTGCTTTATCAGCTCCAAAGCATTGGATGAATTTCAATAAATTAGACATAATACTTTGAAAGGTAGTTTGACTTCACTTTCAAAACACCCCACACACCAAACATTCCACATATAAAGCCTTAGATTCCTGTTGTTTATTTCAAATTTACCTCCAGTGACCATTTTTAAGACTATATTTAAAGCTTATAAAGTGCAGACATGCATTAACACTTAAAGCTTGTTTTTAAAAGTATTTATTCACTACAGGCAAAATCTACTGATTCCTCTAAAAATGTGCCACTCTCCCAACTATTTGTTTAGGACTGATACAAAGTTAGAGCTACAGCAACAAGCATACGAAGATTTTGCAACAGAGCCACTGATGACCCGAGTCATGTCCTCCACCATTATTAATAGAAACAGATACACCTTAAACTTATTGACCTTTTGGCGTGAGGCCAGTATTCTGCATTAGTCGGCATGTATGCCTCCTTAGGTCCTCAGCCTTTTGTAGAACACAGCTGCAACACTCAGGACAATAATACAAGCAAAGGCAAGGATCCCAACAGCCACACCAAGCCCCACAGCAGAGTCGTCCTCTTTTTCAGTAAGATAGGCCTGCTCCTTGGACTCGTTGGTGTCGCCTTTGGTAACAATCTCTGTGGAGGAGAGGGTGTAAGTCCTTGTCAAGCTCAGCGCAGCCGTTTCCTTAGTGTTTCTCCTTCTTCTGTTATTGCACTGCTTGAAGGTGCTGCAAGTGCTTTTTTCACAAAGCCTGGTTATGCAGTGGAGGTAGTAGGTAGACACAGTCTCATTCTGCTGCTCAATGAAGCGGAAGGCTGGAAAGTGGAAGCGGGCACTTTGACTGTCTCCATTCTCAATCATGGTAGTGAACCTATCCTTGGAACAGGGCACAAACAGGTTGAAGTAGCTGGAGTTTGAAGGCAGTGCAGAGATAGAGGCATAGCAACGGTCGAGCAGGATATTGTACTGCCCTGTCAAATTGGTGGCTTTGACCTCCACAAACACTTTGGTCCGCAGCTCAATCCCCAGGTCTGGAATGGCGAGTGGACTGGTGTAGGTGGAATCCCTGAACAGTTCCAAGCTCAAGGTGCTGATGAAACTCCCATTGTTGTCCTTGATTGCAATGGAGGAGGCAGACACATCAATCTGTGTGTTGTTGACAAGGTATTCTAGGGGATAGGCGCAGGAGTAGTAGTACTTCAGTTCAGCATTGTAAGTGATGGTCCCGGTTGTAGGATCAATGGACCGAACAACACCGCTGATGTTGACCGTCTGGATGTTGGAAAAATCGGAGAATACGCCTGTCCCGGCAGCACTGGTGGTCCTGAATATGCTTCCACAAGCGTGGGTCATGTTCAGAGGAAAATTGAAGCGGGCAACCGGTGGAGTCACAGACTCATCAAGGGTCGCTCTGCATTCTGGCCCAAACATGTGATTCAGGATCAGCAGGGTCTCATTGTAGCCAGTGTAGACGACGGGGCAGAGCTGAATTGCCAGGCCAATGGATGAAGTGCCGCACTGTACTGCGATGTCGGTGACCAGCGGTCGTCTTGCCTCTGCTCCACATTCGTTCAGCGTTAGCTGACTACTTTTTGCTATCATAGAGAGTAATAATAAAATGATCTTCATTGTCAGTCTTCAGCTTGGCCTCTGATTTGGAATCTTTGCTTGAAAAAAAAAAGTGTCTTGTGCTGAAGAGTGTTGGCTTGGCTGACACACAGCAGTTTGAAGTCTTCAGACCAATTTCAGGGGTCTTTATAGGTAAACGTGTCCTCTGGGATTGGCCCAAAACAAGGTCAAGCACCTTACTATTTGTAAGCAACTGTATTGTATTTAGTGGGGAAACCTCAAGCTTGGACCATTTCCTAAGGCCATAAGCTGAAACCTGAAGCAACTCAGTGTCTTGGAACACAAAAAATGTGTCCTTGTTCTTTTGTGGAGTGTGCCTTAAAATATTGGTTTTCATGACCCCCATAACCATAGCTTCATGAAGTAAGTGAACATAACACTGCATGGGATAAATTTCGCCATGGCGTACAATGCTTTAAAGGTTCCTCTATTCGGTTTGAACTCTGGCAGCTTTGGCAATGACCTAAATGGGATGCAACGGGACTGGGAGGGACACAGTGTCCCTTATATTTTACTGTCACGTCTTTGCTGAAAAAGCTTTAAGTCACCAACCTTATTTGAAAATGTTCATGGCCAGACCCCGATTGTGAATCTAAAATCAATTTTACATTAAAAGTAGTAATGCAAATGTGATTACTTGTAGGGAATAATTAAATATAAGATACTTTTAAGTCAATGGAAAGTGAAAAATCTGAAAATGTTTTACATTGCCATTCAGTTTACATTGTTTGAGCAGAGCAACCGCAGAGGACAACACACTGTTTTTTTGCTCTAGCAGTGTGTAAGAAAGACAGTTCTTGACTAGCTGGTGTTGTAAAATTACTGTCTGTTCGCCATTATTTTTCTTTCCACAGGTTTTGTGTGTTTAAAATAGCATGCCCTTTGTGAATGGTACAAAACCATTCTTTTGTCAATACACTAGAAATTCTATCCCTGAGTGTTGGAGGGGAGTAAGATTCAGTTTGGTGTCACACAAGACAGACACATCAGCTTACTATGTTATATATATATATTGGGCAGCTATTGTTGATAACTTACATTCACTGGGTCGTGATGAAAGGAAAAGATGATCCCCCAAGGTATTGTGATGGTAACGTAATCCAACCAGTAGCCACAGAGACAAAGATAGTAATTCCTTCTGTATCATGACAGACTGTAAAGGGCTTCAATAGCCTTACTCTAACACCGCTCCTGTTATTGTAAGCCAGTGCCTTATGTGATTTATGCCATATTAGTCCTCAGTATCTTGTAGATCTTGATCAGTTTTCTGACTACTAACATTAAATATGCGCGGTTTTAAAACCAGAGATGCCATCTTTAAGTTATTTGGAGAAAAAGTTTTTTCTTTCATTGCATAAATCAATCTATACAGTTTTCACAGATAGTCCAGTGGTTTTAGTTGCTACCTGTCACCCGTACGAATCCTGCCCCTCTTGTTATTCATCCTTGCTTCTATTTGTGCTTTTAATGTGATCTGTTTGAACAACACTGAAAACTGTCTTTTCTATGAAAAAACACAATTTTGCCAAAATAAGTCGACAATTACCCATTGAAATTCTTTCATTATTCACTGTATACCCCAAAGGCACTCAATTCTTCTCTGTCCGGACTTTGTTTCGGCCCACTCCCAGCTGGCTTTGGAAAAAAAATGACTCTCAACTCGTTCACGGCATAGCATCATCTAGGCATGGGGTGGTCTGCAGCTAATGTTGACTCCCACACCAATCAGAGGCACTCTCCATCTTCTGGCTAACTTCAGTGAAACAAACCTGATCGGCCCCTAGAAGGTGATAGAAAGAACCTACTCAAAGTCAAATACCTTCCCTTTACGAACTTTCTGTTCTGTTGTCTTTACTAAATGTATACTTAATGAAATCCAAATCTTTTAATGTGCCAGGTTAAAATGTATGAGTTTTTTTTGTCATACTATTCTGGACAACATCAGAGAAGACAGTTATCTGTAATATTATACAGTACATTCAAAAGCACATTTTTTCCAAGCTATCAATCAGACCCAACACGCGCTCATTCATATACACCCTTCATTCTATGAATCAGTCAATTGTGTTTTTGATGGTTATCAGTGGCTCTGACAGAGTCTGTTTGTGATCTTTGTGCTCCCGTCTTCATGCCGTGAAAGTCCCTCTGTTAATTTATAGGGGTACACCACTGGACGACTGGGTTACAAGGGTGGCGAGGGAGGGTCACGGCCCTCCCTCCAACCCGTTTCCTTCCCTCTGCTCTGACTTTGTGATTGACGACCAGCATCCAGATCTCTGCTGTGCTGAGGAGACGTGGAAGCCGAAACTATAAGACGGGCAGAAAAACGAGGTGCAATTTCTGCTGGGAGAAAGAAGTTATGGCCCAGTGTTGCACATTTACTGCTAGGGTCACGACCAAACGACTCTCTGTTATGGTTGGGTCTTCTTAGTTGTTTTGTCCTGCGGCCAGCGGCGACAAGGTGCTGATAGAGGAAATAAAGTGATGTGACTGTCAGCAACACTGTACAGGGAACCCAAGCTGAGCGTTAATCTATCGCTGAGCAGAGCTGCTGTTGTTTGGAGCTGTCTGAGCTGCTGCAGGACAGACAGCCAAGGACAGCTCTCCCACAATGTAATTTATCTTTTGCTTGGTAACCCTTTTCTACTACTGGTCGGCTGGAGCCTCTCTCAGCTGTCATAGAGTTCCCAGTTCACCTCACATGCATGTTTTTGGACTGTGGGGGGAAGCCGGACAACCCGGAGAGAACCCACGCAGGCACAGAGAGAACATGCAAACTCCACACATAAAGGTTCAAGGCCCAGAATCGAACCCACGACTGTCATGTGATGGAGAAGCTCATGGCAAAATCGGGTAAACGACGGATGCTCTAGTGAGTTTGAATTCTGAATTGGTTTCCCCATGGCAATAATGAATAAAGAATTAATAAAGGAGATAAGACAACAGATAAATGAAAAAAAATGTACCCAGTGAACTTGAAGTAATGCAAACAAATTGGTCTCTACAGCAATTTAAACAACACTTTTTCAATTTTTTTTTACACTAAAAATACTGTAAACTTCTTATCGAGGTACACACAAGACACAATACATCAGTACACTATTGTATAGGGAATTTTAGCCTTGTTTAAAAAAAAAAAGAAATATTTCAAATTTTTCAAATTATAACTCTTTTAACAATGGTATTTCTGTAGAGATGCAAGTCTTCTGACACCTTTTCAGGCGTGCACACGCACACAGATGCACACTGTGCGAAAAAAGCACGGCCCAGCGTTAATTACTTGCTCTCTTCGTGGGCCACTTCCTCCGCTGCCGGCAAGCTGCTGGCTGGCTTGCCATTATAGGCCCGACCTGGTTCACACCAGATAATATATCACCCTGTAAAGCTAGCCGTCGTACAGGTCGACCCAGCACCCAGTTGTTATGCTAAGGAAATGAAATGTCACATTCGAAGCGTGTTAATGCTCAGATGTGCGATGTTACCGGATGTTTTCAAGCAAAAATATTCTCTATAATTTAATTGTCTGGATAAAAAAATAAAAAAATAATTCATCATTTAAGAATAAATAGCTTGTAAATGTGCTTAATTTTTGGAATATATGAATATTCCATATGCATATGCATATATACATACATATATATATATATATATATATATATATATATAATATATGTGTACATATATGTATATATATAATATATGTGTACATATATGTATATATATAATATATGTGTACATATATGTATATATATAATATATGTGTACATATATGTATGTATATATATATGTATATATGTATGTATATATATAATATATGTGTACATATATGTATGTATATACATATATGTATATATGTATATATATATGTATATATATATATATATATGTATATATATATATATATGTATATATATATGTATATATATATATATATATATATATATGTATATATATATATATATATATATATATATATACATATATATATATATATATGTGTGTATATATATATATATGTATATATATATATATATATATATATACATATATATATATATGTGTGTATATATATATATATATATGTGTGTATATATATATATATATATATGTATATATATATATATATATATATATATATATATATATATATATATATATATATATATATATATATATATACATATATATAACTAACACCTCCTGTGTTTGCAAGGGAAAAAAAAGAAAAAAGACAAAAAAATGAACCAGGTCAAGACTGTGGTGACAACACAGCCAACTTTCCTTGGTGGTAACGTGAGCCGTCAAAACTGAAACCTGAACCTCTCCTTTGTTCAGGCACCTATGATTCTCTGTGACTTCAAGGTCTAAAATCAGGAGTGTCGAATTAAATTCTTACTGGATAATTTCTACCAACCTGTAAATTTTGGTCTTGGAACGTTTTTGTTCATATTGCACATGTGTATTTTGATGTCTATTTTTGGATGTCCATTGTTTCTGCTCACTGTGCTCATGCTGGGGTCAGAGGTTTATTTTTGCTTGAAGACAATGCTGAAGAGTCTTCTTTGTATATAGAAAGAAGTTCATTTACAGCCTGCTTTTCTTTGAAACGCCCTGGAAAGAACCCAAGAGTTACTTTCTGCCACAGATTCAGGTGAAAAGTTTTGCATTGCAAACTAATGTTCCCAAGTAGTTGTTGTTGTGTTTTTTTACACCTGCAAACATCCTGCATTTTGTTTGATCATTTGTTTAAAAAAAATGATGCACACTTATCATCTCATTATTTTTTATTATCTTATCTTACAGATGGCAATTTGTCTTTTTTCAAGCTGACTATTCCATACTGTCACTTGATATGCCTTATATCCTTATACATGTTTAGCCCTCTGTTTACCTGGGTGGGCTTGTTGTTAATAGCAGCCATCTACTTACCCTTTGTGAAATGACATGGGACTGATCTCCACGACTGTATTTTAGCGCACACTTTCAAATGAGTAAAGAATGGAGACAGAGGCACAGAACATTGTTTACGTTGAATGGCAAACAATGCATGCGTCCATCCATACGTAACTCATATTAAATACCAGTGGCTTTTAAATCCAATAGTAATTTTTTGTTGCGCTCCACACAGGCTTGAATTGTTCCTGCCTTTCTTTTTTCCAGTGACGCCTGTTGGTGCGTTTGTCTTTCATGTTTTATGTGGACGCGCGTACCGACGCGAACGTGCACGCACGCGCGCACGCCGTACACGGGTGCACGAACACACGCTGCGACTGTTACTCTTTCATGTGCACAAAGGGGCAACTGCAGGGACCAGCTGTTGAGAGCTAAGCAGTTGCTTTTTTCTGCTTTTCTGCTTGGTCACACACACGCTCACACGCACACACTCACACACACACAAATCCAAGACTGATGTATAAAGTGACATTGGATTTGACATCGCATGGGCTGCTCTTTGCCCAAGAGAGCCTGTGGCTGGGTGGGACAGGGGCTGAGTATGTCTACACTTTCATAAAAGAGGAAAAGAGAAAAGCTAAATAAACACACATATTTCTCCACGACCGTCGCGAATGTACGTCAAGCGTGAATGGGAGGGCTGCGGCTCGCGCCCCATTTTCGTGGGCAAGCCGCTTTCGCGTCCGGTGTGAATCCAACGTAAGCCTTTTGGTCCCTTTTACTAACCCGTTGTCGGCCCCTCTGGCCAATTGTCCAATACTTTACATTGTGGGGTTAAAGCTGCCTTGAAATGCAAAATAACATAATTTTACACATGCAATTCAAAACGCGATTAATCGCCGTTAACTATGAAGATTCTGCGATTAATCGCGATTAAAGAAATTAATCGTTTGACAGCACTAATACACACACACATATACATATATATATATATATATAAGTGATTCTAATCACAAGAGCATTCCGTCTCACGATGGTCCTCCTCCTGTTGCCCACTCATCCCCTTACTTCAGTTTCAACCTTTTCAAATTCGTGGCCCTCTGCTTCCTTGTCTCCCCCAACCAACCCCCCCACCGATGTTTCCAACTCTTTTTCCTCTCGCCTCTGTCCATCTTCTCCTCCCGTCCTCTCCTCTGGCTCGCCCTCCCTCTTTCTCCCCACCTCCTCTGCCGGTTGTCACTCTGAAGTCTGCTGCCGTCACCTGCTGGCCCTGCCCCCGCCCGCTCCACACAAACAGTTTAAAGTTACACCAGATGTGGACCCTCGCTGTTTCGGGGAGACTGATTGATTTTAGGCCTCGCCGCAACCCAGCTGCCGTATTTGTGAGCCGCTGGGCAAATGAGCCTCCCGCGCTCGCTGCCACTTGTATGTGCGCGCACTTGATATGTTTGCACAGGTTTATGAGAATTCAGCCCCCGACCGCCGCTACACCGAAGGAGAAGACATTTCTCGTCCGGGCAGCAACACCTGCAAAAAAGCAGCATTGGCCGTTTTTCTTTTTTTTTTTTTTTTGCATGGGGAATACTTTGAAGACATTGTCATTTAGTCATGCTAATCAGTCTGCTAAACCCCCAGGGTAGATACTCATTCAACATTTTTCTTTTGATTTATCTTTGGAATGTTGCAAGTGGAGCCGAGACACATCTGGCGTCCTTGTGGTTGCGCGCGTGCATGCGTGTGTGTGTGTGTATGTGTGTGTGTGTGTGCATGCGCGTCTCCAAAATCTAACCCTTCCGTTTTGTCATGTAGGTCTATTTTGTTTTTCCTACACACGCGAATCAAAAGCGATTCTTTATTGGAATTGCCACATATTTACATGAGCGGTCGACACCCTTTGTGGCATCACTAAGGACCGATTTCCTGAACTGTAATAGTAATAAATAATAGTAAATGCTCTTTATACTCAATCTCTTTTTGTCTCTGCGCAAACTGGAGCCACAAAGCCTCAAAGGTATAGTTGTTCCTGTCTGTTAATGTGTTACCTTTTCGACTTTTCCGTTTCTTCGCCCTTCCACTCGACTCTTAACTCACTTAAGTCACTTTTCCCACATTGTCAGCCCGTTAGCTCTGACAGTTTTGGTGAGACCAAGAATGTGAGGAATCTATCAATGTTAAGCAACAAACATCCTGACAGGTACAGAGCTCCCCTTTCCCCCCAAACCTCCCTGTCTTGTGTGAATAAATGGGAAATGTGCAGGAATGCGCGCGCGCGTGTGTGTGTGTTCTCTGTCACACACACATACGCATGTGAGCGGGAGAGTGTGTGTGTTTGACTGAGCGTGAGCGTCGGGTCTCCTGGGCCGAGCCATAACAGTGATGGATGGGCCGTGTGTTGGAGGCCCTTATTATTTGTTATGTGAGCGGGTGTGTGTGACTGGGCCGGGGGGGCCATACACCTGCTGCGCGTCCAGAGGTCCCCCGGCGAGCTCCAGAGAACAGCTGGACGCATTGATTTAGCGAGTCGCTCGGCGGGGCTGCAGGAACGAATCAAGCAACAGCTAATAAAACCCGGGGTCTTTATGGCGGCTACTCCGCTTTGCCCCGTCGGAGAAAAACAACTGGCGACATCATGTGTTTTTCTAACGCCCGCCGCCGCGCTAAATGAAGCCCGGGGCTAAGGTGTCGCTCCTGGACGCTTGCGCGCAGCTCGCGGCTTAATGTCTGGCTTTTTAATGCGGCGGCCGTAATCGATGCTGCATGGTGCTGGGGTGCAAGTGCGCTCGTATTAGTGAAAGAGTGCATTTTCATATGTGCCTATGAGGACGTTTGTTGGCGAACGTGCACACCAGTGCCTTAACTCAATTAATAGACCATAGCGTATTTACACATTGGCGCGTTTTTCCAAAGAACGAGACCGCGCGGCCATTCTCACGCGCTCTTTCTCAGCTATGCTAGCCGGCTTTCTTTGAACGTCGCATCATGCAGACCAGCGGCTGCAGCTGTGTTGCGCATCTCCATGTTGGCAGACGACACACTGGCTCCATTGTGAATCTATTGTCAGGCTTTTTTTTTTTTTTTTTTATCGTGCAGGACTGAGCCAGCGAACACAGGCGAGCAGATTAGCTGATGTTTTGGGGGGGGGTGCGGGGGGGGGGGGGGTTTGGCTTTCTTTTTTGGAGCTGCGGAATTGTCACATTTCTCAAGTTGGCGCAGACTCGCAGTTAAGTGTGACGGTTTGGTGGAGGTTTGAAAAAAAATGACAAATAAACGCATAAAAAAGTGCTACTAAGAATTACAAAAGAAAAACATATTTGTCCAACTGAGGAAATTCTCAGCTGCAACCACAAATTGTTCTGAACTGTGACATCTCTAGTGGGCCAACCCATTCTATTTACACTGTTGTTGTTTTTAGCATCCTTAAAATATTATTACACATAGAATACCTGTTTGCTTACTTGTGAAATGTTAGAGTCTTTAACGTTGTCTTATAGTCACCAGTTAAAACAAACATCAAGAGCAGCAGAATGAAAGCCACGCTGCCTCAAGCTCTAAATGGTGCCCTCTGCAGGTGACCGAGGACACTTGTGACTTTGGTTTCCATCGAAATAGTAGGAACACGGAACCCGGTTCACCTGAAAGCACCAAGTTTCCTAAACTCTTGGACGGTGCAGAGGAAACACAAGACCTTGGGTTTTATGAGAGCACTGAAAATGACACACTTGGTTCTCTTATTCGTTGGGCTACTCCATGGTACCCATTCTGAGGCAGAACCTGCAAAAGCTGGATTAGTATTTCCTCATAAAAGGGATCGGCTACAATAACTAACAGGATAAAGGTCTTGGGCACCAATGAAGGCAGTAAAGACTCAGTCGATGTGATGTACTTAGCTTTTATAAACACAAACCAGTGTCGGCGAGCTGTACGGGGGAGGCGGCGACCTTGACCAAGCGGCGGCAGAGGCGGATGGAAGCAGGTGCCACAATGCAACGCGCACACTGAGGTGACACGGTGTCACCGTGACGGCCTCCTCGGCGAGCCCAGCTGCGATGCCGCGGCTCACGACGTGAAGCGCCACCACTTAGCATCACGCCGACGAGTCCGATGACAAACCGGCGAGTCCCAAAGCCCGGTGGTTTCACCGCGGAGCTCCCGAGGCTTTCCTGGCCCCCGCTATAAATACACCCCCGACGATAAATTCCTGGTTCGGAAGCAGAGGAAAGGTGAGGCGCGCGGGGTGCTTTTATCTCCCGCGAGCGGCCTCCTGGTTATTTAAGGTATTTACAGCAGCGGCTCGCCCCCCCGGGCTCACGGGGCACCTGAAGCCGTCGGTAATAAACTCGGATTCAATAAGCGAGGCGAAACGCCGGGGTTGAGGGGATTACCTTTGACATTGTAGTCGCCGCCCGCCTCTTCCACGCCGGGATATCCGTTTCAGGAATCCCGCAAGGCCCGAGCCAGGACTGTAAAATCCCAAAGCTGACATCAGGTGTTAAAGCCATCAGCTGTGCAACACATGCACGCACGCACGCACACTCGCGAACATACATACATACATACATACATACATACAGTATGTACATGCACAGAGTGCTGGAACTCTCGGGGTCTATTCACACCACGTGTCTGCCGGTACATTGCGCCACAGAGTTGAAACTCTGCGTTTAGTCTTTACCCACCTGTGTAATGGAACCTCCTTGGTCAGCGTCAGACACAGTTGAAGATGAAGACGGATGTGACGGGCGCTGCCACTCACCTGCTCTTTACAGTCACTCCTGTAAACACGCAGGAGCCTCGCCCGTCTGAGGAGGCTAGCGCAGAGTCTGGTGCCCCCACAGAAACACTTAAACATTGTCTTTCTCAAAACATGAAGATTTGTGACAGTTGTGTCCCTTGGGTTTTTGTTTTCATACTTTACAACATGCTTACGTTTCCTCTATTTCATTTAAAAGGTGCTTTGTAAGTAACTCTCATCTGTCCTTGACAGGTCAAGTAGCAGACATCACATAATAACTCACATAATAATAATATTTTTTTATAGGCATGGTGATTTCATCAGTATGTCTCATTATTTTTTACTTTCAAACAATCTGCAGTCATGCTTTTTCTGCTGCTCAAAATTGAATCTATTTATTTATTTATTTTTACAAAACATGAAACAAGATATAGAAAGTCAAATACTTTATTTTCAAGAACTTTTAACACAGTGGGAAAGATCGTTATACATAAACGAGAAAATAAAGAGTTTTAAAACAAAATATGACTAATAGAAACAAATTGTTAGGCCCACTATAACATTGCACAAAAGAATACAAAACAAGCATTACAGAATTATCCATTCAGTTCTTCTGTCTGTAGGGTATTGACATATCAAACCCACTTCCAACGTTTAACACAAAATAAATGTCTCTCTCTGTACTCTGTACTGTACTGTACTCCACTTCTGTACTGTGGTTGGTTCAATACTATGTAGAACCAAACCCAAATATTTTTAAGTCTGGAACTGTCTTTCCAGTCCAGGTTCCCTGTGTTCCACCAGGTGGTCTACAGTCTGCCAGCTGGGCCTGCAGGCTGTTTTCACATGCGTGCGTTGCGCGTAAAGTTGTGACATCATCATAAAATACACCTTGAACTTTGACCCTCTCGCTCACGCCTCCACCATAGCCGGTGAATATAATCCACTTACCCATGTATAACTTGCGCGGCGGCCATAAATTGTTTTTGCAGGAATCTCTTTTCTGCGCCGTTATCTGTCAGTGAGCTGTCATCAGTCTGTGGACGATTCCATCAAAGAATCGTGGGTCAGCGGAGGCCGCGGAGAGACGTGCTGGTAAAATGGGACAAGGCTGCGCTGGAAGTACATTTTACTGTCTTAAAAAGTCTTCATCATTGTCAGATATGAGAAAAATAAAAGCGGAACCATGGAGACGAGAGGAGTGCGAAACCTCTTTAGTTTGCAAGCAGTTGCTCAGCTGTGCTTTCCAGCGGTGAAAAAAAGTCAGGTTTAAGTGTTTGAGGCAGCTCAATTTATGTTACTATGTAAATTCCAGGGACAATTTTGCATCATGGTGTCAAAAGTTGTTCTACAATTGTACAGTATGATGGCAAAAGTGTCTTGCCATCACTCTGGACATATGATGGTTTCAAACAGTCAGATTTTTTTGAGTTGCAGTGAAGCAGAACTGGAACTACATCGACTACCATCATGTAATGTGCTTTTCGTATCTTATGCAGATCTTGCTGGAGAATAAAACAAATGAGTTGTTGAAACTGCAGTTTCTTTAGCCAGTTTTAAAGGGTTCTTATCACAGCTAATTACAGATTTAATAAATGATTTTTTTTTTTTGGTCGTCTACTTCCAACAACAAACAAGGTTTGTTTGGTCAAGGAACTCCTAGTTTGAGCTGTGCAGGGCCTCACAAGACAAGTGTGACTCTTCCCTCCTCCCCTACGTGCTCCCTCCGTGGTTCCACCCCAGAACAGCCCACTCCCTTGTGATTGGCCAGCCATTCACTGCTGGCATTAGCTATAGCGGGGAAGATTACTACTAGCTCTCGCGCAGTGACGCCGTGCCCACATTTCGGGGAAGAATCAGCAGAGGCGATAGCATGATAATCAGCTCAATTTGTGACATAGAAAGTGTCATGTTCTCATTTTTCCTACTTGGTGTGTCAGTTGGCATGCCAGTTACAAAAAAACACATTTAAAAGAGCTGAAAATGTCCACTGTAGGTTGAAATGTGGAAGCGTTATCAGTCACGTCACATCATCACGATTTATCTTCTCAAATCAATATCATTTTATGTACATTGATATTATTTGATATCAATAGTTACTCTAGTGTACAAACCGCGTACAGAAGAGGCTCCTCCAGGCCTTCCTGCGTGCACGCCACAGGTCAGGACTGTAAATCCTTCAAAGCCGAAGGTCACGGCCGGACACAGCCGCGGCAATGTCCACGGCTTTTACGCCATTCACCTCCGACCCCTCGGCCTGTGAGGTCAGCCGGACCACACACCTCCTTGCAGCAGGTGAGCCCGGCGGGTGGAACCTCGTTACGTTTACGGGAGGCAGGTTGCGCCGAGAGGGAGCGATTGTTTCTCAGCACCTGTCCATGACAACGTGACAAAACAGCGGCGGGCGAAACCGACGCTTGCGCTGAAATTAGCACCTCTGGAACCTTTTCTCCCAGTTTTGGGTTGATGTGTTGATGGAATCCAGAGTCATTCGAAGCCAGCGCGGTGCTTGTGACGGCCATTCTCACCCTCGCAGGGGGGACTTTTGTACTAGTTGGCGCAGGTGGCAAAAGTATTCACATTAAGTACTCAAGTAAAAGTATGTATACTTGTGTCAAAAAAAAAGAAAGTAAAAGTACTGATACAGCTACTTTACTCAAGTAAAAATATGAAAGTACAGGTTCAGAAATGTACTTAAGTATAAATTAAAGTGTTTTTTTTATTTAATTACATAATCTCATAGTTATGACCAGTGAGCTATTATTGGATGATTTAATATGCTTTAATAACAATACCCAATGTTATTGTACTGAAAAAGCACAGAACAGGTACCCTAAAGCTGAAGTACTCTCAAATAATGTCTCTCTAAAATATGATCGACTTTTACATTGAACTACAAAACAGCATAAGTCAAATAGTTCCACTTCAAGCAACAAAAACTGTAATAGTTAGTGAATTACTTTTAACAGAATTTGTATTGTTCAAAGACTTTTAAACACAAAAGTAACAAGCATATTTTCCCCAGTGCAATGAGTAGAAAGTATACAAATATACAAATGTAGGGAGCAAACGTAAAAAGTCGTCCGAAAAAGAAAATTCTCAAGTAAAGTACAGATACCTGAAAAATCTATTGAAGTATATTACAAAGTAGTTGTACTTTGTCACTTCCCAACTCTGCTAGCTGGACATGGGTGCTGTCAAACGTGGCACTGGTGGGCGTCGGGTGATTCATGCTCGGTGCCCGTCGCTCCCACAGTACACACCCTGAGTTATTTGAGGGCTGTGTGTGTGTGTGTGTGAAGGGGGGGACTGCCAGACTGAAAATGAAGCAGGAAAAAACTTTTCACCGTGAATTATTCACAGGACACGACTCCGGGGGCCTCAGACGTCCCTTTACAGCCTGCTCGGCTCCCGGCTAACAGAACGCGTGTTATTCCCGTCCCAGAACAGCTAGCGCCGCTGGATCCAGTCGCCAAACGCATTTTTTTAGTATCACTCCGAGATGTCGCCACGGCTTCGTCTCAGCAACCCTCCCCCCCCCCCGAAAAGTTGTGCCGAAAGGCGTATACGAGCGGCGTGGAGGGTGGGAATTACGCTCGACTCCGCTCGTCGTCTGGCGAGGTCGCCGATGCGAGTCGCCATTTGGCAAAGCCATCAGGAGGAGCACTTTTACGTGTCTGACCTTCACGTGTCTACGTGCAGTAAATAAAAAAACCTCCCTGCTTTTCCGTGGACGAGACTCCACGGGGGAGACGCAGGCAAGCGGGGGCGGACGAAGGTGGAGAGGAGCGAAAGTCAATCTGGGAAAGTGTGTTTTTGTCGCATCCGTCACGCAGCGGGCGGCGCCGTCCTCCTCCGCGCGAGTCACGTTCACACGTATTTTTTCCCAACTGGAAAACCGCAGGGCAATCACTGTTGCGTTCAGGTGACGTGTATAATCTCCCTCTGACAGGTTGTCTGTTTCTCTCTTGCCTTTGTTTTCTTATGCGAGTGGCAACGTAAATCAGCTCCTGAACAGAAGCAGCGATGCAGGGATTTGAAAATGTCACAGTTTGATGATACCTCAATAAATAAAGTCCACAGTGCAACATATGATGAAATATGTTTAATATTTCTCAGTTCCTCTACAGCAGTGTGTGCTTATTGTTTCAGTCGGCTGAGCTGATAGGAACTGACTTCCCTTTGAGTTCCACAGCTGTAGCTAAAACGGTAACATTTTTTGGCCACAAGCTCCACAAAGCAACATCAAGATACCACGATGCTCCAAAACTGTCCAGAAATTAAATCTAACTTTTTGCATTAATGTTGTAACAATCACTGAGTGTGGACATTTGTTATTATAGATCACAAAAAACTGTCAAAGTTGACTTGTCATGACGACTTTGGCAGGGGTGGGCAAACTGTGGCCTGGGGACCATATGTGGCCCGTCAAGTTTATTAATCCGGGCTTGCAAACTTGAAGAAATTATATTAATAGTAAGTAAGTCATAAAATAACTGCATTCAAAAAGTTTGCCAACCCCTGGACTAGAGTAACCATGACGTTCTTAAGCTAGCATCCAAGCTATCTTAAAGTCACCCAGCTGTACCCATGGTGGTACATTTTAATCAGACATTGTTGTTGTGTGTGTTTGGCTTCTCATGGTGAATCGCGCTGGATCGTGTGCAAAAAATGGTCATGTCAGTGGAAAAGATGATGAAGTGAGAGGTTCTGGTGTCTCGTCAGATCAGCTTCTAATAGTTCCAATGAACAGCATGGCTGCTTATAATCTCTTCGCTTCATCAGAAAAGAGTTTAAAGATGTGAACTCCAAACTAATTAAGAAGTCACAGTTCAGACATTCCTCGCTCTCACGGTCGGCGCCCCCTGCATCAAGCGTTTCCTTTCCTCGTGCTTGACACGTGAGCGAAACGCAGCGTTGAGTTGCAGCTTTTAAAAAAAAAGAAGGGCTTTTAACCTTTTGGACCTTTGGCCCAGGAAGCACGTCTCGGTGTCGCCAAGCGTTTGAGCGCGCGGGTCGACAGAAAACAAACGTTAGTGCCAATGAAAATGTAAATCAGAGAAACTTGGTGAAAGCTGCCCGCGCCCTGGGGAAAGGGAGGGAGTGAGGGAGGGAAGCAGGGAGGGGCGGAGCAGGGAAAAGGTTGCCATTCAAAAATCCCAGAATCCTTCCAGCTACGACTCCAGGCCGCAAGTCACCAATGCCTGTTAACGATCAGCTGTCAGTGGACACGTCTCTTTAAACCGCTAGGTCGATGCAGGCCGTAGTTCACTTTGGCGAATTATAAATCGAAAATAAATAATCAGTGTTTTAATTATTGAAGAGAAATATATATTGAAAAAAAACTATTTCCATTAATTGAATTCATTGTGATTTTATTTATGCGGCTGGCGTACACTAGTTACTAAAGCTTTGATATGAAATTTCAGAAAGCGCCAAAAATGTGCTAAAAGCATTACAGGTGAACTTAATTTAACCGTCTCTTTAATCACAGACACAAGGGTCTGATCCATTAATCAGCCAATAAATGTCCTGCTTCAGCGGAAGCAGTTGTTTAAACAGTCCTCTTCTTCATTGCACATTCACATTTTGAATTATATAATATCACTGTAGCATCAACGTTTAGATTTTGTTTTTCTCAAAAAGTCAAACATCGCTAACTTTTTGTGAGTTGCGCACGCAATGTGTGTTTGTAGTTTTTGGCTAGTTTTCTTTAAGGGTCGGCGCAACGTTATATTGTCATACAAACCACAGCTAGCCGTCGATCCGGCAGCTGTTGTGATCTCAGTGAAAGCGCTAGATAATGTGGTGAAGAAAGGGATTTTGTTGTCCAGCGGCGTCGCGCAGTTTACGATTGTAACTCTGTTACTGGAGAGCACTTGCAGCATTTTCGGGATCGTATGATTTTCCATTTATTTATTGCTGACCGTATACGATTTGGGTTTAGGGTTACCTGAAATGTGTTCATTGTGTCACATACGCTTCAGCAGCCGTTAAATCTTGCGTGTGTGTGTGTGTGTGTGTGTGTGTGTGTGTGTGTGTGTGTGTGTGTGTGTGTGTGTGTGTGTGTGTGTGTGTGTGTGTGTGCGCGCGCAGATACGGTTACACAGCCTAGGAGCCGTTGCGCCCCTCAGCTATAAATTGCCCCCGCCACGCTGACATGCGGCTCTCTTTTTTGCAGCATAAACACCCGATCAGTCAGCGCAGACGCTTCGCCGTAGATGGAACGGATCCCGGTTTAATCTCTCCCCAGACGCAGCGCCACTTACCTCCTGTCGTCTGCGCCGCCGCCGCCGTTTTGGCAAAGCCGCGTGCTCGGTGCAGCCGTCCACTTAGCGGAGTCGCTAATTCCTCCTGGGTGCAGGTGGAGGGAAAGCACCTCGCGAGTTAAACTGTGACGTCAGCGGAGACCTTTGTTAGACTCGATTTGACTTGATAAAAACTTGAATGCACTGCTACTCCCTTTTCTTTTTCTCGAAGGCTCTTTGGTCTGACCTTGGCGGCCCCTAGTGGTAGCATGATAAGATATAAAAAAAATTAAAAAAAATCCCTTAATTTTTTTTTTTTTTTTTTTTTTTAAACAATCTGAGTCACTGTCTCCCGGAATCCCACAGAAATGAGAAAACATTTTCTGTCTCTGTTTTGGAAAAGTTTTACACTAAAGCACACAGTTCTGCAAATCATCTCTTTCTGAGACTAGCTAGGCTTCTCTTATAGTAAGAAACAAAACCCCAGCATTTTAGCAGGAGGTTTCACAAAACAGAGGGATAAATATGCTGCTTTCTGGAAATCTGTATTTTAAAATTTCTTTTATATTTTTATTTTCTTTCCGGGGATGATTAAGAATACAGGCCGACGCTCCGCTTTAATTGGGATAGAAAAAAGGATCTGCAATGAGATCTAAGATTGCAGCATGAAGTCCAAGCATCGGAATCAGAATCACAGAATCACAGTCTCTCTTATATGATCACTCACTGTAAGTGTGTGATGGGTTTTTCACTACTTGCGTGTGCATGACTTCATAGAGTTTACCAGTATGTGTCGCATTTGTAGTGACACTTCAGTTAGACTCACAGTAACCCTTCTGAAACTTCACACTCACGCATTTTTTTTTCGAAAAGATAGATAGATAGATGGATAGATGGATAGATATATGCTTTATTCGTGCCAGTGCAAAATTTAGACATCCAGTAGCTTAAATACCCACACATCTTACACACATCAACACTCACAAGCACCTGAAATGAAAGGTAATGATGAATAGCCTCGCAACCTCCCAAAACCGGGTTCTTCTGTCTTCTTCGCTCTCGTTGCTCTGAGGTCTGTCATTCAACCTGCTCTCTCCTCCATGTGTGCGCCCGCAAAGCCGGCCGTAATGTGCTTAAAGGAGTGAGATTTCACTTGGCACACTGACAGCGTTCATCCGCGGGAGCTTTTCCCTTTGTTGCCGCTGCCAGGTGGAGGAAGATATACCAGAGAGACAAAGCTCAGGGATCTGTGAGCTTAGGTTGGGTGGGGTGGGGGTGGTGGGACACACACACACACACAAAAAAAACAAAAAAACAAATGGGCCGTCAACCCTCCTAAACCCTCCCACCACCTCTCCTCCGCACTTGGTCATCGGGCTCAGATCCTCCGCGCTCCCTCCGCCACCCTAAATTTAGTCGCCACTATTTGAGGCGACCACCCTGCGCCGGACCTCCCCAGCTCCTGTGGTATTCCCGCTTGATTGGTCTTTGTCAGGGACAGCAGCACGAGCGGCGAGCTGGCGCAGACATCTCGCGGCGAGAGGGAAAATGTCCTGATAAGCCGTGAACAATGTCATTAACGCATTAATGATCCCCGCTGGAAACTTGATGTAGGTCTCCGAAGTGTCTTTCGAGGCCCAGCACGTAAGATTTAGAACAGTCGAATAGGAAAGGGGGTGGGGTTTGGGGGGGGGGGGGGGGGGTTCACTGGAGAAACAGTTTAAATAAATAAGAAGTGGCTTCATTTTTATATAGTAGCAGGATACCAGGTCAGCGTTGCTTTCGTGTCTTTCCATGATGGCCTGCACTTTAGTGACGTAAAGGAGCTGAGAACCTGTCGCAAAGCTACTCACATGTACTGCTTTCCCATTTCCCATGACTATATGTGGTTAGTTGTGTCAACCTGGCAACCAGTGAGACACAACAGTGAGGTGAGAGAGAGTGAGACACAGGCAGACTGACAAGACGGCTGTAAATATCACTTGTTGGACGGAGAAAGACTGTGATTTAAGACCATACAAATTGCTTACTGAATTAAACATTTTCAGCAATACATATATGTATATGTATATGTATATATATACATATATATATATATATATATATGT